>NW_012151896.1:389850-391369 GCF_000956105.1 Propithecus coquereli
TTGAATCATGAAGAAATAGAAAATATGAATGAACCAATAATTAGTAAGGAGAATGAATCAGTAATCAAAAACCTCTCAACAAAGAAAAGCCCAGGACCAGATGGCTTCACAGGAGAATTATACCAAACATTTAAAGGAGAAAATTAATGTGAATTATTCTCAATCTCTTTCAAAAAAAAATTGAAGAGGAGGGAACACTTTCAAATTCATTTTAGGAAGTCAGCATTGCCCTCATACCAAAACCGAATAAGGACACTACAAAAAAATAAAATTGCAGGCCAACATCCCTGATGAAGAAAGATGCAAAAATCCGCAACAAAATACCAGCAAACTGAATTTAATAGCACATTAAGAGTCATACACATGATCAAGTGGAAGTTATCCCTGGGATGCAAGGATGGTTCAATTTATGCAAATCAATAAATGTGATATTCCACATAAATAGAATGAAAATGATGAAATAGATGCAGAGAAAGCACTTCACAAAATTCAACATCCTTTCATGATAAATTCTCTCAACAAATCAGCTATAGAAAGAATGTACCTCAACATAATAAAGGCTATATATGACAAGCCCACAGCCAGCATCACACTCAGCGGTGAGAAGCTGAAAGTTTTTCCTCTGCAATCAGGAAGAAAACAAGGGTTCCCACTTCTATTCAACATAGTACTGGAAGTCCTAGCCAGAGGAATTAGGGAAGAAAAATAAATAAATAAAAGGCATCCAAATTGGAAATGAAGAATTTAATTGTCTCTGCAGATGACATAATCTTAAATATAGAAAGCTCTAAAGACTCCATCGAAAAACTATTACAACTAATAAACAAATTCAGTAAAATTACAGGATACAAAATCAACATGCAAAAATCAGTTGTGTTTCTATACAACAATGAACTGTCCAAAAAAAAGAAGTTAAGAAGATGAACCCATTAACAACAGCATGAAAAAAATAAAATACATAGAAATACATTTAACCAATGAGGTAAAAGATCTGAACATTGAAAACTATAAGACATTGATGAAAGAAATTAAAGACAACACACATAAATGGAAATATATCCCATGTTCATGAATTGGGAGAATTAATATTGTTAAAATGTCCATACTACCCAAAGCAATCCACAGATTCAGCGCAATCCCTATAAAAGCTCCAATGGCATTTTTCACAGAAATAGAAAAAAGAAATCCTAAAATTCAGATGAAACCACAAAAGACCCTGAATAGCCAAAGTAATCTTGAGAAAGAAGAACAAAGGTGGAGGCATCACACTCCCTGATTTCAAACTATATTGCAATGCTATAGTATTAATAATTACAACAGTGTGGTACGAGTCTATGTGTCTAAAAATAGACACATAGACCAATGAAACCGAATAGAGAACAAAGAAATAAACCCACACATATATGGTCAACGAATCTTTGATAAGGGCACCAAGAACACAATGAGAAAAGGTTAGTCTCTTCAATAAATGGTGCTAGGAAAACTGGATATCCACCACACAAAAGAGTGAAATTGGACC
>NW_012151896.1:391419-393091 GCF_000956105.1 Propithecus coquereli
CTCTTCTGTAGCTGGTGAATACAATGACAGAACTAAAAATTTCAATAGAGAGCCTTAACAGCAGACTCAATCATGTAGAATAAGGAATTAGTGAACTTAAGGACAGGTCATTTGAAATCAACCAATTAGATGAAGAAAAAGAAAAAAGATTGAAAAAGAGCGAAGAAAGCTTAAGAGACCTATGGGATACCATCGAGTGTATGATTGTACAAATTATGTGAGTTCCAGAAGAAAAGAGAGAGAAAGAAGCAGAAAGCTTATTTAAAGAAACACTGGCTGAAAACTTCCCAGATCTTAGGAGGGATATGAAGATCCAAATACAAGAAGTTTAAAGAATCTCAAGAAAGATCAACCCAAAGAAGAATACTCCAAGACACATTATAACCAAATTTGTCAAAAATCAGAGAGAAACTTTAAAGCAGCAAGTGAAAAGAGACTCATCACATATAAAGGAACCCTCATAAGACTATCAGTGGACTTCCAAACAGAAACCTTGCAAGACAGGAGGAAGATGCAGGATGATATATTCAAAGTGAAAAAAAAAAAGTACTGCCAACCAAGAATACTATCTCTGGCAAAGCTGTCCTCCAGAAATGAAGGAAAGACAAAGATACTCCCAGACAAACAAAAGCTGAAGGAGTTCATCACCATGAGACTTGCTTTTCAAGAAATGTCAAAGGAAGTTACTCAAGTTGAGATTAAAGAACACTAAGCAACCAAATGAAAAGACATGAAAGTATAAAACTCACTGGTAAAGGTAAATACACAAATTCAGAAACCTCTAATACTGTGATGGTAGTGTAAAAATCACTTTTAACTCTAGTATAAAAGTTAAAAGCAAAACTATTAAAAGTAACTATAGCTACAATAAATTGTTAATGAGTATATAATATGAAAAGATGTAAAGTGTAACATTAATAACATAAAATGTAGGAGGGAAATAAAAGTACAGAGTTTTATATGCAATTGAAATTAAGTTGTTATAAGCTTAAAATTAAAATGCTACTACTATCAGATGTTTTATATAAGCCCGGAGTAACCACAACAAATCTCTAGTAGATATATGTTTTTAAAGGGAGAAAGGAATCATAGCATACTACTACAAAAATTTAACATATCACAAAAGAAGATAGCAATATTGGAAGAAAGGAACAAAGGAACTACAAAACAGTCAGTAAACAAATAACAAAATGGCAATGGTAAGTTTTTATCTGTCAATAATTACTTTAAACAAAAGTGGATTAAATTCTCCAATCAAAAGACATAGAGTTGCTGAATGGGTGAAAAAACAACAACAACAACAACAAAAAACAAGATCCAACAATATGATGCCTATCCAGAGACTCACAGGAACTTTAAGGACACACACAGACTGAAAGTGAAGGGACAGAAAAAGATATTCCACACAAATAGTAACCAAAAGAGAGCAGGGGTGGCTTTACTTACATCACACAAAATAGCCTCTCCATCAAAATCTGTCACAACAGAGAAAGAAAGTCATTATATGATGAATCAATTCATTAAGAGGATATAACAATTGTAAATATATGTTCCCAACATTGGAGTACCTAAATATATAAAGCAAATGTTAACAGAACTGAAGGGAGAAATAGACATCAATACAATAACTTTAGGGGACTTCAATACCCCACTTTCAACAATGGACAGATCA
>NW_012151896.1:395051-397308 GCF_000956105.1 Propithecus coquereli
AAGAGGGGTTATTTTTTAATGAGTTTCAGTTTGGGATGATGAAGTTTTGGAAATAGTGGTGACAGTTGAACAATATAAATGGACTTAACACCACATTGTACACTTAAAAATGGTTAAAATGTTTTACATTATGTATATTTTGCTATAATTTTTTAAAAAACCAACTAAAAAATGTCAAATGAGGCCCAAGTTGGTCCTGTTACAAGGACTCCACCACCACAGGTCCAGAGACAGTGGTGGACACACAGCAGTCTCACCTGTCTATGGGTGTCTAGATTAAAGGCAGCATTAATGTTCACTCTGCCAAGCAAACTGAAGCTGGATGATGGTGTTAAAGGGTCCCATACATCAGCCAGATTCTAATTCTATTCAGAGAGTTTCTGTGAGACAAGTTGCAGAGGTTGTAGAACCTGATTTAATTTATACATATGAAGTGCATTTCCTGATGCAAACAATTTATTTAGCTGAGACCCCAGATAAGAGTTACTACCATAGTGGAAATTTTCAGTTTGGAACTGAAATCCCTAGTGCTTATAACCTGGTGCCTGCCAAAGTGAAATGTTTAACTAGAATCTGGCACCCTCCATCACAGGGACAGGTGAAATGTATCTATATTCACTGAAGGAACTTTCAACCAATTACACTGGTTGGGCTTCCACCAGAACACCACCTTAACATTTTTATTAAAGAATGTTGTTTGGGGATTAAACTCTGTTTAATAATCTTTTGAATTTTGATGATCCATTCATTATGTAATGAAGCTGCAGAACATCATTTGTGAAACAAGGAGTTTCCACAGTAAGTGGAATATTACATTAAATGTTCCGCCATATGATAAAAGAGTGCAGGATCATTGATTGTGTCTACAACTTGAAACAAGAGTTAACCTTTCCTCTTCCTCTAGATTGTACTAGTCCCTCTGGATTGTACTAGTCCTGTGATCATGTAATGAAGACAAAAAAAAAAAGAAAAACTCCGTAATTGCACATTTTTGATGGAGAATTTAATAAGAAAATGCATTTGGGCTCCAAGAGTGGTCTACTTACCTTGTTTGCTTTTCGAAAACTGTATTATGTAGTCCGTTGATGAAGTTCTTGAAAGAAATTTTAATTCAAAATTGAGACTACAGCTCGCTGACACTCTTTCCAGTCATCAATTTCCTGCACAAGTGATTTTAATGTGTTCAGAGTGACCCACAGATTGGTAATAAGCAGCTTGCTACAGTGACTGGATATGAATTCTCTCAGGTTCTTTTGCATGTTAACTTTCCTTAGATGCCCTAAAGCTTCCCAGAATGCAAAAAAAAGTTAGTGTATGTCCTACTGAAATGCTTATGTAACTATATCTTGGAACATACCTTTTTTCTATTCTCATTTAGTTTGTAGACACCAAGTCAAACAACTACTGAACTGCAAAGATACACTACTCAGGCGCTCAAAATGCAAGAATAAAAATCAGAGCCCTTTACTTTCAGGTCTAGAAGTGGCAAGAAAGTTTTGAAGCTCTCTGAAGTTGAATTTAATTTTAAAAATAAAATATAGGGACTCTCCTACCTCCTGCCCTTTCTAACATGTTGTCCAGAGGAAACAAGGTTGGAGGCCCAGAGCAGTTAGAGCTTGTTTTTGCTGCTGTGATGTGATTGTGAACAGTAGGTAATATCTGTATAGCTATTAAAGAACCAGAGTCCAACTGTCCTGTGGGGCAGGAGAGATACCTTGGGAGTCAGCCCAATGTCTGATGCCTTCAATGTTCCTTGTGGGTCCAAGCACTACCCAAGGGGTGAGCCTCCTAGACCTTAGTGGACCAGAGATCAGCAGTGGAACACAATGGGTTGGGTTAATTGACTTCAGAGTAAGAACAATGATACGGAAATGGATTTACTCCAGTGTTTAGAACCAGTGAAATTAAATGCAAAACATCTGCATGTTTTTAAACAAACAAAACAAGTTGACCACATTTCCACCTATCATCAGAAAGTCCATGCTCACTCTACTGGAACTATGCTCAAGTCAAGAACCTAGTGAATCACTCACTCCATATGTGATGTTACATTTCTAATTATTTTGAGGTCACTTTCTATTTTGAACTATCTTCTTTGCTCACTGTAACATACACATTCATCCAAAATTGTGGTCATTCCTACTGTGACTTTAACTAGGTTTAAAAATATATTGGTGGCAATCGCTAACAGATGTGAATTATTCTCATCAGCACAGATCTATCTGAATTCAAACTTTTTTTTATAATAAAAGGTAAT
>NW_012151896.1:397358-398646 GCF_000956105.1 Propithecus coquereli
TCAACAGATACATGAAAGGTGCCCAACACCACTAATCACCAGAGAAATGCAAATTAAAACCACAATGATATATCATCTCCCACTGGTTAGGATGGCATTACAAAAAGACAAGAGATAACAAATGTTGCCTAGATAGAGAAAAAGGGAACCGTTGTATACTGTTGATGGGAATGTAAATTGGTACTACTGTTACAGAAAACAGCATGGAGATTCCTCAAAAAATTAAAATTAGAATTACCATATGATCCAGCAATTCCACTTCTGGGTATATATCAAAAGGAAAAGAAAGCAGTATGTTAAACAGATATCTACACCCTCATGTTCACTACAGCTTTATTCACAACAGCCAAGGTATAGAATCTGCCTAAGTGTCTATCAATACATGACCAGATAAAGAAAATGTGACACACACACACACACACACACACACACAAGATTATTCAATAAAAAAGAAGGAAATCCTGCCATTTGCAACAACATAGATGAATCTGGAGGACATTATGCTAAGTGAAATAAGCCAGAAACAGAAAGACAAATATTGTATGACAAATACAGTATCTCACTTATATGTGGAATCTAGAAAAGTTAAACTCAGAAACAGAGTAGAATGGATGTTGCCAGGGGCTGGGAGATGGGGGAAATATGGCAATATTAATCAGAGGGTACAAACTTTCTGTTATAAGATGAACAAATTCTGGGAATCTAATGTATAGCATGGGTAGTAATGGATGTGTTAATTTTATTGTGATAATCATTACACATGTATATCACATCACGTTATACACCTTGAATACATACAGTATTTGTGAACTAAATATTTCTAAGATAAAAATAAACTAAAAAAATCTAAATGTCATGTCATCAGGGAAAATTTATCACTCCTTCATGCCTCAGACATGATCGTTTTCTAGGAATCTTTATTTATTTTGGCTAGCACTTAAAGACTAATTCTGTCCTCTCTCTCCCTAGACTAAGCTGCTGCAGGCAAGATAAGCATGTCTGTCTTGCTCGCTGTCAAAATTCACAATGCCTAACAGCTTGTGATACATCACAGCTGCTCACCATTGAATGATGATTTCTCTACCTCAATTCTGAGCCATCTGGAGTCCTCAATAGGTAATCTACATCAGTGCTTCTCAAATTTTAACATGCATAAGTCACCTGGGACGCTTTTGAAAATGTAAATTGTGATTTAGTAGGTCTGGACATTTTGTATTTCCAAGTTCCAGATTATGCCAATGCTGCCGACCTATATGGACCAGACTTTGAGGAGCAAGTCAACACCTTA
>NW_012151896.1:414771-417249 GCF_000956105.1 Propithecus coquereli
AGGGGCTGGGAGGGGTTCTGTGGGCACAATATGGTGAATGACCTGATGGTCCCAGCCCACTGTGGTAAGGAGAGAGTGATTGAGCGGGGACCACGTAGCATCTCTCACAAAGTCTCTGTGGGCTCGGCTTCTAAACCTAGAAAAAAGAAAAAAAAAGTTGAGGCATGGTAAAGATAAGAAGAAAAAGCAGACCTGGAAAAGAAAGAACCCAGCACATCCACGGCACATTTTTTGTGTGTGTTACACACATTTCACCATCTGTGTAGCAATGCAGCTATCCGCAGGGGATGGCAGCAATCATCTGATCTGGTCCTCTATTTTCACAGAGGAAGAAACGGTGGATGGAGCGAGGTAGTGCTACGGGCCAGCATCAGGCAGCAAACCATGGCAAAGAGGGGAGTACAATTCAGGTTCTTCCTTCTGGTGCCTTTTACCCCATGGCAGGTTGCATTTCACATATGCAGCTCTTATGTGGAAAGGGCAGACTGTCCCCTTGTGGGAGGGCTGGAATGCTAGACTTAGAAATTCCCCCCATATTCCTCCTCTACCAGGGACACAGCTGGTTGTGAATCAGCCCCAGGAACAGAGTGCTGGTCTCAGTCAACTGTCTGCCTGCTTCCATCACCCAGGCCCTTCAGGTACAGATGGAGAATTCTCTCCAAAGAGACAACACATTTTTCTGAAAAGAAAAAAGATTTGCCTGCCTGCTGCTCCCCCTGCCTGATTCCCAGTCACAGGATTTTACTTCATACTTACACCTCAGAAAGGTTTGAGTCCAGCACAGCAAGTGAGCAGTCTTCACTGAGAGAGGCCAGGAAGGGAATACTAGGAGAGGGAGACAGCACTGTGAAAGGTAAAGCCCACGGATCCCAAGACATAATCTTAACTGGCCCAGCCCCACCCCCACTGTACACTGACCCAGAGAAGGCGGCCTGACCCCCGCTTTTGGCTAAGCCTAGCTACCACTCAAGTCTATGTTACAGGTTCCAAGGAAAGATGAAGGAAATGAAGCAAAGCCAAGTTGACAATCATCCTGGCAACAAACTACCCCATCTGGTCTCTCTACAGCTTCAGCAGTAACCCAGAAACACACGCTCTTCCAACCTCATAGTCCTAGAAGCCCACAATATTAATCATTTTGGGTGTTGAGCAGGAATGCAAACAGAGTTTAGCTATTTTCAGAGACTGTACAACCTGAAAAAGGAGTAGGGTCTTTGACATTCTGAAACCTCAGCTAGAACACCATCTGCTTTAAGGAAGTACCTAATCAGCTAATACTTTACCAACATACTCATCCCCCCTTGCTGTTCCCATTCATATTCACCAGGCCCCTGATGAAAAAAACAGTACCTGTGTGGGGAGAACACCAGCCCAGTAACACACTGGGAGTGTACAGCTGAGCTGAGGGCACAGCTTGTACTCTTGGTATCCACAAGGGAGACAGTCCCATTCTCGTCACCTACAGAAAAAAGAAGGAGAGTGTCACACTGGTAAAGAGCATGGGCTTTGGTGTTAGCTAGACCTGGATTTCAATCCCACTTCCACAAGAGTGGACAAATTAACCACTCTGAGCATCCGTTTCCTCTTCTGCAAAGTAGGAATGGTAAGTCACTGGATGGTTGTATAAATCAAATTAACGGGTGAAGCAGTTATTATTTTAACCACAAACTATGTCACCCATATGCATGGCCTCATCACCATGATAGCTCCACACCTACCCACAGTAGAACAGAATTTCCTATACAGCAATCCACTTGCTTTGTGGCTCGGTGACTTGTAGCCATACCCAGAATACGGGAGCTATAATAATGAATCAGGAATTGAATCCACTGGGGAAAAAAACATCATGTTCTTTAAACTTAAACTAAAACTACTTTGGGATCATCCCACCTCTCCAGCCCTCCATTAACACAATTCATGAAGTTAGCTCTTTCTCTCTTATCATCCCCCTTCCTGGAGTCGATGTGAAGTCTGACACGCTGTCTTACCAAAGACAAAGACTTCACTTTGCTGAGGATGCCAAGCCAGGGAAGTAGGAAGGTAGCCAGAGGCATTGCAGCCTGCAAAGGAGAAAAGAGAGGTCTGGAACAAAACTCAGAGCCCAGAAGAAGCAGCTTCTCAAACAAGGTCACTCTAAATCCCAGAAGCACCTCCACTTGGTTTCCCAAACCCTGCTAAGGCAGTAATGTCCTTATCCTTGAGCCTCATAGCCTACATTTATACACTGGCCTGCTGCCCTTCCTGGATATGAGTCACAGGCAAATCTCAAGAACAAAGGATGAAGATAACAACTGTGGCCCCTTTGTCCACCCATCTAACAAAGTAAATCTCCCACCTGGGAACTGGCCCTTTTATTGCAGAGAATGGAGTTAGGAGAGCTTCAGTGGGAAAGAAGGAGATTATGTCACTTATGTCACAGTGACTAGACTGGCCATCTGGCAACTTTGATTTGACTCTGGCCAAAGAAAGCCTCTTCCA
>NW_012151896.1:417299-420125 GCF_000956105.1 Propithecus coquereli
ACCTCTTTCACTAAGTCTTTTCTCCACCATTCTTAAGTGGATGAGGAAAAGGGCTATGCAAATGTAATACCTACTCGGTTCACGCCTCTCATCCCCTTTCTCTAAGTGACCACAAAATTCAAATTTTACCTCTGCAAAGTAGAACTTAAGTGATTCTACATACCCTTCCTATTCCCTCCCAAGTTATACGAACAATGTAAGACTTTATTCCCACCCCACCCCAACCGCATGAGATCATATAACTACAAATTCCCATGTTTTACTCAAGGGTAATCACAGCAAGGATGAAGCACGGAAGTTTTCCTTAGAAATATTTTGCCCATATTCCTTCAAATTGTCTGTTTCATAAATTAAACTTGCAAAGCTCAAAAGTACATAATTGCTTATATTTTTTCTTTTTTTTTTTTTAAAGAGACAGTGTCTCACTGTTGCATATGCTGGAGTGCAATGGCATGATCATAGCTCCCTGCAACCTCAACTCGTGGGCTCAAGCGATCCATCTGCCTCAGCCTCCTGAGTAGCTGGGACTTCAGGTGTGCGCCACCACACTGGCTAATTTCCTTCTTTCTTCTTTTTTGTTGTAGAGATGATCTACGTTGCCAAAGCTGGTCTTGAACTTCTCGCCTCAAGAGATCTTCCCACCTTGGCCTCCCAAACTACTAGGATTACAGGTGAGAACCACCATGCCTGGCCCCAATTATGTTTAGTTTCAATACAATCAGTAATTGATCCATGACTTCTAACTGACAATAGCCACTCCACCAACCCAAGGAGTAAATAAATGTTTACACCCTAAGTTCCAACAAGCTATTTTGGGAAGCTGGAGATGCACAGAAAAAATAATGGGCTACTGACACCCTGATGATTCACTTAAGAGAAATATGTCTAACTGCACATAACACACATACTTCAAAAAAGACAGGCCAACAATGCCTAAACTCTTTATTTTACCAACTGGTATTTCTGATTCTCTTCCTGATGCTGGGTGTAAAAACCTTAGGAGTCTACAAATATAGCGCTCAGATTTTCTATATCCAAGGAACAGGGCCCAGAGGCAGAAGAGATCAGGTCCCAGGCCTTTTCCAGATAGGAAAAGCAGTAAAGATTTCTCTGTAACAGTTAGTACCAGATTTTTAACCTAACTGAAATGCCTTATTTAAGCTCTCCATCATCCCCAAACTTTTCCCTATGGCATCTATCACAGAAAAACACTCCTCTCTCATATATACAATACCACTGGGGAGCAGAGGGAAGGGAGTGGGCAGAAGGGAGTGGGCATTACACAGGTACCAGCCAAACTTCTTATTCACCCAGAAAATGGATTTCTGATTCAGTTTAGTGGCAAAGAGTTGTATAAAACTGTGGCATGTCCTGCCTCTTTCTCAAAGTGAGGTGGGCTGAATTTTTGTGATTGGAAGCATTTCCCATGGTAATGGTGACTTAAGTGCTATGAAAAAAATAAAATCGATCCCTATGAGTAGTATAAGAGCTGGTTCCAAGAATTCAGGGACACCCACATCCCATATCTCACCCAGACATGGCCAATTCCTCATAAACAGCTACATGGGAAGCATAAAAAAACAATTCAATTTTATCAGGTTTTTTTGGCAAGAGGGTGGGGCAGTGCTTAGGGAATATGTGGGGTGGATATTTTTATTCCCCTCCCACCAAGAACCACAGATCTATACACACACTCAGACACACATACATATCCATTTTCAAGAAAGTTTTTCGTCCCTGTGACTACAGGATCCCAGAATCCAGCCTTCCTCAGGCTGGGAGACAATGCCTATTGCAACTGTACAGATCTAGTGTATCAACATACTATAGAAGGCTCCTATGTTATCTCACAAGCTGAGAAGGCGGGGGCAAAGAAGTGGATACTCATGGGGGACTTGCTTTTTGTCTTAAAAACAATCTACTCAGCAACACTCTCCGGTCCAGGGGCTGGGAGGGGTTCTGTGGGCACAATATGGTGAATGACCTGATGGTCCCAGCCCACTGTGGTAAGGAGAGAGTGATTGAGCGGGGACCACGTAGCATCTCTCACAAAGTCTCTGTGGGCTCGGCTTCTAAACCTAGAAAAAAGAAAAAAAAAGTTGAGGCATGGTAAAGATAAGAAGAAAAAGCAGACCTGGAAAAGAAAGAACCCAGCACATCCACGGCACATTTTTTGTGTGTGTTACACACATTTCACCATCTGTGTAGCAATGTAGCTATCCGCAGGGGATGGCAGCAATCATCTGATCTGGTCCTCTATTTTCACAGAGGAAGAAACGGTGGATGGAGCGAGGTAGTGCTACGGGCCAGCATCAGGCAGCAAACCATGGCAAAGAGGGGAGTACAATTCAGGTTCTTCCTTCTGGTGCCTTTTACCCCATGGCAGGTTGCATTTCACATATGCAGCTCTTATGTGGAAAGGGCAGACTGTCCCCTTGTGGGAGGGCTGGAATGCTAGACTTAGAAATTCCCCCCATATTCCTCCTCTACCAGGGACACAGCTGGTTGTGAATCAGCCCCAGGAACAGAGTGCTGGTCTCAGTCAACTGTCTGCCTGCTTCCATCACCCAGGCCCTTCAGGTACAGACGGAGAATTCTCTCCAAAGAGACAACACATTTTTCTGAAAAGAAAAAAGATTTGCCTGCCTGCTGCTCCCCCTGCCTGATTCCCAGTCACAGGATTTTACTTCATACTTACACCTCAGAAAGGTTTGAGTCCAGCACAGCAAGTGAGCAGTCTTCACTGAGAGAGGCCAGGAAGGGAATACTAGGAGAGGGAGACAGCACTGTGAAAGGTAAAGCCCACGGATCCCAAGACATAATCTT
>NW_012151896.1:422655-433738 GCF_000956105.1 Propithecus coquereli
GGCTTTTCCCTAAGAGCCAAAAGCAAAAGAAAGACATCCCCTTCAGTCACACCATAAACACAAATGTGGTTCTGTGACTTACTTTTGTTTCTGTCTAATAATAAGAACTAAAAAATATGACAGATGCTTGTCATAAGTATATATCCGACAAGTTATCTGAATTTAAAAATGAAGTCAGACTTTTTCTGACAGAAAGTTTAGTCTAACTTGGCCAACTGGCTTAACAATGCAGACTGGCTTTTGCCAGTTATGCTATTCGGTAGACATTTTGCATAAATTAAATAGGCTTAATCTACAAATTCAAAACTTTGACAAACATATGCTTGAAGTAAGTGTATAATAAATGACATGCCAGAAATAACCTTCTTTATAACTACTTCAATTTTGAAAATCACTGCTACATATGAATTAGAGGCTGTGGAAAACACTTTCTCTAAAGTGATTTAATCAGACTTTCCAAGGTAGTCTGAATATGGGCCTACCCTGAAGCAGAAGGACAGGATTAAATCGCCTTCCCCAGTTCTTTCCTAGCCTTAGAGTCCATAGAAAGCCACGGGATAACAAGTCAGAAAAGGAATTAATTGCTCACTTGAAAAAAAGCAAATCTCTGGGACAAGCACCACGGTGGTATACAAAAGATGAAGAACACATGGTTCCTCTACCCTCAAACGATTTGGAATTCAGTGAAGGGAATCAAACACAAACACAAAGAACTAATGGGAAAGGCTGAATGGGGGCAGTGCTGAAAAAGAGTTAGCATTAACCAGGAAAGCACATCATATGTCTAAGAAATAAAAGGCAAGAGAAGTATAGTATAGCTGAATCTCACAGCCACACACACATTAAGGCTCTAGAAATTATCTTCACAAAGAAGGGCTCCCAAAATAAAGTCAACTGCTAGTGCTGTTAGTGAAAGTAAGCAGAAAAAGGAACATTAAAGAGATGGTTCTCGCCAGAAAAATAGATATATTGTAGAGGTAAATATTCAAAAGTTCGAGATTCACAAGTCTCATAGTTTATCCCTTGAGAATGTCAAGGATCCACTGTGACTAGGTTAAGTTAGTGTGGTATGCTTGAACAGGGAATAACAGTAACAGGGCTTAAATGCTGTGATAAGAAAATGGGATTTTAATGTACAGGCCAAAAAAACCCAATGAAAGATCAAAAGACCCAAAGATTATAAGTGGAGAGATGAGTGCCACTGTAGGTGAGGTAAAGCCTGAAAGTGAATGGGCAGCAAGAAATGGATAGGAAGGTGACTGACCAAGTAAGTGGAAAAAGACCCAAGAGAACCTGGTGAACAACTGACAGTGGGGGAAACAGGAGGAATGAAAAAAAGGACTGAGAGTTTGAGCTCTGTGTAGCTAAGAAGGTGGTGAGACCATCAATAGAAATAGGGAAATTGAGAAAAGGATAAGGGATAGATATTGGAGTCTGATTATAGTTTTAGAAAAAAACTATCAGACAGGAGAACATGGAACCGCTGCTCCTAAGGTCCAAGAAAAGTCCAAAGAGCCCAAAGCGGAAAATAAAAATAAAACAACTAAGGCCAGGACTGGAAAGAAAGGAATACTCACCTCGGTATGAATTTAGTACCATCTGCTGAACAAGGTCCCAAACCTTGATGCTAAGAAGCAAAAGGAGAAAGACACTTAATCTTGACCTACACTCTTAATATAAACACGTGTTCAAACAAGAACTTTCTTTAATCAACATGTCCCATGTCTTTGCCTCCTGGACTCCTGCTATGGTCTATTTATAAGGGACTGCAAAATCTCTAAGGAAACCTTACAGACATGCTGTAAGTAGTCACTGGGTTCTTATAATAAGACCAAAACATAACTTAATGAGGTTAACAGGATAGTAAGAACACCCAAAGGAGGCCCATAGATGGCAGCAATGAGAACAGGGACCCACCAAAAGTCTTTGCTACCGCTGACAGCTTGTGTGCCAGAGCTCAGGACACTGACTGTAGACACAATGTCATCATGCTCATACTTGCAGAATTTGCTGACAATAAGTGTCTCATTCTCATCCAGCTCCCACAATTCAACAGCACCTGTTGGGGGTGGAATAGGGTGGGAAGGTGAGAGAAACATAAGCTTGGATTATACCAAGACAGTAATTCACTTCTAGGTTTCAAGTAGTCGCTGTCACTAAACTAACAAATTAAGTTATTCCTATAAAAGCAAAGTCCGCATCATCACAGGTTTTAGCTAACTTCCAAGCCTTTGGCTTTATGTTGTATTACTGTTTTCCTAATGACAGCACAGACAACTAGGTGGGGAAAGCTTCCAGAAAGAGACAGGGAAAGATGGACCACCCTGTTAAAGCCATTATTCTGCTTCTAGTGAGAGAACACTGGAAAATCAGTTCCCAGAAAATAAGAATGGAGTCTCCACAATTGCATAAGCAGCACACAGTACAGTGATGTTAACCCTGCCCAATTCTTTGGACGCTAATAAATATTTCCTGAACTACTTGAATAAATGCCTTGCAGAATCTTTAAAAAAAATGTTGAATAATTGACTGTCTTGCACAGTGACTAGGTTAAGTATAGAAAACTCCCCAAAAGTTATCTTGAATATGTAGTATTCAAGCTCAACTGTCAGAGAAGCTCAATCTTTTAAAAAAGTGGGACTTTTAAACTTCCATGCAATGCCTGCCAACTTCCAACTTCTGATTTTTTTTTTAATGCTAAAGACTCCATTGCTGAGCCTGACATTCACAAGAAAGCAGAATGAAGACAATTAAGAAGAATATGGGAAGAAATGGGAAGAGACAGGTAGGACAGATTAGCTTCAGCATCATCTTTAAAACCAAGATTGCCCTCGGTCTGGGCTGCAGGCTTGGAAGTAGGTTAAACAGAAGAAAAATGGTTCCAATCCATTTCTTTTTTTTTTTTTTAATTTTTTTTGAGACACAGTCTCACTCTCTTGCCTAGGCTAGAGTGCCGTGGCGTCAGCCTAGCTCACAGCAACCTCAAACTCCTGGGCTCAAGCGATCCTTCTGCCTCGGCCTCCCAGAGTACTAGAATTACAGGCGTGAGCCACCGCGCCCGACCCTCCAATCCATTTCTTAATTATGTTATAGATTTTTCTAGGAAATCCCACCGGACAATTTAGAATTTTGGAAAAGGCATTTCCCACCTACACAAGAATTTGCATTTGAGGCCAACACTCTCAGTTCCTCCAAGCACTGAGTATGGGACATTAAAGATTGAGCCCGGCCCGATCCGTCTGTACCCCAAGGCTCCATTCCACCAGGGGGATGAGGGGAAAGTGACTCACCTGAATCGGAAGCCACTAGGATACCTCTGTCCCCTACCCAAGTGAGGTCCGCCACTCCGGCCTCCGTCTGGACTCCAGCGGAGCAGAAGCCTTCGTTGGGGGCGGCACAGGGGTCCTTAAAAAGCCAGAGGGAGCCGGCCCAGCAGCGGCCACTCAGGCTGGAGGCCCCGAGCAGAAGCGCCCCATCTACGAGGGTACAAGCTGTCAGCGCGTGAGGGAGTGGAAGGGCTCGTCTCCATGGTGACCGCAGAGAACAGCACGCGGGCTGGGGCCGGGTCTGGACATAAGCTCAGGAACGCGGTGGGCAGAACTGGGGACCGCTCGGCGACGCGAGCCAGGGGTCAGGGTGGCATGCAGGGCGAGGGAAGGCTGGGAGGGTCAGTCCCGAGGAGGGGCGACTCGGGCCAGGGAGAGGGCTCGGGATCTCGGCTCACCGGACCGGTACCGCGAAGCTTCCAACTGCCGTTCCATACAGGCGGGCGCATTAGGGGGAAGGTTCCACTCGCGGACTGCCGGGGGTACTAGGGGGGGCGGGGTTTCCTTCCGCATCTCCACGGTTCCAACTTTCACCTAGAGCCAAACTGGACGCCGGCCGAAGACTCAGCTCTGAGAGTAATCCCCACGTGGTGTACCTCTGGACCTCCGCCCCTCTCTGGAGGCCGCAGCAACTCTACATCTCGCGAGCATTGCTTCTACGATTCCATACCGCTTTCGCGCGACCGCCCCCCAGCAACAGGCTCTGTGCCTGTTCTCGCGAGAAAAAACCTGCCGACGAAAGTTAAAGGAAAAAGGGGTACGAAGTTCTCTTCTCGCGAGACTTGCCAGCGGCCATCTTGCTGCTGTCCCTGACAGGTTCTCCTGTCGGGGTCACAGGGACGTTAAGACCGCTGCGTGGACCTTCGCTGAGCATGCTGTCCCGAGTGGTGCTTTCTGCCGCCGCCACAGCGGGTGAGGGGTATAGAGCCTGGTCTGACTGTCTGAGTGATTGGAAAGAAGCGAGCCTAGAGGGTCATGGAGAGGGGGCATGGCGGAGAAGAAAGGCGCAGGGACACTTGGGCCTGAGTAGGGAGTGATCAGCGCCTTTGGAAGGAAGCGCGGGCTCTTGGGGGACGGGAAAGAGGGGTACATGGCCTAGAGATCGGGCCCCGTGGGGACGAGGAAGGGGCAAACTAGATTTCACCTTGACTTTGCTGACCTGCGCCTTGTGTATCTGCAGCCCCCTGCCTGAAGAACTCAGCCCTCCTAGGTCCAGGGTAAGTGTGAGGAGTGTAATGCTCCCCTTCGTCCTTGTTTTTATCATCTCGTTTCGTTTCTTGGTTTCCTCCTCTTAGCTTTAGGCCAGAAATTTACTTTCTTCAGATAATTTTGGGGCGCTTAAACCTCATTCAAACACTTGTTCCCGTAACTACCAGGAATGTCGCCATATCACCTAATGGCAAAGACGTGAAGAGAATAAGTAATGTGTTCTACATAAACTAGAAACTGGTTCTGCTGTCTTCTAAGGCTGCCCCTCTCCTTTGTGACCTTTGACTAGAAGTAGTAGCCACATCCTGAATCAGAGTTATTAGATTACATAAACAAGAACAAATTTTGTTAAGTAAAACAGTGAAGCATGTTGTTTTCAGTCTGTCTCCCGGATTCCTACTTTTTACTGCCTGATCCTAAGAGTCAGAAAAATCTTTCATTGATTCAGCAAGTAATTATCTTGCCACCCACATAACCAAGGATAAAAAAAAAGAGTAAGGCTAAGTACCTGCAGTCATGGAGCTCACAATCTAGGAGGGGAGGCAGGTATAAAGTAGTGGTTTAGGGTGAGGGCTCCAAAGCTAGAGCAGGGTACACCTGGCTCTTCCACTTACTAGTTGTATGATGTCAATTTCCTCATCTGCAAAATGGAGATAATAGTACGTTGTGAGAAATAAGAGATTTAAATCCCGTGAAACTCTAAAAACAGTGCTTGGTACATAGTGGGCTTAGTAAATGTTAGCTGTTACTGTTAAAATTATTTCATAAGATATGTCAGTTTTCTTTGAGATTTCTCTTTTCAGTTCCAAGCTTAGTCCTAAAGCTTGCAAAATTTGGTAACTATCTTATGGCTTGAAAAGTGGTTTTAATTTATCTGTAATTAAGTCTTGCGCATGCAATAAAGTTAGGCTATAATTGACTGCTTCCAACTTATCAGAGAAAAAGGATTCCACACAAACATGGAAACAAATAATTGTGATACAGGTCATAAGTAAAATAACTGTATATACAAGATACAAGGACCATCCTTGATTTTCTTTCACATTCCATATCCAGTACTTGAGCAAGGCTCTTTTTCTAGATTACGTGTAGACTCTGACTACTTCTTCTCCTACCACTCCTACTGAAGTACAAACCACCACCAACTTTCACCTAGGCTATTTCAGTAGTCCCTTAATTAGTCTTGCATCTCTATTCTTGTCTCATTACTGCCCATTCTCACTATTGTGAGAATAAGCAGTCCTTCACCTAAAGCCTTCACCTAAAGGTCAGTCCTTCACCTAAAGCCTTCCAGAGCTCCCCATCCCACTTGAAATAAAATCCAAATTTAGCATAACTCAGAAGATCTGACATGAATTAATCCCATCCTACCTCTTGATTCCATGTCTTTCTATTCTCTTTTTAGTTCCTTCTCCAACTATACTGGCCTTGCTGTTCCTTTGAAAAGTGCCAAGTTCATTCTTGCCTCGGGATCTTTCTATTTGTCTTCTCTCTTTTCCCCAGGTCGTTGGCTCAACAACCCTCTTATCTGACCCTCTTAAAAACTCTTTCCCCTGTTCTGTGCCTTACCTTGCTCCATTTTTCTTCATAGCACTTGTAGCTACCTAAAATTATGTACGGACATACACACTTTCCATACCCCCACTAGAATGTTGAAGGCTGGGGCTTTGTTCATTGCTATGTTCCCAGTTCCAGGCATAAGTCAAAAGTCAGTAAATGTTTCGTTGATTAAATGAATGAATGAATGTTAGCCCAAGATGGGGGAGGCCTTTAGAAAGGATGTGACTGAGATGTTTTTGAGGCTGGTTGGGTTTGGCAGTCATTGGTATGAAGTCATGGTATGAAGGGCATGCCATACAAAACGGGCAGCGTAAGGAAAATTTTCGTTTGTTTTTGAAGCTGTTAAGTGTTAATAGTTCTATGTGGCTGGAGGATAGGAAAATGAAGTTATAAAATTTGATAAGTACTGGATCATATGTATTATATTAAGTATAATAGTTTGTTTTCTGTAGGCTGGAGAGAGCATGTTGAAATTTTCAAGTCAAATTTGTACTTTAGAAACATTGGCAGTAATGGGGGGTGGGTTTAAGGGGTACTTGACAAGAAGCAGAGAGACCAGGTTTTAGATTGTTAAACTAGTTTAAAGCAAGAGGTGATGAGGGCTTGAACTAAGCTAGTTGCGGAGAGGATTTGTGTCAGACTAAAGCTAATCCTCTAATGCTGTGACTTTGATTCAGTGGTTCACACCTGGGGCAGTTTCGCCCTCCAAGGGATATTTACCACTGTCTGGAGACATTTTTGATTGTCACCACTGTGGGGGCTGTGCTACTAGCAACTAGTGTATAAAGCCACAAGGACACTGCTAAACATTCTACAATGCCCAGAACAGCCTTTCACAACATCCAGTCCAAAATGTCATTAGTGCTGAGGTTCAGAAATTTTGACTTAAATGAAGGAATCTCAAGCATGATTCTCAGATTTCAAAGCTTGGTGGGGTAGCTAATATATTTGGAGGCAGAAATAATATCCAAAATGGCCCCGCACAGTGGCTCACACCTGTAATGCTAGCACTCTGGGAGGCTGAGGCTGGAGGATCGCTTGAGCTCAGGAGTTCAAGATCAAGCCTAAGCAAGAGTGAGACCCCATCTCTACTAAAAATAGAAAAATTAGCTGTGCATTGTGCTGTGCTCCTGTAGTCCCAGCTACTTGGGAGGCTGAGGTAGGATTGCTTGAGCCCAAGAGTTTGAGGTTGCTGTGAGCTTGGCTGACGCCAAGCACTCTAGCCCGGGCAACAGAGCAAGACTCCATCTCAAAAGATAAGTAGTAAACCAAAATCAATGAAATAACATAAACCCTTACATTGCAAGGGGATAGAGGTGGAGAGAGTGGGGAAGTATAGGGTAGGAAGTGGGACAAAAACGACTGAGAACTTGAAGGAGACTAAGCTTAACAGCAGATTAGATTTTATTTCATCAGAAGCTTAATTAGACATCAGTATGCTCATTGCATGCTAAAAATGCAATCTTAGGCTGCTTTAACGTAAGAATAGTTTACAAATCCATTGTTGATAATAGCACAATGGTTCAAGCCCAGTACTGGCAGTAGCAAGTTCTCAATAAATATTTGTAGAATTAATAAATTGGTCAGACTATATTTACAGTATTATGTGCAGTTCTGGATACTTCATTTTTTAAAAAACAAAACCAGAGAGCTCCTTGTGGTGGACAGTCAGGATTGTAAGGGGAATGAAATGTTTAACCCAGATACATGAGTGTTATCATACATAGAAAAGGAAAATTAGAACCAAGGATGTATGTAGCAGCTCAATGCAAAGATGAACATAATTAGAGCTACCCAATACTGAAAAGGCCTGTTACACGTAGTGATTAGCACCCTATCAAAGGAAGTATTCATAAAGGTCAAATTCTTAGCTTCAAGGAGCATATAACACAGCAGGCATGTAATAGCTACCCACTTACATAGAACTTTACCAGGCCTCATGCTAAGCACTTTATTAACTTAATCCTCTCTACAACCCAGAATGTATTATCTTATACTCCCATTTTACTGGGAGAAATCTGAGTTAACAAAAATTTAAGTTCCTTACTCAAAGTCAAGTGACAAGTCTAGGATTTGAACCCAAGGAGTCCAGCTGCTGAGTCCTTGTTCTTATATACTTCAGTGCTAATAATAGATATACAAGGTGCTAGACAGATGATCTGTGAGACTTATAGAAAACATTCCAGTACTAGGTAGAAGGTTTCATATGACTTTAAGTGTCTGTGATTAAGTCATTGTCCTTGTCACTGCTAATTATTAGACCCTAACCTTCCTATTCCAAGTCCATTTTCTTTCCATTATGTCAGTTAATAGGAAACTGCCTGTCCTCAGCCCCAATAATTGTTTTTGCTAATTGTTTATACATTCGTTCTCTTTAAAGAATAGGTTTTACATTTGTGCAATTGCTACCTGTAGGGTATTGCAAGCAACAAGAATCTTTCACACAGGACAGCCAAGTCTTGCCCCTGTACCACCTCTTCCTGAATATGGAGGAAAAGTTCGTCTTGGGCTGATCCCTGAGGAATTCTTCCAGTTTCTTTATCCTAAAACCGGTGTAACAGGTGAGCATTTGCCTAGTCTTTGATAGTATGTTTGGATGGTACACGAAAATCAAGTCAGCTATTTTTAAAAGGAAATTGTTGAAGTGATTCAATATAACAATTGATTTGGTTGCTCCAACTTGTCTTTGGCCTAAATTTATTTGGGATTTTAACTTAATCTTGCAACATTGTCTCTGTTTGTACACTAAAGTTTTGAATGCCTCCTCTATGCCAGGCATAGTTCTAGGCATACAGTGTTGAACTATGTTAAGTGCTTACCATCATGGGACATACATTCTGTTGCAGGATGGACAGTAAAGAAATGAGTAATTGTATAATGTACTGTCGGATAATAAAAAGAGCTATGGATGAAAATAAAGCCAGGTAAAGCAATAGAGACTAATAAATTGAGTATATATGGACATGAACACAAATTGGACCATTTTTATCAGTTTTTCTCCTTTTAAAACAGCATAAACATTCAAAACCATGCTTTTTGATAATGCAGTATGATTTACTTACATTATTTAATCTTTACAACAGTCCTATGAAGACATTTTTATTACCCAGAGGAACTAGAAAACAAATAATTTGCTGAGATTATATTAGTCTCTTTAGTGACTGAGCTAGACTTGAACCTGATTAAGTTTAGAATTCTTTCTGCTACACATACTGCCTTTCTTGCTGTACCCAAGTATACCGCTATAAATGTGGAACATTGGAAACCAAAGATATTTTTTTTAGCCCTGGAGTAGCATTTTTCTAACTGAAATTTCAAGAAACATTAGTGTCCTCAGGTCTCCATAAGTGATAAAAATATTACATGTGGTATGCCTTTCTTGCAAATTCACATTTAAAATTTATATGTTAAAGGCAATTTAAAAAGAAAACTGCTGAACCTTTGATGGGAAACTCTAGGTAAAATATATTTGAGACTGACACCCTGTTATTTTCATAATACATCCTACCATCCTTTGATAGTAGTGATTCTCAAAAACACTGTAAAATGCTGCCCTAAAGTCCTGCTTGGGCCCTAACATCTTGTGAGACACAGAGGAAAATCCTAAGGAAATGTAAAAAAATCATGGTTTTTGTCCTTTCAGAACTCATGACCTGGTTAAAGAAAAAAAGATAAATTTGAAGTATTATAATTAGGTGCTACAGGAGTTGAGATTCCTATTATTAAATTCCTCCTTTTACATGTATATATGTACATGTATAGTTGTAAGTAAGAGTGGATAAATTTTATCCTGCCCAGTGTTCCCATTCAATAAATAGTATATTTTGCCGGACAAATTACTTCAGAAAGTAACCTGACCCATCTTTGTAGAATAGTTCCTGTTTGTTGAGTTACTGTGCTAGGTATTTTACATATATTATTCCTCAACTTTATCAAACTAAATAAGGTACTGTTCCCATTTTACAGATGAGGAAACTAAGTTCAGAGATTATTTAGATTGCTCAGTTTCTTATAAGTTGTAGAGTCAGGATACAGTTTCCTTGAGTTCAGATTTTTGTTCTTTTAGCTCTGCCATACTGCTTCCCAATCCAGTAGCTTGTCTTTGATTATTTAAAATTATTACATAACCTTGCTTTCAGCTAATCAAATACAGAAGTATCTTTCTATCTTTCCCCTTTTAGGCATAGCATATCATAAAATAACTCTCTCTTCTTCTTTTAGGACCCTATGTGCTTGGAACTGGGCTTATCTTGTATTCTCTATCCAAAGAGATATATGTGATTTCCCCAGAGACCTTCACTGCTCTATCAGTAGTAGGGTTACTTGTCTATGTAATTAAAAAATATGGTGCCTCTGTTGGAGAATTTGCTGATAAACTCAATGAGGTAAGAACCATAAATGTTATTTCCCCATTTTAGACTAGCAGAAACATCAAGGCCATCTAGTGATAATTTTTATACGAGCATTAGAGGAAGAACATAGAAATGAATCTGATTATAATGAGTATAATCATAAGTGTCAATATTAGTTACTAATTTTAGATAAATTTTTTTGAATCTACCAAACCTTTCAGCTTTTCTATAGTTTTAGTCATTCAACAAGATATTGCATAGCTATTATGGGTAATTCTTTTCAAGGATTTGTGCATTTCTCCCTATGTATGTTTCTTAGTGTTTTCACAAATAAGAAATACAACTTTGAGGAAGCATAAAAATGAATATGTTTTTATTACCCTTGGTGTTTTCACTGATCTTTCTTGTTGAAATCATAATTGCAGCAAAAAATTGCCCGATTAGAAGAGGTGAAGCAAGCTTCCATCAAACAAATCCAGGATGCGATTGATATGGAGAAGTCACAGCAGGCACTGGTTCAGAAGCGCCATTACCTTTTTGATGTCCAGAGGGTAGGTTTCAGAAGTTTCTAAGGAGACTGAAGTTACTCATTTGTGTGCATTTAAAAAAAAGAAATTTAGAATCTCTTATGAGGAA
>NW_012151896.1:435098-437199 GCF_000956105.1 Propithecus coquereli
GGAAAATATTACAGAGAACAAAAGAAAGCTTCTTCCTTTATGGAGTCTATTTTCTAGCCACATGTTGGGAGGACAGAAAATAAATAATTGAACAGAAGTGAATGACAACAGGTAATAAATGCCAAATAGAACAATAAACTAGTATTAAAAAGATCGCAGGAGGAGAGATGTATTATTTTTATAGGGCAGTCAGGAAATATTCTAATGTGATATTTGAGCAAAGACCTATAAGAACTGGTGGTGCAAGATATGTGGATTTCTGGGGAAATAAGTTCCAGGCAGAGGGAAGAACAATTGCAAGTGCCCTAAACCTGGAGGTTTGTTTGGTATGGCCGAGGAAAACTAAGAAGGCCAACACAGCTGAAGTACAGTGGATGAGGGGTGAATAAAAGGAAGGGAGGTAGAGGTGGCCAGGGGCTAGAATATGTAAAGTTTATAGGTTTCTGTAAGGATTTTGACTTGTACTCTGAGAGAGAGAGAAACCATTGTAAGCTTTTAGGCAGAGGAGTCATAATCTCACTTATGTTTTGAAGGATATCTTTGACTGCCTTGTTGCAAATCCCTTCAGTTTTGTATGAATTAGCTTGAGATGCCTGTGGGTAGCCCAGGAGAAATATTCGAGAGCATGGACTTTGTAGCCTTACCGCCTATACGCAGATCTTGGCTTCACAATTTATTAGCTGCGTAACCTTGAGCAAGTTTCTTAATTTCTGCCTCAGTTTCCTCGTTGCTAAATGGGTATAATAATAACAACTATCCCATGGTGTGGTTATAAGATTTAACTGAATCTAAACACAAGAGTGTTTTGAATATAGTAGGTACTCAACAATGTTAGCTATTATTTGATTCACCCGTAAGTGCAAAGACAAACATACAATGTGTGCAGCATTATTGGTAGTAGAAAAAATTGGAAGCAACCTAATCTATTAATAGAGCTTGATTAATGAATTATGAAATACCGATATAGTGGAATCCAATGTAACTTTTAAAATTGAGGTGGATTTGCATGTCATAATTAAAAGTTATGTGTGTGTGTGTACATATACCTATATTTTGTTTATTAAATATTTCTGGGATGGAATACAAGAAATACAGGAAGATAGTGGTGGGGAGCAGAGACAGGCTGAGGGACACTTATTTTTTACTGCATATGTTTTTAAATATATTTTTACTATTAATATATGCTGTTATAATTTTTTGCTATGTGTACGTTACCTATTTAATGTTAAATAAAAGAATTTCATATAAAATAAAAGAGAGTGGTGGAACATTTTAACTCTAAGTGGGGTACTCAGAGCAAGAAGTATTCCTTCAAGTATGCAAACAATATCCACCACTTCTTAATTTTGCCCTAGAATAACATTGCTATGGCCTTGGAGGTTACTTACCGGGAACGGCTACATAGAGTATATAAGGAGGTAAAGAATCGCCTGGACTATCAGATCTCTGTGCAAAATATGATGCGTCGAAAGGAACAAGAGCACATGATAAACTGGGTGGAGAAGCATGTGGTGCAGAGCATCTCTGCACAGCAGGTACACAATGTTCTATAGCTTCTGAAGTTGTACTGGTATCTCTGACAAGCATCTGCTCATGTTTTATTAAGGTAGGAATAACTGGCAAGCAATTTTTAGCCTACAAACAGCAGTGTGACCCTGGTTTGTTTTTCTGGCTAATGATAATCTAGAAGATGTTATGCAATTGCCATGACAGCTTTCCTCAAAGGTTGGTTACCAAAATGGCTTTCACCCCATAAAGTCAAAAACACTGATTGTTGAGAACACTGGCTGTAGCAGGCCTGTGTTCAAGTTCCATCATGTGAGTAACATTAACCAACATATTTAACTTTTCCATAAAATAGAGATTGGACAAGGCTATTTCTAAACCCCTTCCATTTCCTAATTCCATGATTTCCATTCCATTTCCTCTTCTTAAGACATTATTTTTTCTTTCCCAGATATATAGCATATTTAGGCATTTCTGGTCATTTTCTGGCTAACCTATATAGGATTAGAAAAATGGGATCTATCAAAGTTTGGTGGATTGTTCTTATTTATTTAAATTGTCTTCTACATTAAAGTAATATACATGCTTATTTAAG
>NW_012151896.1:438219-440539 GCF_000956105.1 Propithecus coquereli
TACTATGTTTATGAGACCATTCAGTGGGAAGCTATTTCTAGCTAACTGATATGATAGGTTATGGGAAATTTAAGCTTTTTAATACTCTTAAAATAACTAAAGAAAATATTATATATCAAATCATATCATTGACTTTATTATTTTAGCTGTATGCCTGTAGAAAATATGGACTCAATATGTCATAAAATCACTCTTAAGAATCCAGCAGACAACTCTCAAAAATACAGAAAATAACCAGTATTAGCAAGCATGTAGAGAAGTTGAAACTCTTGTGCACTGTTGATAAAAATATGAAATGGTACAGCTACCATAGAAAACAGTGTGGCAGTTCCTCAAAAAATTTAAAATAGAAATACCATGATCCAGCAATTCCACGTCTGGCTATATACTCAAAAGAACTGGAAGCAGGTCTTGAGTTATTTGTTTACCATGTTCGTAGCAACATTATTCATAATAGCTAAAACATGGAAGGAGCCCAAGTATCCATAAGTGAATGAATGGATAAGCAAAACGTGATATATCCATACAACGGAATATTATTCCACCTTTAAAAGGAAGGAGATTTTGACATTTGCTACAATGTAGATGAACCTTGAGGACATTATGCCAAATGAAATAAGCCAGTCACAAAAAGGAAATATGTGATTCCCGTTGAGTGAGGAACTTACAGTCAAAATCATAGAGAAACTAGAATGGCAGTTGCCGGGGGAGAGGGAAATGGGAACTGTTGTTTAATGGGAGTAGTTTCAGTTTTACAAAATGAATTTTAGAGGTGGATAGTGGTAATGGTTGCACATTTTGAATGTATTTAATACCACTGAAATGTACACTTAAAAATAGTTAAGATGATAAATTTTGTTATGTGTATTTTGCTACAATAAAGTGAAGAAAAATAATCCAGTCGATAAATCAGAATATTCTTCCCTTCATAGGTTTGTATTTAATTCTATATTTGTACAAGGATTTACTTGTATTCAAATGGACAACTTACATAATAGGAAATACTTGAAAGTATGTATCATATGGATAATTACTATTTTCATTGAATTCTTAAGATACACAATCATTTGATTCAAT
This sequence comes from Propithecus coquereli, assembly GCF_000956105.1. NCBI lineage: Eukaryota > Metazoa > Chordata > Mammalia > Primates > Indriidae > Propithecus > Propithecus coquereli. Next base: position 439,297 of record NW_012151896.1, read on the forward strand.
ATTTACTGATAGCTAACGTACTCATCTAAAGTAGAAATCAGATTGACATCTTTGTTGTTACTTCAAGAGACTGATTGGATCAGCAGAGGCAATTCGAATTATTTAACAAAGAATTACAGAACAGTGTGTGCTAGGCAACATACTGCACTGGTCATAGATAAAAGTCCCTACCTCAAAAAGTTACCTACTAGGAAGATAATATGTTATATGATACAGACTTTAGCACAGGGTGCTTTGACAGTATGGCAAGCACCATTTTAGGTAGTCTTACCAGCTTCATCATTTCCCTCTATACCAGTCAGATCAGGGTTCAATCAGAAGCAGAACTGCTAGAATATGTTTAAATATAAGGAATTGGACTTTACAATACTGTGGGAGCTAATTAGGCAGTCGGTAAGGCTGTTATCTTTCTTTGATGCTGGAACTTGAAGTCCACAGGGCAGGTATTTAAGAAAAGAAGATGGATGTAAAATGGAAAACGGTAGGAACAATTGGAAATCATAAGCACAGACTGAAAGCCATGTCGGTTTTTATTGTGTGTGACCTTTACAATGTGGTTGTCCTGTATACCCCAAGTCCTTCATCACAAACACCTGGTCCAAAGGTGAGAGAAACAGAATAATCAGGAAAAGGATGGGAAGTTGCCTAGCTACAACTGTGAGGCAACACAACAGCATGTATGAGCTACAAAACAGCTGCTGCTTCACATTCACCCTCCAGATCTTGTTCAAGAATCTCTTGTGGCTCACCCTAACCAGAATATTCAGGGAAGAGAATTCTGGAAAATGTAGTTCAGCCTGATCAAGTTGACAAAAACCATTACAATAACTATCCTATCAATAAATGTTAACCTAAATGAATAATACTTAAAAATTCCACTTCCAAGAAGTCGAAACAGCCAATAAAACACAGAGCAGAAAGGTGACAGGTCAGAAAAGAAATAGTGTCTGAGCTGGCATTTGGAAGAGGAAGTTAGCCAAAAGAGTATCATTGGGAGATTAGAGTCAAAAATGGAGCAGCATTGTGATGATTGTAGGGAAAATGTAGGAGAGCATGACATTTTAAAAACTTTCAAGAACTTTAAAAGTGAAATACATGTAGAAGTTACATTAGAGTTCTTAAGTACTGTGCTTAGAAGTCGGATTTTGTTCTGAGGACAGAGAGCAGCCCTCAAAAGGTTTTGAACGGGAATGATGACTAGATTTTTGTTTCAGAAAAATCACTAGCAACAATACAAAGCATG
>NW_012151896.1:453634-456178 GCF_000956105.1 Propithecus coquereli
AAAATCTCCACAAGTGCCCTGAGCGGGGAGGAGGCCAGAGGAGGTCTTGCATCAGCAATTAAATGGTTTGACTGAAAGGGACACGCATCACTTCATTCACAGTCCGTGGGCCAGAACTTGTCACATGGCATTACCCAACCACAAGGGAGGCCGGACACCGCAAGGAAAGGAGGCCTGGTTATTGGTGAGAACTGGTACTGTCTATTACAGAATCTATGATAGATTTCTTCCATGAGCCCCAGATCTGTGCACCCAACTGCCCTCTCAACATCTAGTGCCCGAATGTTCCACAGGCACCCCAAACCCAATGTGTACAAAATTAAACTCATTACATATCTCCTATCCTATACCCCCTTCTTTAATATCCTTGATAGTAGTTAATGGAGACAATGCAGAAAACTGGTAGTTACCCCGACCTCTTCTCTTTCCCTTTCCTGCCTCTCACACCTAATGAATGACCAGATTCATCACCTATTTGCTCTCCCTCTTCTTCCCCATGGCCATGGCCTCTGTCCAGATCATCCTAGTTTCTCACCTGGCACTCTGCAACACCAAAGGACTCTTCACCCACTGTCTGGCATCTCTCCAGACGCCCGCACACACACACTCTATTGCCTAAACCCAAATGTGATCATGTTACTCCTCTTCAGCAGTCTTTCCATTGCCTGTAAGATAAAGTTTGTTTAGGGCCCACCATTATCTGGTCTCATCCTTCCTCTCAACCTTTTGTCTTCCATTTCCCACCCTCACCCCCTCCTCATTCCCCATAGTACCACATATGGTACAACACTTGCATTTCCCTAACCGCGACCAGCATGACAAAGCATGCCTTTGCTCACACTGTTGCTCCACCTGTAATACGTTTCCTCCCTCTGTCTGCCCAGAAAATGTGATTCATCTTTCAAGACACAACTCAAACATCATCTCAAATATCATAAGGCTTTTCCTGACGTGTACCTTCCCTCCTTATTGTGTAGCTCAACCTCTTTCTCTTTTGGGTCCCACTCCACCCTGTACGGATGTCTCACACAGCATCTACAACATTTCCTTATGCTTATTTATGTGCCTGGCCAGCCTGGAACATGGTTTTGTAGATGAATGAAGACATCCGTCTCTCTACAAAACTGCAAAATCCCTCAAGTCAAGGACTATGTCTCTCCAGCGCTTAGCAGAATGTTTGGGCCATATTAGGTGCTCAATAAATGTCTGATTAATTAATCAATCCTCTCTCTAAGTCTCAAACTACCACTGTTTCCTTCCCTGGCTTCTCTTTCTCCTTCTTTCCCTTTGGTGAGATCTTTGAGCATGGTCTAACTTTTTATCTTCCCTTGTTTTTGCTCCTAAATATCTCTCAAATCCATTGACATGTTTTCATCTCTCTACTGCTACCATCCTAGTTCAAGTTACAATTACTCAGCTGGATCACTGCAGTAATCTCTTTTTTTTTCCTTTAAAATTATTAAAATGCTAATCTTCTCTGTATCATCCCAATTTTAGTATATGTGCTTCCGAAGCGAGCACATGGATCACTGCAGTAATCTCTCAACTGGTCTATTCATATCTGTTCTGGCTGTCTTCCAATCTGTTCTCTCTGCCCCAGTTTTAGTGATTGTTCCAGATGAAGATCTGATCATGCTGCCCTTGTTTAAATACCCTTAGTATAGATACACCCACTTCTCTTACAATAAAGACAAAAGTTCTGAGAGACTGGTCCCTTCCTGCCTCTTCAACCTCATCCTCAAAATGTTCCACCCTGTACCTCCACCCCAGTGTCACCTCACATGGAGGTGAGATGAGGTGACCTCCACCACTTCCTTGCTATTGTCACACTAACCTTTTTTCCTTTCTGGTGCAGGACTTTTGGACATTCTGTTGCTCTGAACTTTCCCTCCCTCTTGGTCTAATGGAATTTCAGCTCACACTCCAGATTTCAGCTTTAAGTGTCTTCCTCCAGGAAGGCTTCCCTGGTCCCCTTCCCCTGCATCATAGGCACACACAGCACTGGGATGCACTCCTTCACAGCACAGGTAGTGGCCACAATTTACCACTTCTTTGCGTGGTAAGGGCCACCTTTACTAGTCTGAAGTTTCCATGAAGACAGGAAAAGGAAATTTTTGCTCATCGTTATATCCTCAAAGCTTAGAATAGTACATGACACATAGTAAATGTTCAATACATGTTTTTGGAGTGAATGAACAAAAAAATGAATTCTTTCAGCCACTGAGGATCAAAAACTTGAAGTTAATCATTGACTCTCCCTCCTGTTTTATTCCCCACAACCAGGTCCCAAGTTGTATATTCTCCAATCTTACCACACCTGTGGCTTCCTTCCCATTCCTGCTGCCCACACACTTACTAAATGATGCCCAGAATATCACGATACCCCTAGCTTATTTCCTTGTCTTTTTCTTTACCCATAATTTATCTTATATGGTATTATATAGTCTTTCTTAAAGGCCATACTTATCATGTTACATTCCAATCAAAACTATTTAGTGGGATGTCACTGCACTCTACCCAGGGCGACAGAGCAAGACTCTGTCT
>NW_012151896.1:467418-470653 GCF_000956105.1 Propithecus coquereli
TGGGGCTATAGGCACACGCCATCACGCCCAGCTAATTTTTCCATTTTTTGTAGAGATGGGGTCTCGCTCTCGCTCAGACTGGTCTCAAACTCCTGGGCTTTTTTTTCCCCCATTAGTTTTTACATTAATATATATTTTGCCTGATATGAATACAACAACTATTTTGTGGTTAACATTTTCCTGGAATAACTTTTTTCATCTTTCGTCTTTCAACTTTTACGTCTCTTTAAGTTCTAGCTGTATCTTTTTAAACAGCATATAGAAGATGTTTTAAAATTCATTCTGGTGTCTTTAACTAGAGTATAGTTCATTTTCATTTATTGTAATTATTAATTACTAATTTCCCCAACCAACATTTTATACTTTCTGTTTTGCTGACTATTCTGGGTTTTTTTCCTTTCATTCTTTTGGATTGACTATTTTAATTCTAATTCCAACGATTTTTTTTCTCTACTAGTTTGAGTTGCATACTCTATTTCTATTCTTATAATGATTACTCTAGAAATCTTAATATGCCTCTTAATCTCTCTTTCATATTTTTGTCTTGTTTTCTCTCTGTGTTGTTTTCTAGTCCACTATTTTCCTCTAAAAGTATTTCTACCTTGCTCTTTATCCCCACTATTGAATTTCTGTCTTAGTCCATCTGTGCTTCTGTAACAGAACACCTGAGACTAGGTAATTTATAAAGAACAAAAATTTATTTCTCACAGTTCTGGGGGATGGGAAGTACAAGATCAAGTTGCCAACCAGATTGGTATCTGGTGAGGACTCCTCTCTGCTTCTGAGATGGTACCTTGTTGCTGTATCCTCTGGAGAGAAGGAATATTGTCTCTCCACACGCAGAAGGAACAGAGGGTGAGAAAGGACTCTCTTCAACCTCAAACTCTTCTGTGATGGTCCTATTCCAATTCAGGGACAAAGCCCTCATGACTTAATCACCTCCCAAAAGGTCCCTCAATATCACCACAGTGGGGATTAAGTTTCAACATGAATTTTGGAGGGAACACATTCAAACCATAGCAATTTCTAATTTCAATCATTATAGTTTTAATATCTTTACATTCTATTTGTTCTTTTTCATATTTGTCTGGTTATTTTAGTACTTTTTTGTTCCTTCATTACACTTTCAATAACCACTATTAAGCATACTTATTTTACATTTTGGATCTGATCATTTCTATACCTACAATCTTTGCAGGTCTTTGTCTCTGGGATTTGCAGTTTGTTATTCTGCTGTCTCATGATGGTTTACTTACTTTTGTGTTTTTGTGAATTTTTTTTATTGTTGTCAGCTCATTTTATTGGAACTTTGTGGAAGACTTTGACACCTGGTAGAAAAGGCATTCTTCCACAAATAATTTGCATTTTCTTCTGCCAGGGTCCTGACGCATATAACCAATTTAAACTTGATATTTTTGAGGTTACCACAGAGAGTACAAAGTCTGGTCTAAAACCTCCTAAAGCTGGGTTTGTGGTTAGGAATTCTCAGGGAAAAGGTATTTTGTCTTGTTTCATTTTTCTCTTTGTTCCCCTCTACCCAGAGCCAAGATTGAGATAAGCAAGTGTGACAGGCAGAATTCTTCAATGCCCCGTGGTCTCTGCTCCCTTGTGTTACCCCTGGCATAATCCCTTCCCCTAAATGTAGGTGGAATCTCTGACTTACCAGCGAATCAACAGAACATAGCAAAGGTGATGGGCTGTCACTCCCATCATTACACTTTGTTATATAAGCCTCCGTCTTAGCTGGCTGGAGACAGCGACTCTCCTGTGACATTGAAGAAGCAAACTGCCATGTTGTGAGCTGCCTATGGAGAGAACCACGTGGCAGGGAACTGTAGACAGACTCTAGAACCTAAGGACAGACTCCAGCAGACAACCAGTAAGAAACCAGGGCTCTCAGTCATACAAGCCCAAGGAAATAAGTTTATCCAACAACCAGAGGAATTTGGAAATACATGCCCCTCTCAAGCCTCTAATGAGAACACAGCCCCAGCCAATACCTGGATTGCATCCTGGTGACACCTTGAAGCAGAGAACCATGATAAGACATGTCCAAGCCTCTAACCCACAGAAACCATAAGATAATAAATGTATATTGTTTTAAGCCTCTAAATGTGTGAAAATTTGTTATGCAGCAATAGAAAACGAATACAGCAAGAATCCCTACCATCTCCATCTGTGACATGGATTTTTTCCCTAATTCACCTACCAGGGATCCCTTTTCAGAAGATATGATCCAAATTTCCACCTTTGTGCAAGCTTTAGACTTTGTTTCCTGATCTTGCACATGTGGCCTTGAAACCCAACCTCCAGGTCACCAAAAATTGGTGGCTATACCTCAGAGCAAACACCAACTTCAGGTTCAAGTTCACTCAACTTTTTTTGTTTCTGATCTTTGAGGATTTCCCACATCTATTTCAGCCACACATTTTTGAATTACGGTGTTTAAAATATTTTATCCAGCAATTCGTTGATGTTTTTAATGAGACAATTCCTTTAAATACCTAGTCTACTGTATGCCTGGGAATTTCCATTCACTCTTCAGCCCACTGAAGTTTAATTTCCTCCCACTACCACACCGCAATCTGCTTTAGCAGAATAGATTATTATCTCTTAACTTCCAAATCCAGTCAACTCTTTCCTGTCCTCATCCCACTTGGCCTCTCTCAGCAGCATTTGGCACTGCTGTCCACAGCTTTTCCTTCCTTCCTTTCTTCCCCTGGCTTCTAACAGCGTATGCTTATGCTATTTCTGCTGTGACTGTTTCTTCTCAATTTCTCTGGCTGACTCCACTTTTTATGCCTCCCTCCAAAATATTGGTGTTCCTCAGAGTTCTCTCCTAGGAATTGTATTCTCATGCTGCATACTGTATTTGGATGATCTTGTGCGTTCCCATGGCTTCTATTATCACTTGTATGCTGATGACTTCCTAATCTATATATCAAACAGTATTTGGAAGGATAGGTTAGGTTGAGTGAGATGAGAAACTATCCCAAAATCTCAGTAGATTAACGTGGAAAAGTTTGGTTTTTGCTCATATAGAGTCCACTGCAGGGCCGGGCGACTCTCCAGAAAAACTGTCCTCCATATGATGACTCAGTGATCCAGCTATAGAGCTTTCGACCTCCCCTTCTCATCACAAAATCTCCACAAGTGCCCTGAGCGGGGAGGAGGCCAGAGGAGGTCTTGCATCAGCAATTAAATGGTTTGACTGAAAGGGACACGCATCACTTCA
>NW_012151896.1:470766-472887 GCF_000956105.1 Propithecus coquereli
GAGGTTACCACAGAGAGTACAAAGTCTGGTCTAAAACGAAGTGGATCATCCAGATTATACCATATTAGAGAATTTTATGTTCTTTAAAAGAATGGAAAGCCATTTAAAAAAAAAAAAAAGACTTCAACCAGAGGAAATTGTGGACAATATATCAAAACAGTGGTCAGCAAACGTTTTCTCTATAGGACCGGATAGTAATAGTCCAGACTCTAAGGGCCACATATAGTCTCTGCTGCATAATCATCTTTATGTTTTGTTGTGTTTTCTTTTTACAACTCTTTGAGCCCTGGAAGATAGTAGAAGCCAATAAGGGCAGGTAGTGGGAACATTCAGCAGAGGATGTCAAAGTAGTCTACTAAGGAGGAGCTGACTGATGGTGGCTTGGGAGAGAATGGCCATAATGGGAGAGAGGAGACTAGATGTAAGATTTTAGCCTTTGAATTGACAAGGCTTGCTTTTTTTAGATGGGGGTGGGGGGGAACAGCGGGAGCTTGAGATTGAGGAAAGCATGTAAATTATCTCCCAGGTTTCTGGCTTGCATGGCCCTGTCAATCAAGATAGAGACTACATGAGAAGAAGCAGGTTTCAAGGGAGAACCGCATTCAGTTTTATTATCGAATATAAGTTGACAGTTAGATGGCTGTGTGGCAACATGTAGGAAATTATGGCTAGAAACATAAATTAGGGCATCAATAACTTACAGATAGTAAGTTACATCCAGGGAATGGCTGAAATAACAGGCAAATAGTAACAAGTGAGAAGAAGGCTGACTCAGACAGGTTAGATGGAGGAAATGAAGCAGGCAAAGGAAGGACCAGAGAGATGGGAGGAAAACAAGGAGTGTGGTGTCAGCAAGGGAGGGAAGTCTGAGTGGGAAGCTGATGCTAGGAGGTCAAGTAAGATAAGGCCAACAGGTGCCCATTTAATTCAACAAAGGGAAGGTCCTAGCTGCTCTTAGTGGGAGCATTTTATTGGAGTGGAGTGGTATAGAATCCAGGTGGGGTGGGTGAGCAGGAATAAGGTAAACAAATAGTAGCAAGCTAATTCCTTTCAGAAGTTTGGCTATAAAAAGGAGGGGAAAAATAAAGACAACAATCAAGGTGGTTGAATAGGTGGCGAGGAAGAGTTTAGGGGACTTTTTGGTTTTATTTTGAAATGGGAGTAGCTTGAGCGTATTTAAGTGCTTTGGAAAGGAGAGTAGAAAGAGAGAAGTTGGTACGAGAATGAGGGATAATTGACAGGTGCAGGATTCCTGAGAAGGTTGGAGGTGATAAGCTCCAGAGCACAGCTAGAAGTAACGACCTTGGATGGGAAAAGGACATTAGCTTGTATGTCTAAACACCTGTTTGGTTATCTTAAAGGCATCTCAAATTTAGGTCCAAAACAGATCTCTCCATTTCCACCCCTAACTTGTTCTTCCCTTAGTCTTCTCCTACATTTGACCTACGGTGTGTCCAATTTTTTATATTTTAGGTGTGCTTGAAAAGAATGCGCACTCTCCAGATGATGTATGCAGTGTTTTATATATGTTCATTAGATTAATCGTATTAACTGTATTACACAAATCTATATACTTACAACATTTTATCTGTGTAATCTACCAATTATTGAGAATGGTGTGCTAGATCTCCTAATTTGGTAGTGGATCTATTAACGCTTTTTGTTTTGAGTTTTGTTTTTTTTTGTAGTTCTGTCAATTTTGCTTTATAAATTAGTAGTTTAAGTAACTAGATGAGATCAATATGTAATTTCTTTTTTTTTTTTTTTTTTAGACAGAGTCTCACTCTGTCACCCGGGCTAGAGTGCAGTGACATCATCATAGCTCACAGCAACCTCAAACTCCTGGGCTCCAGCGATCCTCCTGCCTCAATCTTCCAAGTAGCTGGGGCTATAGGCACACGCCATCACGCCCAGCTAATTTTTCCATTTTTTGTAGAGATGGGGTCTCGCTCTCGCTCAGACTGGTCTCAAACTCCTGGGCTTTTTTTTCCCCCATTAGTTTTTACATTAATATATATTTTGCCTGATATGAATACAACAACTATTTTGTGGTTAACATTTTCCTAGAATAACTTTTTTCATCTTTCGTCTTTCAACTTTTACGTCTCTTTAAGTTCTAGC
>NW_012151896.1:484423-489308 GCF_000956105.1 Propithecus coquereli
GGCTCAGACTTCTCACCAAATTTTCCTGTTAGCACCTTTCTTGTTATCCTGCATTCCATCATCTAAAAATGTGTGGTCACTTGTAAGGTACTTAACAGTGTTGCTGTCACTGCTGTTGTAACCAGTACATGGCAATGAAGTATTTCTCTCATATATAAAGAACTCTCTTTTATAAAGAACTATCCTAACTAGCTCTTTTTAAAAAACACATGGAAGTATGACTAAAAGGAAAGACACTAAAATATTAACAATGGATAGCTAGAGTTTGGGTGATTTTGCTTTTCTGCCTTTAGATGCTTTATACTTTTTGGTTTAAAAAAATTAATGAAAGAGGGAAAATATCGAAGGCTTAACATAACAAATAGAATCATAGCCCAGACAAGGATATTGGCATACTTGAAAAGACAGTATGTGAACAGAATAGAAGTGTCTGATGAAACCTAGAGCAAGAAGCTGCAAGAGCAAGTTTGTCAAAGTTTACACAGGGAAGAATAAGTTTGTTGCATCGAACCTGGATGGCAGTCAGTATTAAAATTATCCATTCATCTTCTCTCATACTTCATTCAGTTCAGTGCCTAACAAGCAAAATTACAGTTTTAAATGGCATTCTTATATGTTCTGGAAGGCAGAATGCACTGGTTACGCCAACATGTTCCTTATGTTATTTCAGTTTATACATCAGTCTCCTCTGAGTTGGTTGTTAAGAATCCATTCTGAATCAGTCCATTCTTGGTGCCCTGACAAGATCAAATTTCTGCACCTGCAAACCCGAGAGCTGGCTGCTGAGCCACAGTAACTACACCAGGTAAAGTCTATGACCATTGATGGCACTAGAACACCCACGACTTGCCTCTCTCTCATTATTACTGTTCTTATACAACAATCACAGTCTCAGAGTTGGCCCCTCAGCTGCCTCTCCTTTCCAAGCTTTCTAAATGGTACCATTTTTATTCTCAGGGGAAGACAGCATGGGAACAAGTAATTCTACACCTAAAGCCACCATTGGTGAGTTCAAGACAGGGACAATTACCTGCTTTACTGCTGAGTTAAAAGAACTAGAAATTGTCTTGAAGGGCTGTAAATGGGACAGCACTGGCTAGTGCATTTCTGAAGCTGGAAGAGTCAGATTTTACCATGATGCCGAATTTAATGCCAGGAGAAGTGAAGGAGGAAGCAAAGAGAACTGCCTGGCCCTGCATATCGAAGTAAAGGGTCTCTGTGCTGGATATTAGACTCCCTGGGTAGTTTACGAGAATCTAGTTCGCTTTTCTCACTGCTCTTCCATTTGTGGCGTAGGCATTGGGAAAACCACTGCGGCTAGGCAGTGTTAATAGCTGCCCTGCAAATAGATGAGCAAACCAAAAAAAGCAGCAGTTTCAAGGTCAAATTCCCAGGGACTTTGGGAAATACTTGTTCTGTTTCTCCCTAGGCTGGAGATCTCTGCTTGGAGCACCGGAACTCTCCAGGGGTTCCTACTAAAATCTTTGAGGAGGGAGACACATGAGACGTGTTTGTTTATCAAAGGGCCTGTAGGCTTGTACTTCTTTTATTTGTGTAACTGATTGTTTTTAAAGTTCCATTTCTGATCTTCATTTTTAAGGACTCAGGATCTAAGAAAAAATGTTCTCTCTTTTTGCAGAGTTGCAGCCCGTCATTAGTCTCCACTGGTTGCTTGGGTGGGAGGGGCACCTGGGGACACTTGAGCTGGAAGGATTTCATACACTAACTCATTTCGGGTTCTCTCCTAGGCAAACAAGGCACCTTCACCACAGCAGCCCCAACGACTACCTCTGCACCCTGTCTCTCTAACAACCCCAGGTGAATAAGCATTCTGCCATCCATTTCATTTTGTACCGCATGGTATTTGATTTTGTGTTGACAACTTCGGCTTGGGGACTTGGGCAGGGGAGTCTGGGGAGAAGGGATCAGAAACAAGGGAAGAACTGAATCAGTTTGTGATCTTAGGAGTATGATTCTTAACTGGGTGTTGCCCAAGCTTTAGGGGATCTATGAATCCCCTAAGCTTATAGATAAAATTTGCCAGGTAGGGGCCTATGAACATTGTGTGTGCGGTAGGGGGGCTAGGGAGAGAGGCCACAGCTTTCATTGATTCCCCAAATGGATCTGAAACTCAAAAGCAAACAGCTGAAAATCAGTGGGCGAGACTGAAAGTCCACTAACCAGTGTGAAGGCCACTGCAGGTGTCCGTCCACAGGTGGGGAAGCTTATACTCTGGCCTTTAGGACAGGCCTTCAAAAAGCCCAGCAGTTCATCTGCTCCCTTTCTTTGCCGAAACAGCAAGGAACATTTAATCTTCGCCTTTTGTGCTGGGATTCTACTGACGCTGCTGCTGCTGGCACTTGTCTTCCTCATCATAAAGAGCTACAAAAAATGTAAGTGGTCTCCAAGGGATGGGACAGCCCTTCCTTCTCTGCCATTCGGGGAAGAGTAAGCTGTGAGTGAATAACGTGAGGGGGTGGGGGTTGGGGTAGGGCGTCCTGCTTAGCCCACCCTCTCTGCAGACTGGGGACTCCAATCCCTTCATTTCCCTTCCCCCCTATCCTCCCCACCCTCCAGCACTTTCTCCCTGCCCCACCCTTTCACCCAAGATTGAAGAGAGAGGTTCCCCTTTCCTCCAGGCGCCCTGGTGAGACTTGTCCTTCTTTCTCCCTGGCACTTGTGGCAGGTTGCTCCAGTCCCCAGGCCCTGCAGCCTCACTCAGATCCTCTGGCCAAGGTAAGATGACCATGCTGTTTCCAGGACACCAGAGGGCTACTGCCACTGGGCTACTGCCTCTAGACTAATGGTATTGCTTTCTGGACACTGAGCAAAGGACTCTTTGAAGAGTTCTCCTGATCTCTTTGGGTCTTCTCTGACCAAAGCTTTCAGTTTGCTTCTGAAGACACACCTTTAGCTCCAAATCGAACTTACTCATTCCTCCTTTTTCTCTCTCTGCAGCTTTCATCCATCCCAGAGGAGTCACTTACCTATGCCAGAATGACTTTCAAAACCTCAGAAGAAAAGGGCAATCACTTGACTGAGAATCATTCTGCAGACTCGGACCCCACAGTCTATGCTCAAATTAAAGCAGCACACTCAGCCTGCCTTTCCAATGAGGCTTGAATCCAGTCCTTCGCATCTCAGCGCCATCTTTATACATCTTTTTCTTTTTTTATTTTTTCTTTAACAAATTTTGGGCCACAACCTGTGTGAAACTGCAGTCAGAGTTGTTTAGGTGTGATCTGGCAATGCTATCCAGCAGTTTTGAAGACCAGTGGTCAGTCTTCTGCCTGGCCAGAGAAAAGATTGCTGGCCCTTCCGCTTGAACCGACACGACAGACTGTTAGCCCCATGAGGGCTGAGACTGCCTCCCTCATCCCCTTCCAAAATAAGTGGCACGGAGCTCAGTGCACAGCGTATTCACCCAGCATCAGGGTCAACTCGGGAGGAGTCGACCAAATGAACAATCTATCAAGAATTTCAAATAAAGACGATCCCTCCACAATGTTGGCTCCTTCTTCATCATTTATTTGTCTATTCCCACCACCTTCTCCAGAGGTCAGGACCAGAAGTCCAGACCTCATCCACAGGTTCAGAAAACTAACAGAGGTGATGGTGCTCTGAAACAAGCTCTGGTTCCATTGGGGTGTAGGTCTCACACTCCGCCATTAACCAGCTGCATTCATTTGGGCAAGTTTGTCAAACTTTTTAAGCCTCAAGTCCTTCATCTTGAACACAGAGACAGTAACACTTACCGCTAATACTTAGTGTGAGGATTAAATGATATATCATACACATAGTACTTTATATAGCCCAGAGTTCTAAACAAATACAAGGCCCACATTGTATAAAGCACTATTCCAATGTGGATTTCTACCTCCTTGCTATAGCATAAAAGATATCCATAACAATGTTATATAAGAACCAAAGGTAAAAATATAAACATTAATTGCCCCCAAATCCCGATCAATAATCACATAAACAATCCCATCAAAAATACTAAGAAGATTAGTTACACTAGGCAAACTTACTTTAAATTTCCTTTGTGAACAATAATCAAGAAAGCTAACCCAGGAAAATGTATAAAAGTAAATAAATAATAAATAAAAGTAATATGAGAAGGCTAGCCCTAACAGCTAACTAAAAGTACCTGTTTTATTAAGCATGTCAAATTAAAGCAATATGTTAATGGTTCATGAATAAACAAATCAATGGAATAGAAAAGTAAGAACATAAGTAGACCAAAATACATAGGGAAATTCAGAGTATGATGAAGATGGCATGTCCACTCATTTGGGGGAAATTGGTTTATTCAATAAATGGTGTTAAGATAGGTAACCATGTAGATGAAAATAAAATAGGATCCATATCTCATTTTTTATATTGAAACAAATTCCAAACATGTCAAAGATTTAACTATAAAAAACATAAAAATACCAGAAGAAAATATGGGAGAATTTTGAAAATTATTTCAGAGTGGAACATGCCTTTAAATGTATGACACAAAGCCCAGAAATCAGAAAAGATTAACTCGACTTATAAAATAAAAGAGACAGGGTCTTGCCCTGTTGCCCAGGCTGGAGTGCAGTGCCACGATCATAGCTCGCTGCAACCTCAAACTTCTGGGCTCAAGGGATCCTCCCATCTCAGCCTCCCAAGTAGCTGGGACTATAGGCATGCACCACCATATCTGGCTATTTTTTTTTATTTTTTTGTAACAACAGGGTCTCACTATGTTGCCCAGGTTAGTCTTGAATTCCTGGCCTCAAGCAATCCTCCCAAAGTGCTGGGATTACAGGCCTGCATCACCATGCCTGGTCAATTTTTTCTATTTTTGGTAGAGATGGGGTTTTGCTCTTGCTCAGGCTGGCCTCGGACTCCTGAC
>NW_012151896.1:489358-495389 GCF_000956105.1 Propithecus coquereli
ACATGCCTTTAAATGTATGACACAAAGCCCAGAAACCAGAAAAGATTAACTTGACTTATAAAATAAAAGAGACAGGGTCTTGCTCTGTTGCCCAGGCTAGAGTGCAGTGCCACGATCATAGCTCGCTGCAACCTCAAACTTCTGGGCTCAAGGGATCCTCCCGTCTCAGCCTCCCAAGTAGCTGAGACTATAGGCATGCACCACCATATCTGGCTATTTTTTTTTATTTTTTTGTAGCAACAGGGTCTCACTATGTTGCCCAGGTTAGTCTTGAATTCCTGGCCTCAAGCAATCCTCCCAAAGTGCTGGGATTACAGGCCATGCCTCACCATGCCTGGTCTAATTTTCTTTATATATAAAGATCTCTCATAAATTAATATGGAAAAAAATCAACAACTCAATAGAAAAAAGGGCAAAAGATATGGCTGGATGATTCATAGAAAAGGATATAAAAATGGCTCTTAAACATATGCTAAGATACTCAACCTCACCCATATATGAGAAATAGTAATTAGAACTACAATTAGATAATATTTTCCATCATAAGATTGTCAAAATTCAAAAGGCTTGCTAACAAACTGTGTGGGCAAGATTGTGGGGAACCAAGACCCACATACACTGCTGGTGGGAGAGTATGTTGGTCCAACTACTATGGAAGGAGCTAACAACATTTTAAATTCTATTTCTTAGCTTGCAAGTAGGGTAAAATAACAATAAACCAAAATAAAATAAATTCTATTTCTAAGAATTTATCCTACTTAAATATGTGGAAAATCACCTGTATAACTTTAACTGCAGCAGTAATCAAACTGTCTAAAACTTACTGAGGCTTATTACACTCTCAGCACTATTCTCAGAGCTTGGCATTTATCCGTGGAATCCTCACGGAACTCTGTGGGGTTACGGTCATTATTCTCATCTTAGATACAGAAATGCAGGCACAGAGAGATTAAGCAGATTGCCAGAGTTCACACCGCTGGTAAGCAGTGGCCCTGGGACTCAAGCCCAGGTAGGCTGGCTTCAGAGTTTGCACATTTTTTCATTACATTCAGCTTTCTGAAACAGTGAAAGACTGAGAAAACCCTCCAAGTCCATTGAGCGGGGACTGGTCAATGGAGCACAATGTAGTTATTCAAAAGAATGCGGCAGCTTTACATGTTCTAATAAAAAAAAGATCTCCAAGATACATTGCTAAGTGAAAATACGAGCTGCTGAAGAGAATTCTGAATATGCTCTACTCATGCACAGTAGAGTATACATGCATGTAACAGATCGTGTGCCTATGTGTGTGTATTTGTATATATTTAGTATATCTCCGGAAGAAAACACGATTAACTGGTCTCAGTGACTGCCCCTGGGGAGAGGAGCTTGGTACCTGAGGGACTAAGAGTCAGGGGCGAGAAGGAGGTATGCTTTTCCTGAAAAGACTTTCTATAACTACGGAAGTTCTTCACTTACCATGCTGAAGATCTTCAGGATGCCCAACACCTAACGCTCCCATCTCCCACCTGAATCCTAAACCAACTGTGCGACAAGAAAGAGGACTCCGCAGATAAAGACCAAAATATCATCTTTATTATGAATATCGTCAACGTTGGAGAATATAGCCTGTGCTGTAGTTGCAAAGAAGCAGGCCTCAGAGTACTGGACTCCATAACTGATACAGCTAGACCAGAACAAGTCTCCTCCCCTCCCCACAACCAGTTCAGAGTCTCAGCCTGCTCCTAAGGGGCTGCGGAGGAGATCACATACACTTTGAGAGCCACACCCAAAAGATTAAAAAAGGAAGAGGAAGGGGCAAACTTCCTCCTCCCAGTCTCCCATGTCAGACGAGTCCTTCTCCCGCCCGTGGGGAATCCCTGGGGAGTGTTGCCCTGATGGGGCTCAGTCTACAGGTAAGGAAGCAGGAGTGGGAGAGAGGCGTTCACCACAAATCTGTAAAAATATATTAAATAATGCATTTAAAAATCAAAGTAAGAAAATTGAAGTTCAAGGAGATGAAATAATTTACCCAATGTCACCCAGCTAGTTAGTGGCAGAACTGAAATTTAAATCGAGTCCTCTGACTTCACATGCCTTGCAACTTTCTTCTGCACCAAGCTGCCCCATGGCGCTTAGAGTGTCAGGGAGACTAGAGGGGCAAAGTCAGGTGGCATCATCCAATGAGCATGTTGTTTCTGAGAGGGAACAGCTGCTCCTGGCAGCCGGGTTTTGAGGGAGAATCCGTGGAAGAGGGTTAGATAAAGGAGTAGGCTCTGTGGCAGTGAATAGGTCTAGGAGAAAGACTGGTTCAGGGAAATAGCCCGGCGAAGAGGCCTTGGCACAAAGAGAGCAGCCGGCCCCACGAGGGCAGCAGAGAACCAGGAATGGTCTTCTCCTTTTGGTGGACTCTAAGAGGCACACACAAGGGAAGCCCCTAGAGTTTTCAGCTGTTACCAGACTCTGAAGACTGACGTTAAACAATTCTGCTAACCCTGAAGCTAGAGGCTACATCAGCTTTCCAATTCAGAGCCAGTGCCTTACAAACGTAGCTGCAAGAGTAGGAGTAGGCTTTGTCTCATGGTCATCCACTTGCAAGTGAAATATCAAATTAATTGCTCTTCCCTCTGCTTTCTTGAAGCTTCCCATTTTTAACAGTACCACCTGAAACAAAGTCCTGTTTTTTTTGTCTCTCTGTGATGAAAACTGGTGAGCAACCAGCCTTGCTTGAGGATAAAATGAGTAATTAAACAATTGACCACAGATTCAAAGGTCTTTAGTAGGTAAGAGAAGAAAAAAGGCTCTTGGGTCATGGCATCAGAAAAAACCTGTAGGATTCTCAGGGGAAACAGTTCTCCACACAGTGTGAATGTAAATCTTCCAAGACATCTATAAATGTCTTTAACTACTGTGGAAGATCTATGTCTGCCACCTTGGCTTGTATAACAGGATGTCCTAACTGAGGGCATGTAAACTGCATTGCTATTTGCAGAACCAGTGGGCTAGTGACCCCTTTGTGTAAATTCAATACATGGCCACAGGGGAAAAATTGGGGTTGTTTTGTGGCTGAAGGAAAAGAAAGCACTTTTGATGTTTGATCTGAAACTGCCAGGGTGGGTGCTGCATGGAATCACAGAGATGGGATGTCCACACCCTCATCCCTTCCCATCAGGCTGTTGAGTAGCTTTGAGTTCCACGCCTGCAGAGAGAGGAGTTAGGGTGGACGCTGAAGGAACTGTGTTCGTGAAAGACTTGGTGAGAGTCTGGAATGAAGTACACAGGGCATGTGCAGAATCACATCAACAGACAATCTCCCTGTCCCAGCCCTGCTCACACCAGAGAACCACTTGAGTATCCTGAGGACGGAGGCTGGCCAGCACCCCCTTAGAAGAAACCACCGCACCTTGAAGAGCTGGGTTCTGATGAGAGCAGCAGAGGCAGTGGAGGGGAAGCCCTAAAGACTCCCAGAAACAGCAGGAGAGATACTATCGGGGGACAGAGGGTGCAGATATGCAGGTAGGAGATAAGAGTGGCGGTAATTCTGGCGTTAATGACAATGGAACCTCACGTGTACTCATGGCTACTGATGCCTTGGTCTCGATTTGTGTTTCCCGATTTCACAGAATATCTTACTTAAGTTATCACACCTTGGTTTCTCATCGACCAAAAGCAGCATCCATTCAGCATGCTGACAGTTTCCCAGAGAGGATACGATTAATGGCCTGCAGTGTTTTCACCAATAGAGTCTGAGAACCACTGATTTAGTCTATCTCCCTCTCTCTGGGTAGGACAGCATTTAATACCAATTCAGAAATGAGTTGGAATATTATACTTTTTAAGAAACTTTTCCAGAAATACTTTCCCAGTAATTTCCTGGGAGAAGTTAGTCATACCTTGGAGTTCATTCAACAGTGGTCAGGAATTTATTAGCTAACAAAATACAAGTGATTTCCTGGCCCCAGACCCATATTCTGTACTTCTTCTTCACTTCTGGCTAATTGAATGCATGAGAACTAAGATCTTGAAATGTTATTTGATTGCAGCCTTGCTCAGGCGTGGTCTAGCATACATAGCTTCTGCGAGTACCACCGTTGTTACCTAGCTGCAAATGATTGCTGGCAAGTGGGTCCCTCAGAATGCCTGAGAGATCAAAATCAGTCCCCAAGATGTGGGCCAGTTGTCATGGTGATTCTATTGTAGCATCACTTTATTTATGAACCAAATAAAAGAAATCTTCAGTCACGTCTGTTCAGTATGAGCCATTTCCTTTACAGTCAGGACACATGAGACAGGCTTCAACGAGGTACCTACTTTGTTACGGAAGAGAAAGAGAAAACTGAATTGAGATCTATTGCCTACCTTTACTGAATGTTTCTACAGCAAAAGTTGCAAACTCTATCTCTCTATCATGAGAACTAAACACCAAAACATCAAAACAAATTTTTTTTTCAGGGCTGAAATCATATGTCATTACCACAAAGCTCGATAGGAAATAGGAAAATTCGGTGGGGCCTGTAGTCACCTCTCACCAAGTCTTGGTGATATGCACACAACTGGACTTTTTCAGAATCCAAGAATGTCAGAGCTAGAAGGGACCTTGGTTCAGGCTGCCAGGTGTTCCTAGGATTTGTTTTCTCTCTCCTTCTCTGAAATGTTGTTTTTCTATATTTCCCACACCCAGGGAAGGTTAGAGTCTGTTTTGTGATTATGCCTACCGTCTCTTCATTGCCTAAGGTGTTTCTGTGGTTCTTGAGTATAAAAAGAAAAAGACAAAAAAACTATTGGCGAATGGTGGCACTTGTGTCTGAGGTTCTTTCTACTGTATGCATATTTGAGAGGTTAGCAAAATCACCACGTCGTGGCCTACAGGGTTTTCTGAACGGTAAGGTCAGCCTTTGTGTCTCTGATGCCACCCCAAAGGGACAGGTGGGCAAATCCACATAGTCTCTTCTCTATTTAGGAATGGGAAGACCTAAAGATCAGGTCACAGTGGGACACAGATTCAAGACAGAAAAATGAAGGAGGGGACTTACCAAGGTTGTGAGGATCACAGCAGAAGCTTGGCTGGTTTTTTGGCTTCTAGCCAGGCCTATACCTGTAATCACCCAGAGGCAAAAGGAGACACAAAGCTAAAAGGCCACTTCCTTGGCTCAAGACAGAGCTGAGACCCTTAGACCTATTCTCTTTTACCTTGACCTTTCTCCAGGAGACCTTTCTATACCTGCTTACCTAGTCCCAGAAGCTCCTTCCTTTGACAGGAGCTTTGGATCCTCGTTCCTCCAGGTGAGCAAAAAGTTTCAATCAAAGCATGAAGCTGCCTCCGGAGTTTGAGTGCTGGGGAGGCAGGTGGCCCTCCAGAAAGGGAACCTGCAGTGTTCCTGTGTTATCCGGTTCCTGGTTATCTCAGGACCTCCCCCTTCCTGACCTACACATTTATCTACTTAGGAAAGCCACAGTGCTTCCTCTGTCCTTCTCATGATGCCTTTGTCACCATGACACGCAGGTGTCTTCCCCAGCCCATGAGCTGGCTGCACTGGTTTCCAGGAGACCAGGACATACGAAGAGGATCACATTCACTCATTTGACAGCTGCTCCGTGACCTCTTTCATCTTCTCTGATCCCTGCCTGTCCACCCATCTCACCCCCTGCCTCCAAATGGCCACTTACCCCTTCTATTCCTTTGACTTCTCCTCCTTTTGGACAAATGGCTGATTATAGAGCTAATCCCCAAACCCGTGATCAGTATGCAAATGATGAGAATGGACTTCCTAGAAGGAATCACAGCAGATGTCATGTCCTTTTGGTTCTCTGCTCTGGATCCCCTTTTCTGGGGTCTGCACCCCCTACCCCACCCAGTTACAGTAGCTCCTGGCAACTGTATTGCTTTACAGTGGCCCTGTCCCTTAGACCATGCTTGATTGGACCTGGTGGGCATCTGACTAAGCTGGGCCAATGAACCCCTTCCTCAGAAATTAACAGAGAATTGGGAGTAGGAGAATCCAGTCTCAGACTGGCCAGTCTCCTGAATGGGGGAGAAGTAAACTCAGAAACT
>NW_012151896.1:495439-498281 GCF_000956105.1 Propithecus coquereli
TATATATAGGGCAGCACAGAGAAAGAAGGAAGCAAACACACATAAGAGTAGCAGATCAGACACAGAGATGAAATCCTGATGACAATTTCCCCTGACTATTGCTCTTGCTCTTGACAATTTCTGAGGGTGGCCACATCCCTGCTCCTGCATTTGAAACACTGCCCTTTCCTTACGAAAAATGTTTACTTTTAATTAAAATAGTTAGAGGGCATTTTCGCTGCTTACAACCAAGAGTCCTAAACTATTATATATTCTTTTGAAACAAACCAAATAGTCACATCAAGGAATATAGTTCAGGTGGAGAAACTGGTGTGCAGCTGAAAAGTGGTAGGTGCAAAAGTCAATCGTCACATTGTATGCTGTTGCCCACCACCTCCCCCCGGCCCCAAGCCATTTTATCTCTTAAGATTATGACTCACCTGGAGTGATCAGCCTTGTGGACAACTTTGGAAGTCCTGCAGCTTCTGTTCTTGTTGCCTGGTAGGTCTGAATCAGAAAGGATTTGTTGACAGTCATGTAAGGCCCCTACCTAGGACCTTCCTCTGCCCTCCAGCTGCTTCTCGGCCTGTCATTCTCTCAATCTCCAGAGAAGGAGGGCCCTGGCGACTTCAGGGTAAAGCAGAGGTGTCAAGTACAGTTGTGTCAATGTGCCCTGCACAGGGAACAGGCTTGAGACAGAACGGGGACCACTCTTAGGGGGCGGCCTCCTCCCGAGCATAGAAATAAGAGAAAAATCTTGAGTCCTTTCAAGGGGAATTCCAGGCCCCTAACTAGACTTAAAAAGTAAATGATCAGCCTGCTAAGCGAGAAGATAGTATGAATACTAACAATAGTCCTCCAAGCAAGTCAGAATCACAAGGTGTTTTTGTTCCCTATGGAAACTAATACACAACATCTTAACATATATTTTCGAGTTGTTTTTAGAAATCCCCACTGGATGGAAAATGCAAACCCACTATCACATAGACCTCAGATAAGGGAGCACTAAGGACCAACTCTGACCACCATTCTTTGTTCTGAATTTCGTCCTGAGGGGCATGGAGAAAATCACACCCATGGCCCAAACCAATGTACAACCTCCAGGTACTGGTTTACAATTCTGCCTGCAACTTTTGCTTCTCTAAAATGCAGCCCTGCCTTCAAAAACCCTTGCCTGCAAGCCCTTGGGGAGTTTGTGGCTTAGGTGTCAGTTCCCATTCTCTTTGCTTGGTGCCATGCAACACGTGCCCTTTTTTCCTGCTGCAAATCTCAGAGTCAGTGTCTGGTAACAATTTATTGGCAACCCAGATGGCGTAACAGCCCCTGGCCACAGCCATCCTGGGACCCCATCAGGCAGCTGCCTGAGCAGTTTTACTCAGGGACTGATCTGCTGCTGACAGACATCACTGGCCCATGGCACTTTGATTTTGCAGTGCCAGAAACAGACACTTGGCTTTGTTGGGGCTCATAAAACAGCACCCCAAAATGAAGGCCTCAGAAGCAGCCTCAGAAGCAACAGTTTTTCTCTGAGCTCTTCTGTCCTCCTGCCTCTCGGTCCCCATTCTTCCCTGAGGCTAGCCATGAAACAGAATCCCTCTTCCCGAAGGCAGGTCATAAGAACCAGAACCTCTTTTCCCCAAAAGCAGCCGCAAAACCTAAAAATATTACTCTAACTTTCTCTCCACCTTTCTGTGTAAAAACTTTCCATAAAGAAATTATCTGACCTACCTAATTTGACTGTAAGTCATAAGACGCCCCCCTCCCCCATTCCCTAGAGGGCTCTGCCCCATACCCAGAAGGAAGGAATGCATGCTCAGAGAGGCCAAGAAGGATCTAGACAGACAGGCCTGGCTGGTTTTCCCCACTGAGTTTATTAGCATCAGATCATACCCTTTTTGTCCAATTTGTATTTCTACATGGCTCTCCATACTTTGTTGAACCTAAGCATTAAAATATGCTTTTCCTGTATATTTGGGTCTTGATGCTGAAGGCTCCGCGTATACATGTTAAATAAGTTTGTATGCCTTTTCTCCTGTTAATCGACCTGCCTCATGTCAGTGATTTTTCAGTGAACCTTTAGGGAGCCAACGGCCTTGGTCCCTGCAGTTTGGAAGATATCTCAAGCAATGGCGAGTTTGTGTGTGGTGGCGCCAAGGTATTCTCCCTTTGGACACTTGGCTCCTCTTCATGAGAGCATCTGGTTTGGTAGGAGATTACCCCCTGAAGAGCCAAAGGGACTGTGACCTTGAGAAACTGCATTTGATTTGCTTGAAACTGTTTTTGGTTTTGAAATTCAGATTTGAGAGGTCTCAGGCTGTCATCATCTTGTCATGTCTTTTTGGGGAAGCCCAAAGAAATCCGTGGTGGGAGCTCGGTGGCCTGACTTGAGGGGAGGAACTGTTTTCTGTTTTGTCTGCTTTGCCAAGTTAAGATGCCAATACTGAGCAGAGTCACTGGCATTTGTGTCCATGTTATGTGTGTAGTATGATTTTGTCTTGGCCTATATAGGACATGCTAATTTAATTCCTCCTTGTAGCCATTGAGGTGTATTCTGCAGAATCGTATCTTTCACCTACAAACCCATGAAAGAGAAAAAAATGGCTTTCTTTTATAATCAGCAAGCAGGGTTATCAAAGCTCCACCCTTCTGGAAGCAGCAGTTGAGACAATCCAGGGCCCAAGGAGCCAGTAAAAGGGTAAAAATTCCTTACAGTCAGGCTCCCAGCCCGTCTCTCTCTGTGGAATCCAGTCGAGCAGATGGTAAAAAAAAAAAAAAAAAAAACACTGTTTGTCTCTTCTGCAAGGTTTTATGAAGTAAAAGGAAAAAAAAGATTGGTGTGACTAGTTTTGGGGTATAGCCACTC
>NW_012151896.1:502076-502962 GCF_000956105.1 Propithecus coquereli
GGAATCTCCTCTTTATCGAAGTGTAAAGGTTTTTACTTTTTGAAATCTATAAATTTCCACTTTGGCTAAATATGCCTGGCCACAGGCATATTGAAAACTTGAATACAAGTTTTTGATAACTTTAGAAGGCAACTATGCTCACCACTATACCACCAACGCCACCAGGTTTTTGATAACTTTGGAGATGACACCATTGGACTAGGAAGAAACTTCCAAGACTCTAATTCAAAAAGCTGATGTGTTCATGAGGATTGCTAACCCAACATAAAACAGAACAAGAGTTACTTACATAGGACTGAACTGACAGAGGGCTAAAATAATTTTTTATGACCTTTTTGTTTGAAATATTGTTCATTCTTTTTATGTTTTGTTTTCCGGAAGTCAAGAAAACTTTTTTCCTTTAAGCTACTTACAAAAAATTGGGCAAAATATACTTTGTGAATAAAATTTGAAGCATTTTTTTCTCTCTACCTGATCTCTCCAGAATTTGGAAACTATTTGTGAATATTATTAATTTACAGCAATAGAGTCATTTGCATTACTTCAATAAGAATCTGTTTTCTTTTGTTAATAAGACAGGATTGGAGGTGCTGGTTATTTTACCAAGGCTTTAATTAGAATAACATATTTTCAGGTATGACCAGACTACTTTGAAAAACAGGTCGATTTTATAGAGCCGATAAAAAGACCCTTGGAAAGATGGCCTGGCCTTTGTCTATGCAGTTCCTTTACAAGTTTCCTGACCTGTGGTGTGTAAAGAATGTCACTTTCTGATAGGCCCAGGAATCTCAAGTTATTTTGGGACCTCAAGAAAGGAGCAATTCACCCAATTCATCAGACTGTATTGTGGACAGTCTGATGGCGAAGGCTTGACTTGGTTAGCCTC
>NW_012151896.1:503212-504211 GCF_000956105.1 Propithecus coquereli
AAAAATTCACATGACAAAATTAAAGAGCAAAAATCTGACCTGAAACAAAGTTGAAATGTTTTGTATGCTTAAACTGCCTCTTTCAATTCCATGAAAAATTCACCCTGAAAGCTGCTTAAAATTTCATGCTTTCACCACCATAGTTTGGGTTCAATTCCCGATCAGAAAACTAGTCTTCTTGGTTTGATATTTGTTTGAGTTTTGACTTTTTGGAGTACTCATTTATTGATCCTTTTCCCTTCCATGAACGGCTTCTGATTTCCTGTGTTCTCCCATCTGTGGGGGAAAATAGGAATTTGGGGTCTTTATGGTTAGCTGAGAAGTTGAGAGCCTAGAAAATCTGGCCAGACAGAAATGTGAATTGTACTCCAGTTGCAGCTAGTGAAACTTTCCTTTATTTGAGCTGTCTTTGGGGGTGTTCTAGATCTTATGAGGACTAACTTACACCTCTTTAGAGATGCCTTGTGTGTCCTTGATTAAGTCATAACTGTGGTTAAGGCTTACTGGTTTCACTTGGGAGGTACCTTTGGTAAAGCTTGGCTTTAGTGAGTCACTTGAGAGGGAAGCTTCGATAGAAAAAGATTCAAAAGTCAGAAATATCAGCTATTTGTCCCAGCCCAGAATCTGAAGGAGAAGAAATTTAAAAGGATTTTTTCAAGAGTTCTATGGTCAGAAGTCAGCTTAATTAAAGGCTGATATCCAAGCTGTACTATAAAAAAAAAAATAACAAAACCCAAAACTTTGGTGTGTGTGATGGCTGACAAGTCCCTGGCTGAGAGGAGTTGTTTACAGTAAACAGCTATTACTGCAAATGTGTAGAGAAATGTAAGAAAGTGCATTGTAAAAGCATTAACCGTCCTGTTACTTATACTGGTCCCATGGCATTTTCTGTCTTTGGGAACCGAGATTCAGTGTGGGCTCTGCCCTGAGCTCAGTGGTCCAGTTGAAAAGCAGAATGAATTAAAAAGCCACCTACCTAGCTAGATTGGTCTCCAAAAT
>NW_012151896.1:506521-546255 GCF_000956105.1 Propithecus coquereli
TTGGTCCTACTATGATTTGTCTTTAGTAAAAATAGAAAACTAGAGAGAGAAAAACTATATTTTAAAATGTATAGTATACCTGTTATTAAATTCTAGCCTTGTCCGTTGTTTTTGATTTTTTATCATCTGCTTACAATTTGGACTGAATCTTGAATGCTTTCTTGACTATAACTCTCCAAACTAACATTTCCAAATTTTTCTTTGGAAAATAAACCCACTAGCTACAGATCCTTGGTTTAATCCAATTCATGAAGCCATGCCATGAGACCCTACCCTTAATCTATATGATTGGTCTGGGGTCCTCTGTGCACCTCCAGGATACCTATTTGTCTGTGGGAATATACCAAGGAACCCCCTTGGCTTGTAAATGTATTGACAGCTGGCACGTAGAGGGAACTTAACTTACCTGTTAGGTTACGCAGTTACTTCTTTTTCTATACATAAATCTGCTGAAACCAAGCACTGGACTAGCTCCATAAATTACTTTCTTGAACCAAATGATCCACAAACTCGCTTTGGGGATCCACCAATCTATATTTGCCTGGTACAAAGAAGACAAAGCTGGGTACTTCTTTGGGTGGACTTTGTTAGCTTGGTAAGGAATGGCATCCCACCAGCACATGATTAAAAATCTCTCCCTCACTTTAGAAATTCTTGCTGATAAATCTGCATTGGCAATAGCCATCCAGCCTCCTAGTATAAACTGCACATTCCTTAAAACTAAAAGAGGGTGCCAACCAGTTTGAACACAATATTTTATTTATCACTGTAAATTAAATCAACAGTTCTATCAACCTTAAATAACGAGATTTAGAAAATATGATTAAGTATAGAGTTTATTCAAGCCCAAAGCTAGGAAGAGCCATCCAGGAAACACCAACACCAGAGAAATGGGGTCAGTGCTCTGAGGTTAAAAGTTAAGGTCTTGCTTATATAGGCAGAAGACAAAGAAATTTAGTACAACTATAACATTTTTTTATACAAGGCACGTTTATGACTTACAACAATTTAAGTAGTTATAGTTTGTTTTCTTTTGTGTATAGTTTGTTTTTATTTTCTTTCCAATTTAAAAGAGTGTATTTAACATTCCATCTTAGACAATGTGATAGTCATGAAGTCTTTGTGTGAGATAGGTAAGAGGGAAGCTAACCTATAATGAAGATCAACAGCTGAAGAGGGAAGGGGCCTTCCCTGGCAGCCTATGGTCATTTGTAACGTTTTACAAAACAGTGTAGGTAAGACAGAAAGCTAGTGTATAGGCAGAGAAACAAAGTCTACAGCTTCCTAGGTTATAGCTGCCTGTTTATGTGACTCAGGTCCTGTAATCACATCCTTGGAGGCTCAAAATATTTTAAAGTTCCAACAGCTTAGATTTTTAATTACTTATTTTCATAGTTTCCAGGTTCTTGGGTCACTTTCTACAGCCTCAGGCACCTCTCAAGAAACTCATCTTCAAGATTCTAGACCCACAAGGCTGACCATGATGTACAGAGATTTAATAACAACTTCAAAGCCTTTCCTGACCATCAACACAAAGATCTCACACCTGTCAAACCCCTTCAGCCTCTTCCAAGGTCCATGAACCAGATTTCTGTGAGGGAAGGGAAGAGTCAAGAGCACTCCAGGTCCCAGACACCCTCCTCTTCCCCAAACTCCCAGTTAATCCCCAACACTATCCAACAACCACCCTACATTTGAGGGAAGGAGAGGCCAGATAACCCCAGAGAACCTAGCAGGAGTCTGAGTTGGTGTTAACTGGCTTCGGTGGGAGTTTTTACTCCCAGCTAGACCCTGACAGTCTTCTTACCTTTCCCAGACCAAAAATCACTGGCAAGGGCTCCTTTGTTGTTGGTCACGATCAGCTTTGTAAAATCCATGTCATCCCTGGCAAAATCCCGCTGGATGCCACACCAGTACCATCCCGTATCCTCCTTGGTCAGGCAGGACACAGTGACAATGAGTTGGTTTCCCGTGTCCCTCAGGGCCACACGGCCAGTACTGTTGGGGATGAAGGCAATGACGTTGCAGTAGTCCCGGAAATAGCCTCTGCACCAGTATTTGGGGTGATCCTTATAGTGGGCATCATAGCTGCAGATGGCAGAGGCTGTGCCCAGCACAAAGCTTTCCTTGACCTTTTCGTCCATGACCATGGCATCTGTGAAAACACACACACACACACACACACACACACACACACACACACACACACACACCATTGTTCTTTCAAACACATTGCAGCTCCTGCCTGCCTGAAGGATAATTAGAAAATTGGAGGCTGAATTTTGCTTTTTGAGGATTAGCAACTGTTATGGGCTGAACTGTGTACCACCCCAAAGTTCACATGTTAAAGTCCTAACCCTAATACCTCAGAATGGGACCATATGTGATCATGAAGTCTCTAAAGAGGTAATTCAGTTAAATTAGGGTTATTGAGGTGGTCCTTAATCTAATTTAGTTGGTGTCCTTATAAAAGAGAGAGAGAGATTAAGACACTGAAAACACAGAGGAATGACCCTCAAGGGCCAGACGCGGATATCGTCCAGGTTGTGCAGTAAACGTCTTCTCACAGCAAGAAGGCAGCCACATGCGAGCCAAGGAGAGGCCTCAGGATGAAACCAAACCTGCCAGCACTTAACTTGAACAGCCAGCATCCTGAACTATGAGTAAATAAATTTCCATTGTGTAAGTCTCCCAGACTGCGGCATTTTGTTATGGCATTCCTAGAAAACTAATACAGCAACCCTTTTTCCTGGCCTAAGAGTGGGCAAAATATGGAGAACTCTCACCATTGCTTGGCTGGGAGCCTGTAAGAGCCTGAGGCTTACTGGTAGTAGATCCTCTGTCCCTAGTTCCCACCCCACCTTGGCACCTTCAAAAAGAGAGTGAGAAGGTTTGAAGACTTCTGCTGGCTGTATAGAGCTGAAAACAGAGGGAGTCAGGTTCTGTCCTTAGGAGCTAAGAACTTCATGTTTCCTCTGTACGACACCCACACAGACAGCCTATCATCTCAGGATATTGCATAATGAGGAAGTCGTACACACCATGTCCAGCTTGACCAGGGCTGGTACGACGTCTGACCAAGGAGAAGAGATGGGGCAGCAGAGCCCATCCCCGTCTCAGCCTTCCAGATGTGTGCTGGGGACCCGCCCATGCTCCTCAAACGCGGCTCACAGTGGGTGGGGCCACCCAACAGAGCAGGCTCCCATCCCTGATGTCACTCTGTTCTCATAACAACCACACAAGGAAGATCGTGTGATCCACAATTTGTAGGCATGGATGATGACCCAGAGAGAGGTGCAGTGACTCTGAAGGTTGTACAACTGAAGGGTGACAGAGCCGGGACAAGGCCAGTCTTGGGCAGAAAGGGGAAAGTCGTGTCCTCATTCATCTGCACAAACATTTTTGAGGGGAGTAGGGGAAGGGAAAGGGGAACTTGGGTAAACCGGAAGGAAAATACAGAGCCTTTATTTTAGCCAAAGGTTTCAAACTCCTCACAAAGCTCTTATCGGAACTAAGAACAAGAACTAATATGGACAAGACCTGTTTTCGCCTCTTTTATTCTCCCATCCACTATTTAGGTGGTTTGCGCTAACAAGCAGGGACTCCCAGTAGGCAAGAACTCCACTCCAATGCAAGGTCTCTGGAAAGGCCACAGCATGGAAGCTGAAGATGTTCCTACCCCCATCTTACCTGAAAAGAGGGCCAAGGAGAGCAGAATGAAGGGCCACATGGCTGAAAGGAAGCAAAGCTTTAACTGGAATGACGGGATATATCCAGGGAATCTCAGGAATCCTGGACCTGTTTAAGGGAAACAGATATGTTTGAGCTTAAGATGGTTTTATCCTGTCTGAACAGACCAGTGAAAAGGAAGAAGAACCAGTTAACCCAAACAGTGCTGCCATATATAGGTATCCAGGTTGTACACTGCACAAGCGTACTTCATCAGAGGGTCATCAGAGGGTTGCCATTCATGGACAGAAACTTACTTATGGGGCAACTAAGAAAATTCTGGGCTTCCTGGCAGAACTCCAAACAACAGTGGAGATCTCTCTCCTAGATAAATTTTCTCTGGCACACCAGGCCTTGTACATACTTAGCACATGCACACACATGCACCCCATCACTGGCATACATTTGCAGGTGCTCAGTTGTGCCCTGTCCTGTTGCTAACGGTCCTGGCATCATCGGAGGCCACTCCTCCTGTCTGTCCACCACTCTCAGAGGCCCAATTCCTACATCAGTGACAGGAATCCCAGTACAGAGACCCCTAGCTAACCCCACACTCACATGGACACTGCAGCCTCACTGGCGGGGGCATTAGTGGGTGGAGTGTGCAGCTGCCAGTGGCCTGTGTGCCTGGAATCTGAAGCATGTGAGCAGGCAGAAGTGTGGGTGTTTGGGTGTCAGCAGCCAGGGCTGCGGACTCCAGACTTCTTGAGCTTTCCTGGGAAGAGCTGGGACAAAACAAGGAGACTTCTCATGCAGCAGCCGCAGCTTCTCCTGAGTCCTAGTAGGACTCACATGCTCTGACCACTCGTTAGAAAAGCCGGCGTTATTGAACCACCCCTCCAGTGAAGTTAGCTGGGTGCTGCTTATCACACCCAGAGCTAGCACTTCCCATCAAGGGCCAGACGTGGATGTCGTCCAGGTTGTGCAGTAATGTCCTCTGTTGAGGAAGGGGAGCCTTCCTCCAATTCTCGCAAAATCAGCATAGGGGCCACGGCACACCCGCATCATGGTAGGCGTTTTACCTACATTACCTCATCAACTCTTCATCGAAAACTTCTGAGTTCGACAAATAGATTGCACGAGGAAAAAGGAAAAGGAGGACCTATGGGCTAAAAGGGGCG
This sequence comes from Propithecus coquereli, assembly GCF_000956105.1. Taxonomy (NCBI): domain Eukaryota; kingdom Metazoa; phylum Chordata; class Mammalia; order Primates; family Indriidae; genus Propithecus; species Propithecus coquereli. The sequence continues at coordinate 511,372 of NW_012151896.1, forward strand.
TAGATATATTGACTAATTGTAATAGAGTGAACTTATTTGGATTCTTATTGAAGCGAACAATTCAGAAAATGTGATGCTATTAAGAAATAATTGTTAAATTTCGTTAAATACCCTGTGATAATGGTATTGTCATAGGCAGCCCGCAAGATAGCTCCTGGCGTTCACGCCCTCATGTAGTACCCTCTCAAATTGAATCAGGGTTGGACTGTGTAATCCACAAAATATGGCATAAGTGACAGTGTGTGGCTTCAGAGCAAGGTCAGAAAGGGTGTATAACTTCTGCCCTAGTCTCTTTTTTTGTGTGTTTGTTTTTTTGGTTTTTTCCCAGTCCGTGGCCTGTTATGCCCTAGTCTCTCGCACAGCTCCCTCTGGGGGAGTCAGCCACCATGTCATGGGGACTTTCAAGCAGGCCGTGGAGGGGCCCGTGTGGGAAAAAACCGACTTGTCAGCGTCAGCTTCCCAGACATATGCGAGTCACCTTGGGAGTGGATCCTCCGGGCAAGTCAAGCCTTCAAGTGACTGGAGACCCAGCAACCTCATGAGAGACCCTGAATACAAGCTACTCACTCAACCAAGATGCCCCCTGAATTCTCCCATGGAAACCACAAGAGATAATAAAGGATTATTGTTTTGAGCCTCTAAGTTTTGGGGTAATTTGTTACACAGCAATAGATAATTATTAAGTAATACAGATATTGTGGTTATATTGTTTAAAAGTAGTCCTTATCTCTGACAATGCTGAAATTGCTCCGACTTGATTAATAACTGACCACTTCCCTAATTTTTGTCCCCACTTCCAACTTAGGACCGATGAGAGAAAGCCATTAGGCTAACATGGCTCCAGCATCTTGGGATCCTACATAAGCAAACAGAAGCCCAGCTCAATGTACACAGTAAAACAAAACTCAAGTTTAACCAATCAGAAACCACCAAGCTAACCTCTAAGGACTTTCCACTTTAACCAATCAAATATATTTTGTTTTCCTTCCACAAACACCTTATAAGCGTTTCCCCTTTCACCCTCTCAGTGGAGTGTGCTGAACAGTTGCCATCTGGAGCTGCCTGATTCATGAATTGCTGGGTGCTCAAATAAAATCACTCAAATTTTAACGTGCCTAAGTTTACATTTTTACGCCACTATAAAGCTTTTCTACTCTTCTGCCTGCCTTTGAGTCTCTGCCAAAATGCAAGTGACTGGCTGACTCCCTTGCTATCACAAGCTCAGAATAAGTAGCCTTTGTTTGTTTTCATTAGTTTGGTCTCCAATTATTTCCACAGTTGACTTAATAAAAAAAAATAATAAGACAAAAAACCACAGTTACTCAACATCCACCTTTGTTCCGGCTTATTCGTATGGAGAAGAAGAAAGAAGCAAACCTCAGTTTTGCTGGGTGGTCTTTTTCCCTTATGTCTTCAGAGTAAAAGCCCACAGTTACCGGTGACTGCTTAGCTGAAAGAAAACTAGCCAGGAGAGGGGCTCTCTAAACCTGAAACCAGGGAGGATCTCATCACTTCTAGCCAAGCTCCTCACCAGTGACTCTTGGTTCATCTTTTTTGAGTTTACTCTAAAAGACATTTTTACTGTAAGGACTTCTTCTGGGCTGGTGAAACACCTTATCTCAGGAGATTCCTGTCTGACCAAAACAAAACAAAAAGCACAACTCCCTGCAAGCCATCAGTGAACTTGCTAAGCAGTGGTAATCAAAAAGAAAAAGAAAAAGGGGAAAGAAAGGGAAGGAGGAGGAGGAAGGGGAGGAGGAGGAGGCGAGAAAAGAAAAAAGTAAAAGCGGTTCTGAAAGTGAGGAGCTACAGCTTGCCTAATGACACCAAAAGATTCAGGAAAGATTGCTGTTTTATCTTGAGGGAAGTGGTCACTTTAAACCAAGTTTCAAAAAAAGGACAAGGGTTAAGTTTTGCTATGGCAACTATGTTAGAAATTTATTTGTAAATTAAGAAGCATGGTATGAAGATTGCTGGGAGACTGAGAGCTGAACAGCCTTTCCTCTCAATTCTCCAACTGGGCAAAGGTTGTTCCAGGACAGAACAGTGTGCCAGAATCAGCAGAAGCCATAGAATAAACCCAGGGGCTCATCCTGGAGGTGCATTTTAACTAAAATTAACTGAGGGGGAAAAGCCTAGAATTCTTGATTCTTCCTAGGCTGACAGTTACAGAAACAAGGACTCTTTGCTGAAATGAAATGTTAACAAGATAAATTTTGTTATCAGGCCCTGGCCTAAGATTAGGTCTAGGATAAATTTTCAGGACTGGCTCAGAATTATTTTTGTTATTTTGCTGCTCTTGTCAAGTTAATATATTGTCTTGGGAGTGAGAATCCACAGCTGCAAATTTGGACAGACCAAACCAGAGATGCCACCTTGAATTTCTGGAGGCGCATTCCAGAAATGCTCAAACGTGACTGGCACTCTACCCTGTCCAGTATCCTCATTAATTAGAGATTAGCAATAGTAGCTAAGGCAAAAAAAAAACAGCAGTCCTCAAGTGTACAAACTATAGTTGGTACCCATCTATCTGTTAAGTGAACATCAGGTGAGCCTGATGAAGTTACGAGCTCCTCTTTATGTCTGAGAACAGGTGGCAAGAAGCTCAGCTTCTCCCATAAGGCAGCGCTGAGCTTAAATCCTGGCTCTACTACTTGTTAACCAATAAATTATAGACAAGTTCCTTAACTTCTCAGTGCCTCAGATTTTTCTTCTGCAAAATAGTGGTGATAATAATGGTGGCACCTACCTCACAGATTGTCAGCATCAAAAGAGATAATGCATGCAAAGTGCTTAGTGCACAGAAAGTGCTCGACAAGCAATAGCTGCCCGTTGTGTCTTTTTGCCTGCACCCACTACTCCTGTTAGAATGAAACACCAGGGGAAATGATTGGGATTCCTTCTCTAACAGCGAATGAGTGGTTCATAAATTTGGCAAATGTTCTGATTATCCCAGGAATAAGGAGCAGGGTGTTCTGGGGCAAGGGGTAGGAAGGTGAGCATGCCACATGGCTCCAGGCTGAGTGTCAGGCACAGCCAGCTGGGCCTTCAGGCCTCAGACCCCAGCAAAGAACCACCCAACAGTTAGCTATCATCTTTTATTTACTCAAACACAACCACAGGTAAATTCAGCAGCAGTTTAAATCCTCCTTAAACTCAGTTCACTCCTTCTGTTCGTACCATCTCCTAGGCATCTTCCAAGAGCGAATTCTTTGCTAAATTCCGCAATGGCGTGGAACTGAGTCACTATCACATACGTGTCCAGACCAATTAGAGTCTTTTGTTGGTAAGTCAATGAGGCACCTTTCAGGCTCTATGACTTCTTCTTCTGTTTGGGAAGGAGGAACACAGGCAATAGTAAAATAATACATCATCCTCAAGTCAGGCCTCCAGAAAATTGAATTCGGGAAGAAAGACAAGAAAAACAATTGAAGTGGAGGAAGAACATTGTAGGGGAGGTATGAGAGGAGGCAGCCAGCCAAATGCTCCCCACCTCAACAGATGGAATCAATGATGCAAAAAGCCCTTGGCCCAGGCAGATAGGCCAGGCCCTAAAGTGTTTGTTGATGGTCAACCTGAAGGTCAATGAGACAGAGAGTCATCTTTCATGGATAACTACTCAGAAGTCTGCTCAATGCTTGGGTCCAAGGAATCAGAGGGATGGCAGATCACACAGGCTTTGAGGATCAAAAGGTAGGTTTCCTTGAACTTCTTAATTTTATAAGCATAGACGATAGGGTTCATCATGGAGTTAGCATGGGACAGCAGGATGCCCAAGTACAACACAACTTGCGGTACTTCACCATTAAAGTAGATGACACAGTTCATGATGGATAACGGCAGCCAGGACAGAGCAAACAAGAAGAGAACCAGAGACAGGGACTTAGCCGTCTTGAACTCCCGTCCATAAAATGCACTTGTCTCTTTAGAGCTAGAAAAGTTCTGACTGAGTTTATTCCGGATGATGTAGAAGATGTCAAGGTAGATGCCGCACATGACAACTAGGGGAATTAAAATCCCGGCGAAGAAGCTGAAGTAGACCATATAGTCCATTCTTATGACCGAACGGAACTGGCAGGAGAAGAAGGTGGCATTTCTGTGATATCCTGGGGTCATTTTCATGTTCCAGCCAAACATGGGGGTCAATCCCATCAGGAATGACACCAGCCAGCAAAAGCCCAGGGCCAGCCATATTCTTCTCTGAGTGGTGACCCTCCTGTATCTGTTTGGATGAGAAAAGCTAGTGAGTTCACAGCAGGAATTGCTAAAGGGTGGAAGGAGATGGCACCAGCAAAGGAGAGAGAGAGGGTGCATAAGCACACACTCCTCAATTCCCCAATCCACTACTAAGAGAGGAGAGCAGTGATACTCTATGGCCATTTCAGCCAAACTCTACTGGATATGAAGACAGGATGAGCAGACAATGATTAGAGAAAAATCCAGAAAACTTGTCTGGAGAATCTTCTAAAGAAGAACAACCTAGAATGGATGGGGAATATGTTGCCTAGAGTCATTTCCCTTTCCAGCCCAAGAATTCTTCAATTTGTGAGAGGTAAGATTTATCTAAGTCTCCTGGGATCACCTGCCTGGTGAGAAATGATCTTCTCAAAATGTGGTTGCCTGTCACGCTCTGCACTGTTTTGTTTGGCTGTTGTGCAGATGCTCATAAATTATACTATCGCTCTCCCACATTTCCCCTCTACCTGTGCCTGCCCCGCTTCTCTATTTGTGGGGGCATCCATACATGGTGTTTGAGTGCAGTGAATCAGTGCAGTAGTGAAGGTTGTGTTGAACTGCTTCAGAGCCCTCGAAAAACTTATCCAGTAAGAGTCATTGTTTCTCCTTAAACCATTCTTCCTGACAGCAGCCTACACAGACTGCAAAAAGGAAACTAATACGTTAAATACCGACTATACACTCAGTACATTTTATCTTAGTTAAATCTCACAACAAACCAGGGATATTTTTATGATAATCTCCGTTTTATTGATGGCAATTGTGAAAATAATAGGAATTATAGCTACCATTTATTGAGCATAAACTGTATACCAGGCATTTTTCTAAGAGCTTTACGTACCCTAACTCATTTAATCTTATGAGGAAAGTACAATTATTTATCCCCATTTTACGGGTAAAGAAATTGAAACACAGACAAGTACCTTATACAAGGTAGAAGTGGTGGGGCTACAATTGCAACCAGGTAAGTCCGAGTTGAGAGCATCTTAACCACTGTGATACAGATGAGGAAACTGAAGGAGGAAAAGATAAATAGCTTGCCCAAGATCAAATCTCAAGATCTGGTATTTCGACCCACACTTGTTTATCTCTAGAGCTTGTTTGTAGTCCCCTCACCATGCTCTTTTCTCAAGAGAAGAGAGGAGAAACAGGAGGCCAGTGTAATTCAGGACACCTGGGGAATTAGATGTCTCTCTTTGGCCGTCTGTTCTCTTCAGAGGGCCACACGTAAGCTTGGTGCTACTGTGGGCAGTGAGGAACATTTTTGAGTAAATAAGGTCTCACACCAGAGAAGGAGGAGCAGGAGGAAGAGAAGGAGAAATATATATATTCTAAGAATCCTTTCCTCAACCTTGAGGCAGGCACAGAATATAAAGCAAAAAGATGAAATAATAACCTACATTTGCAAAGCAAAAGAACCATCCGTTGGTCTCCCCTCATTCTTATCTGTCTGCTTCTCCTAAAATAAGAATCTTATCTGGTAGGGTTCTAACATTGCTAAAACTCAAGAGCATTTTTTACTAATTAAAGATGCATCAAAGACTTCATCATCTTTAGCTACCTGGGGGATTGAGCATCCGCCCCTACTCAGTGGAGAAGGGACTGGAGCATTCCTGATCCTGGTTCCTGAGTCTCAGGTCACCATCGCTCAACACCTCACAGACCATATCGTATAAAGGACATTAGTTGCCCTATTTCAACCTCAAGGACCAACATGGGTTCTTTTTCACTCAAAAGTTCTGGGATCTGAACTTTGTAGCCCCACTTCGCAGGTGCCTCTGCAACTGCCTCCCCCCATCCCACAGGCTACCTGACAGTAAGCTTGACCCGCAGGTACCGGTCCACAGCAATGGCCAGCAAGGACATGATGGAAGCGTGGGTAAAGATCAGCAGCAGGCAGGTCATGAAAAGGCAGCTGTAGAAGTGGACTCTGATGCCCAGGCTGATGACAACGGCCAGAGGCATGACCAGCACCCCAACAGCAATGTCAGCCAGTGCGAGGGAGACAATGAAATAGAAGGTGGTGGTCTGCAGGCTGGCGTTCAGCTTGACCACCCAGATGACCAGCACATTGCCCACTATGGCACAGAGCCCGATGAAAATCTCCATGGTGATGTAGGTATAGTTGGCCAGCGACAGGACAGTGCTGTTGATGGGCATCTTGCCTTCCCAGAGGTGCCTCCAAGGTGACAGGTGAGCCAGCAGGATCCTTATGGGCCAGTGGGCCTAGCTCTTGCCAGACATCTTCCCAGAGGTCCATGTGCAACAACAGTCTAAAATTCACAACTCGCTCATTCCTTCTTTTCTCCGGTGGGGTGATCTCTTGGAGACCTCTCTCCTTAGAAAGGGCCCATCACAGGGAGATCACTTCCAGCCCCTCTGCCCGCTGCACATCCCCCGGGCTCCTAGAGGCCTGGAGGATAGTTCTGTGTGGGCTGAATCTGAAAGTACTGCTGCTCTTAGTTCCCCAGACAGACACCCTCAAGGCCTCTGCCCTCCCCTGTCCCCGGAGGGCTTTTTGTGTTCCGTCGAGATAAGCAACCCTCTTTAGTGTTGTTTCAGGAAGTGAGATGGACCAAGAGGAAGTACAGAGCCCAGAACTCTCAGCGAAAAGTTGGAAAGAGCAGAAGAGGGGGTGTGAGTGGCAAGGAGAAGGGTCAAAACGAAATTAGGTATCAGAATTCATTCATTCGGGGACCAATGAGGGTACAGGACTGGGTGGGAGAGAAGCTGGGAGTGCCAACTCTGCAATATTCCTGCTTTCTGCTGGGTTAGCGGAAAGGTCCTATAAGGAGGCGGATGGGAGAAGCAGAAGAACAAGAAATAGACTTTGGTGGCAGTTTCCTAACCTTAGCCAGAGCTTATTCCTTCTAAATGCATAACAGCAAGCTCTGAGAATTCAGTTGTATGAGTCAACTCTTAGCTGAGCACAGCTGGTACCGAGCCTTTGCAGCTAAAATCCTTTGTCAAAGGGACAAGCAAAGATTCTCTGCTCAAAAGAGCAAAAACTAAGCACCTCCCGTAAGCAGCACATCTGCTGAGCCTCAGTCTCTCTCCTCAGTCCACACGCCCAGCAAAGTCTCTCATGCTCTCACACTAGCACCAGCCTGGGTCAAAGCTATTTGAGGAACAACAGGACAGCAGGATAACCAGACATGCAGAAAGGAGGGGAAAGGCAACATGTGCACATAATCACACAGCATATCCTGCCACCCCACTCCCCGAGCCTCAGCACCCCCTGCAGGAACAGGCATCTGTCTGGGAGTTAAACCCCTTTCTCTCAAGGTGTTCACCTGGTCACCAACTTCTGGGAACCAGACACTTGAATGCAATTGTTATTTAGGGAGGCCACCTGGTTCAGGTGCTTCTCAGCACTGCCCAAAGGGGTTATATTAACCAGGCATGTTAGGGAGACAGCAAGAAGGAACATTTGGACATCAGCCCACATAGCAAATTGAAAGCACCTATATATGCACAGCCAAAACCAAAATTCAGCAATAACAACAGTGTTGTTGTGTTTACTAACAAACACTTGTCAGTGGAGCATTAGAGAGATGCCCTGGCGCAGGGCCTGTCCCTCTTCCTAGTTGTTCTGCTTCTACACCCTTCGATTCACTGCTATATCCCAAGTTGGTCCAAGTCTGAACTATGGACCATGCTCGTCCCTGCCAGACATGTGATCTCTCCCTGAGCAAACTCCTCAGCGCAGACATTAAGGGGCAGTCCTTTCCAACTGCACTTCCATCGTTCTACCATTTTCCAATGTTAGCTCCGCCCACAATCCTGCAATACCGGCATCCTCCAATGTGGCCTCTCATAAATGTTTCTACTGCAACTGCTTTCGTTATCTCTGCTTGGGAGGGGAAGTTACCAAGAGCAATTTCTAGAAGGCTGCATGCTACCAGGAAAAGCCTTTCTCACAATAAAGTAATCTTTGACTCTTGGTAAATCACTGTAAAAATTCCCCCTCCCTGCTCTCCAGTACATAGGTGAGTTCTTTAGGATCAGCCCATCTCAGCTGGGGTAGATAAACCAAGGAAAGGGCTTTGTGTCCAAACACAGCACGCTGCAGACAAGAGAACACATGAAAGAACAACCCACTGGAGAGAAGAGAAGCAGGGGACACACATGGGCCCAACCAAGCCACCTCTGCCCACCTGAGAATTCTAATTCCAGAGTTCTCTGCACGTATCGTGGGGGCTTCTTTTCTGTGAACAGGAGAAGCCCTTCCTTCAGTTTTTCCGAATGGACAGTCTATCACTGCTCAGGGAGGGCGATTTGAAAGGGGAAGGAAAAGACTTTCATAGTCACTTAATATTTTGGCCCAGGACTGGGCCCTGAGTGTCATTTTCACTCTAGATTGAAAACCAAAAGGCAAACCGGGAAAGAGGACAGAGGGGCTGGGCAGAAGGTCACCTCATCTTCCTATTCCCCCACCTGCGCCCACAGTCCACAGCCACTCTTGGATAACTCGCTTCATCCCATCATCTCTCAAGCAGGAGATTCTGCAGCCTCCTAGCCCCTGCCCTGAGGCAACCAGAGCGATCACACTGAAACTCAACCCCCAGGAGGACCCCTTCCCCTTCCTAAAAACCGTTTACTCTCATGTGCACTCAGGATCAAGTCCAGACTCCTCGGAGTGGCTTACACCCTCCGCGATGGTTCCCCCAGCCTCTGCAGTCTCCTGCCACCTGGGTGCTCTACAGAAACCATAAGCTCCCTCGTGCCAAGCGACTCATGGCTCAGTCACTCTCTTTCACTCCCTCTGCCCTGCGCACTCACTCTCTGCCTGGCGTGCAGGGCCCTTCTCCCCCAAGTCCACGTAGAAAACACTTCTCCTTCAAGACTGTGCTCCAACAGGACCTTGAAGAAAACTTCCCACACTCCACCTCCCCTCTGGGACCCCAGCGTGCTGTATTTCCATGACCCCTGCCCTGTTACCATGTAAGTTCCTGGAGGGCAGGGACCACCACCTTCCATCGCTGAGTTTCCAGCCCCTATCACCATGCCTGGCAGGCCATAGGTATTCAGTATATTTTTGATAAATTAATGAACAGCAAAGCACCTCGGTGAACCAGGTGACATAAACTGAGACTGGGTACATAATATAACAATAAGTCAGCTAAGACCTGCTTAGCACTCAGCATGCTAAATGCACAGTCTCATTCAATGCTCACTGATGCTCTCTGACAAAATAGATACTATCATTAATGCCGAGCAATCGGAAGTTCAGAATAACTTGCCCAAGGTCACGCAGCTAGGCAGTGGCAGGGCTGGCACTCAAACCCAGGCTCCTGCTTCAGAGCCCAGGTTCTGAACGACAGGCTGCAGTGGGCGAATGAGCAAAGGAACAACCATACAAAGCTCTCACAAGTACAAGGAGTCCCTGGGTTTGATGTTGCCATATCATCAATATCAGTAGGAGATTAATATTCTCAGATCTGGAAAAAAAATATGGCCACCAAGACTATGGGGACAAGCACAAGTGTAACATAGATTCGGCGACTGCGCTGAGTTAGAAGGAGATGGCAGAACCGGAGGCACGACTGCATGAGCAGGCCACTGGCCGGGCTGGGGCACTAAGGCGAGCTCTGGGCCAGAAAGAAAGCTATTTATTGGACCAAAAAAATTTTTGTAAATAATGAAATAAATTATAAGTGAACTGTGGTTCAGGAGATTTTCCCACCTAAAAGAAGGGCCATGGCTGTTTTCAGTCCTACTAACGGAACCTGAACTTCATCTGGGAGGCGAGGAAATGGGAGCAACCATTGGCCTGAATCACAGGAAAAGTGACTGGAGTCCCGGGGAAAGGCCTCTTCTGTCCCGACCCCCGGCCTCGTGCCTACTTGGGCCTGTTGCAACTGGGCACGGTTCAACCGCAAGGCTGCAACATCCTGAGAGGCTGGCAGGAGAGAGGGTTCATCTGATCCTTTGCAGTTTCTCAGAAAAGCCTAGAAAACTCTAGCTGCCAGACCACAATGACAGCAAGACGCAGTGTTAGCAGGAGCCCAAAGAAAGGACCCTGGAGCTCCAGAACTGGTCCAGGCAGCGGCTGAGACAGGATGTCGGGCAGGCAGAAGGTGGCGGCTTCTGCCCAGGGCTCTCTCACTGACTCCACTGCTGCCTGCAGAGTTGCACAAAATCGGTTCGCTCACTTCCTCTTGGCCCCATCGCCACTTCCCCAAAACCTTATATTTTCACAGAGCTTTTTGTTTGCTAGTTAACAGCAGAGGCTCAGAAAACACAAGTGCTCAGAGTCACCCCTGAAGGTGGCTCTCTCTTACATCCCCTCACTACCACCCCCCCACTCCCACCATCTGTATCTGCTTCTCAGTCAAGCCAGAGGAAGAGGTGAGGCTTCCCCTGGAGGCTCATCTGGAGCCCTGTCTCCAGGGCCTTCTCACTAGGGCCCAGCCACTTAGGCCACTCCGGCCGTGGTGCCCAGGCACACGAGGAGTGACAACTCACCATCCTCCAGCCTGAGTACGCGGAGATTCACTTAGTGCCAGTGTGATGGGGGAGGGCGGGGTGGGGCCTGGAGATGAAGTCAAGGTTCCTTCATTCTGAGTAACAGGAAATCCTGCCCAGCGAAGAGGAACTGTGCTGGGCGCCCAGACCCCCGCCCACATCAGTGTGTCAGAAGGTCTCCTGGCCCTAGTGAAGACTCTCGAAGGGTTCAGCTAACTCTCAAGTTCCAGGTTCAAGACATTCAAAAAAGCGAGGAAGTCTTTCAGCTGCCTGAGTCTTGGCAGAGTGGCATCGGCTTCGGGTGTCAAAAAGACGTGTTCCTGCCCCCCTGCTGAGGCGCTGTGCTCAGCAGCGGCCACCTGATGGCAGCACGTTTCTGCCGCTGCCGAGATAGAAACTGATGGGTAAGGAGGCCTCAGGACAGCCCCTTGAAACCCTATTTAACCGGCAACCTCGGACAGTGCAGAAAATGAAAGTGAGAATTCAGGGAGGGCCAGAGGGACAAGAATAGACAGCCAACTGCCTAAATGCAACCCAGTCCCACGGAGAATATTCCTGGGCAGTACCAAATTCAATCCTCTTGACTCAGCAGGTTGAGAAGCGGCTTCGCCTTTCAAACCTGCGAGTGTTCCAATAAAAACAATACGTGTGTTTTGCTTTATAATGTACGAAGCTGCACACACACTCCATTTTACTAACACAACAGCCCACGAGGCAGGTATCATTAAGGTCATCTCACAGAGGAGGGAACCGAGGCAAAGAGATTTTTAGCTACCTGCCATACAAATGTCATTGGTCCTTCCCTTGGCACCTGCCAATCTCTGACCTGCCCTCCCCCTTTGCTGGAAAGCTTCCTGTGGTTCAGAGCCCAGGATTTCTCCAAATGCCCTTGCGTCTCTTCGCAACCTGGCCCCTCTTCATCACAGCCCCTGGCTTCTAATCACCGGGCCAGGCGTCTCCCACCACCCACAGTGGTCTGGCCTCACCCCCTGATCCCACCCATGTTGACGATGGGTCCTGTTGTTGATCCTCATGCCTTTATCTAAATACCAGAAAGTGTAGGAACGAACTCTGGAGACAGCAACTACCAATCCTAAATGCTCACAGAAGGGCCATGTCCTGGCCCCCTTCTGTTTGACCTTCTGCCTAACGATGCAACAAAACTGCTTAATGAATTGAATGCAAACTCTCCTGCCACACTGGGAGATACATAAACTCCCTATTTTGATGACATGTGTCTTCCCCTCCTACTCCACAAGTCCTTTCATAATTGCTACCTTAAGAGCTGTCATTGACAGAATGCCAATTAACACGTGCCAGGCACTTTGTCAGGTGTTTTACACACACGGCTTACAATCCTATACCAACCCTGGAAGTGAGTATTATCAGATCCATTTCGCAGACAAGGAAGCTAAGGCTTGGTGTGAATCAAGTATCTTTACCCTGGGCAGCAGTCAGCAAATGGCAGTGCTGGAGCCTGAACCCAAGTGTATCTTGGCTTCAAAGCCCTGGCTCTTTCAATGAACCACACAAATACAACCCACTATCAATTATGCCGAAACCCAAATTGCCATTGGGGCAGAAATTCTTCAGTATCCTAATGGGTAAGACTTGTTTCATAGGTTGGGCCAGCTATGGCGGACAGTGCATTTTGTGTCACTTATCTGCTCTCTAGCTCCTGTCAAAGCCCAGCCGAGAAGACTGTTATTCGGGTTGGTGGAGAGTAGCCAGCCTGCCCCTCCTCCTCACTCTCTACACACTCCTCCTGCATCTAGCCATGATCAGACGATGATGCTGTGAAATCATATTACTTTAGTTCCCTGCTGAAGTGCCTTCCCGGATAACCTTATTCCCTCTGCTTTTTATTAAAGGCTAATACAGAAAACCGTTACATGAAGTATGTCTCAGCATTTCATCATGATTGAAGATACAATCTGTTGCTATGTTCCTTACATAAAGTTTCATAAGATAAATTTCCCTGAGGAGTGTTAGTGCTAGAAAAGAGGTTACTTTTCTTAATAAACTAAACTGTTTTGTTCATCTGGTCAGCGGGAGAGGTTGGTATAACTCATTTTTGTCTGAGCAGCCAGGAGTCTCCGAGCTGGTGTTCAGTCTCAGTAATCACACTTCGCTCAGGTTTTCTAGGATATCTGTGTGTCCCATATCATCCCTTGGCTTCTAGTGTTTTAGCAATTCTGTCATTCCCTGTTCTTTGATTATGAGTAGCTTTGCATCGTTTTTGGATGTACGCAAGATATCAATAATAACTACATAGAACTGACATTAGAAGGAGCATTAGGGTTTATCTCAAAGGTGTGACTGCAGGTTAATTATTCCAATCTGTCATGCAGGGATACATGTCAGTCCCCCCATGATTTGGCGATAAGGATTTTTTTTTTCCTCCCACAAGGGGTCCACAATCACTTTTTAGATTATCAGTTTGGGCAAAAGAGAAAAAAGAAGATGAGACTGAAAATGAGCTCTCATTTTAAGTGAGTCTTTTGGGGAAAGCTTTCAATACAATACTTGGGCATCGATAGCAAGCAATATCTAGTAAACACTCCCTTAGGAACGATGCATATAAAGCATAATGATATGATTCCCCCAGGTAGAATTTATTTTTATTTTTATACATCCCACCCACTTCCACAAGGGATTAAAGTAACTGCCAGGCTGAGTTACTAGCTTCCTCCTCTGTACTCCCACATCAGCTTACATATTCCTCTATTTGAACACTTATTACACCATTTTGTAGTTATTTATTTACGTGACTGGTTCTCCCACTAGCTAGTAAACTCTTAAGTGAAGAAATTTTGCCTAATTCATCTTGATATCTTCCTCCCACTTCTCTTCTCCCAAAAGCACCAAGAGCCTAAAATATACCTGACACATAGGAGACTTGCAGTAAATTCCAGTTGAAGGTATGATGAATTATTCTCAGGTCTGCCTTGTTCTTACCTGTAAGAATGCTGACCGTACTTCTCTACGTCCACTGAGGAATCACGAGGAGTATCAGAACACCTCTTCCTCAACAAAAATAGGCTTTTGCATCTTCTAACTTCAATTCCAAACCAGTACATATAGAAAACTAGATCATGTGGGTCTAGTTGAAGGGACCCTCAGAGAGAATGTCTAATATCTACATTACAGTTTGCGATTTCAGCGTTTTTACCTACAGTAGCTCATTTCATTCTCTCATCTCTGTGATCTATCTCAAATGGTGCCCTTACGCATGCGCGTGCACATACACACACACACACACACACACACACACACACACACACACGCACGCGCTGTCTCCGTCATCTCGCTCTGTTTATTTCCTGTGTCACACCTTTCGCAACCAGAACTTGCTTGTTCATTTACTTGTCTTTGGTCTCTCCCCTTGCTTGCCCTGTTCACGCTCTGACTGCAGGAGCGGGAACCACCTCTAGCCCACCTCTAGCAAGTTAGTCTGACACATTGCTCCTGACCACTGGCCACTGATGTTGCCCCACATCACTGTGTTCAAGACGAGGTTTTAAGGACACATGAATTTGAAATGGGATGGAAGCCCTGAGGAAACTGATGCCAGAGTGGCTAATTCAAGGTCAAAACTGGAACAAGCAGTCGGGTTTCTTCACTAACAAACCCCTTCACTGGCTCCCTTGTCACTCTGGCCCCAATTTTCTTTTCTTCTCTTTTTTTTTTCTTTTTTATTTTATCACAAACACCTAAAAGCTGAGATCAATTTTCTGAACCCCCAGCCAAATAGCCTTGGGCCGTCCAACCAAGCACACAGTTGACCCTTCCTTCTTCACCACTGCACTTGCCCTTGGCCAGTCTGCCTGTCAACCCATGCTAATAGGTGTAGTAGTGGGTGCCAGTCAGTTACATTACCCCATATCAGCAGTGCCTTTCCAAACCCGCAGCACCCAAGCTCTGCCTAATGGATGTTCAGCTGCAGTGAGACCCTTGCAGCCACCTGTGTGCCCTGCACAGCATGTACCCTGGTGCCTTTTCATCTGGGCATCAGGCCTGCCCCACCCTGACCTGCTCCAGAGGAGAAGTCAGTGTCGGGCTCCAGCCGTGCGTTTCAGAACATGCTGTGTCTTTCTTGTTTTGAACTCTGTTTCTGACTAGATGACCTTGGCCAAATTGCGTAATCTCTCTATGTCTTCATTTCCCCCTTGATGGGTTTCAGCATCAGGGCCACTCCAGTGCCTAGCCAGTACTCCGCTTACCAGGGGCTTGGTAGATGTTGAGTTAAAGCAAAATCATTCCACACCTATCGCTGTTCCCCAAACCGTGTGATATATAGGCTTATTGGAAACCCATAGGATGTGTTCCCTAGATCCTGTGTTTCTTCAAGGCTGATTGTCTCAGCCTCTCACTGGGGGGCTCTACCTGTGTTCCAAATCCCCCAACAGTACTCCTGGCTTCAGAAATGGGAAGTGTCTGAAGGAGATTGCGTGGAAAGGAGGTTGTCTTCCTCTCCCTTCTCCATACTTGGCAGGAAGCAAGTAGTTTGTAAGCGTAAGCAAGTCTGCTGGGTGGGCTCCCCAAAACCACATTCTTCACTCCTTCATGAGCCTGGGGGCAAGAAAGCCCCAGGTCTGACAGTGCACAGCTTCCAGGCATGTAGCTGTCGGGTCACCAGCCCCCAAGAGGCACTTGGGCCCCATCAGTTGCTGTAGTTGAAGCCCTCGAGGGCCAGGTCTCAAGAGCCAGATTATTCAGAGCAATAATCATGGTTTCCGTTTCTTGAATGTCATTCATTCTAGAGGAACTGGCAGATCACTCAGCACTGTTCACTACTATAAAGGGGCCACCTCCCGAGCAGGGCGTGAGGGTTGTTGAATAACAGCAACTAAGGGGATATTACAGCCAACGGCAGCCAGAACAGCTGCAAGTCAAACATGGGGGCACATGAGTCCAATAATTTAACTTGCATTACATTTATTTGTATTTGCTCTGAACCCTAAATACCAAACATCCTCTAATCTTTCATTAACCCTGGAATCTTTCCTGCCTTCAAAAGGCTAAAGAAATAGAATTCATTCTAGGTCTAGAGGGTGGGGCCGGGCTCTCCAATCACTCCCAGGCCTCCAAGATAATATTTCATTCTGTCCTTGCCCCTCCAAGATGAGTCAACTGACCTGCTCTGGTCATTCCCAGAGGAAAGCTAGACACTGCTTCAGTGACCATGACTTTAGCGCGGGCAACAGAACTCTGGGTCACTGCAGATAGTCCAGCCTGTGCTCCCTTCCTGCTCCCACCCCCATCCCTGCCCCCGCCTAGTGCCCATGACTAGGGCTTTTTGTGTTATCTTGGAGTTGGCATCCTCTCCGTTTCCTGCCAATAATGCTTGCTGTTGTTTCTGAGCAAATGGAACAAATGACCAATGTGAACTCCACGCAATCTGCAAACTGGAAACATCTGCAGGGAGTGGGGGCAGCCCCTGGCTGGGGTGGAGTTGCAGGGGAGCCAGTGGCAGGGGCTGTGGGAGGAAGGTCCTCGAACATTAGGGAGGAGGGCAAAGGTGAAGCCTCAACTGAAAACCTCAGACAGGCAGACAGGCTCTGGTATAAGATCCTAAGACTACAGGCCTCCCAACTTCTCCCTTCCTTTTATTTGCTAAAGAGGAACTCTTAGCTGTGTCTTGACGAAATGAAGGGAGGACACGCAAACCCTTTTATAAATACCATTTTAGATGTTAAACTTTTGTGTGGTTGAGCTAAAATGGAAAACAATAGGTCCAACCTGCCATTTCACAGATGATGACAAAGGCCCAAAGAAGGAGGAGATGTCATAAACTAGAAGTCAAGTCTGAACTAGTACCCAGCATCACCACCACCCCACCGTAAGTGTGAGAGTGTGTGCAGCATGGATGCACACATACATCCTACCACACTGCCTCCCTCAGAGTCAGGAGCCATGCCTGGGCCTTCCCCGTGCAGTCATAAATACCACTATAGTAACACTCTGGAGCTCTCTCTGGGCCTGGCCCACGCTGGCACATCCTCAAATCTTTCGCACACCCTGGATGCTGCCACAGGCTCACCGATCCTTAGCATAGCCCTGTGATAGAGCCTGTCATTTTCATCGCATCTTTTTGCAGGTAAGGAAACTGACATTTAGCAAAAGTAAGCAACTCGCCCAAGATTGCACTGCTAGCAAAGGGTAGAGCCAGCCTTGACCTTAGGTAGTCACATGCCGACCACTGTGTTACGCTGCCTGCAGCAGCCCTTTGAATCCAATTGCAACCTTGAGAGGTGGGTTGTGCTCATTTCTATAGACGAGTAACAGAGGCTGAGAGTTTTTAGAATCCCGAAATCAACAGAAAGACAGCCCTAAAGTCAGCTCTTCCCCTACAGAGGGAGTCTCTAGAGTGAGACCAAGTTCTTGATCCAGACTCTAACCTGGAAGGGATTTTCTGAGCATCACACTGGCGGGGTCAGGGGGAGGTGGACTGGCTCCTCCTGCCTGATTTCACAGGGCTGAACCAGGCCTCCCACCTGCTAGGAACTGAGCCTGGGTGCCCTGTGCCTTGGGAGAAGTGCCGGTTTCCTAAACTGTCGCTTGCCAGTCTACATCCCTGCTTGTTTGATGAGGGAATCAATCACTCCCTGAGAGGCGATTTCATAGCCTGGCTGTAGAGACTGGGAGAGGACAAGGGCTTCGTGTTCCCTAACGGGAGCTGGGGACCCCGCCGGTCTCCTCCTAGCAGATGACAAGGAAGCAGGTCCCTGAGAGCAGCTGTCTCTTGCGCCAGAGGCGATGGGCACCGAGCCTCCCAGGCAGCGGCTGGGCTCCGCGGCTGCATGGGACGTTCTCCTGCGCGCCTGGGGACTGGCGGAAGCCGGAGGCGGCAGAGGAGGAGCTCCGAGGGAGCCTCCGCGCAAGGGAGTGGCCCCGACATCCCCGCCTCTCCGTACCCCCAGAAATCGCATTGGCGAGGGCTCATCTCCCCACTGTACTGCGGCGGGCGGAAGCGGCGGGACTGTCCATGTGATTCATCCGCGACACAATTTGAGGATGCTGGTGGTGCACCGACCGGACACGCTCCTCCGGAACTCCCCGCGCCGAGGGACGCCGGAGGGAGGGGTGTTCCCGCAGACCGCAGAGGTCAGCACAGCCCCTGCCCAGAGAGGGGGTGCTCCGGGGTCAGGGTCCGGGCAGCGACGCCACGGAGGCGTTCCCACCGTTTATATGGCCCCAGAGCGTACTGGAGCTGCAGGTTGGGCCACATGATTCCTGCTGGATGACTGATCTGAGGCCAGTGCCTGGACCTGAAGCTGGGAGTCCTCAGCACGGTCCCGTCATGACATCGACTGGGTTTGCCCTCTGCCTGCCACTGTCCACGTGCAGACAGCCCTCACCTCCCAGGGCCTTGCGGGCAGCACCTCTGCTGGAGTTGGCCTGAGCAGGAAGCTGCTTGATCTCAGGGCATCGGAGAGAGGAGAGTCGGGAAGCAAGCCAAAAGGAAGTCCCAAAGATCAGCTTAAAAGTAACCCCCCTCCGGGTCAGTCATGAGGGGGAGCTTGCAGAGAAGCCAAGTCTGATGGTAGCAGCTCAGGGCAACGTCAGAAAGGCCCAAAAGCAAATCGGCAGAGGCTGGGCTTGGAGCACATCCCATGCTCTGATCAGCCTCAGCAAGCCACTGCCAAAACCCCTTCTCCTTAGAGACTTCCACCCTAGCCAGCATCTGTTTCCTCTCCTATATTTAAACAACCAGGTTACTGAACTTAGCGGAGCACTTCTGCCCAGGGAAGAACAGAGCCTGCCCTAGAACACACAGGACACACAGTGACACCGAGGCCTGTTCCTTGCTCCTCCTCCCTCGGCTTCTTCTGGATGAGTGGGCCCAGGGTTCCTGAGAATGCCTCAGAACCCATTACTCTGGGCAGTAAGCAACAACGCTGAAGTCTGCAGAAGACCCTAGCTTCAGAGAGCGTAGGCAGGCAGCTGGGGAGGTCTGCCCAGATGGTTGTCCCAGTATAAGCAGTGTGCAATGCCCTCCGACACTGAATAAGGTGAAGGGGACCTCAGGAAAGCCAGAGATCCACGAAACAACACCTATTTCACAGCCCCAGCGCTGAGCATTGATGTGTGCCACCTCTGCAGGCAGCTAGTCTTGGGATATACTCAGACCTCTTACCTTTTCGTAGGCACCATTCCCCACCCTTATCAAAACAGACCTGTTTGTTTAGAGGAAGGCCATAGCAACTACCTAGAACATTTTCCTTGTTCTGCTGGCTCCTCAGTCCCAGGCTATTGTGCTGTAGTGGTCCCATCCCACAATAGCACTCTCTCTCCTCTCTCCCTCTCTCTCCTCTCTCTCTCTCTCTCCTCCTCCCTCCCAAGCACAGGAGTGTAAACTCACATGGGCACACATACAACAGTAGCTTCACAAAACATTTACTGGGAGGAAGGGTGTCTCAGGAGCCCTCTAGAAAATCTCTTCTCATGGTGGAAAGTACCAACACTGAGTAACCGAACAGCCCACATCCCTTCTCTTAGGCTACCAGGCCTCAGACACTACCAAGAAGTGTTCTTCCTGAGTGACTTTATTCTGCTGTAGCAAGGCAGGGTGACTTCTCTGGATTTAGCAGTTGTTATTGGAAAAAAGCAAGGGCTGCTTCTGTCAATTTCATCCTGCTGACAGATTGCCTGCTGTCTAGATTGCCCTTCTCTGCATACCCCAGGCCATTTGGTCCAGCCAAGGTACTAGAGACAGAGGCTTGGCTTTAAAATGTTCTTTATTTCCCTAAACATAGAAAACTCAAACTAGTTAACTGTTTTGTATTCTGGGAATTTTCCCTAAATAGAGCATTTCTGAATTTCAGCCCACAAAAATACATGCTGGAGTCACACCAGTATTCAAAACCCCAGCTCTGCCACTTAAGGGCTGTGTGAATTAGGGCAAGTTACTTTAATTTTTCTGAGTCTATTTTTGCATCTGTTAAGTGAGACTGAAATAGGTTAATAAAAGCTACCTCAAGGAGTTGTAAGGGGTTCAATGAGAGGATATTTATAAACACCTGCCACTTTGCCCAAGAACTCACAGTGGGTCCTCAGTGGGTTGAAGTACTTTCTATTGCTGCATGGATTATCTATTTCTGTTTGGTTTGTGTTCCCCTTCACACTCCATATCAAAAACATCAGAGCTTCTTATTAAAACCAGTGTCCCTCTCAGCATTAGCTCCATAACTACTTCCCTGTAACAGCAGCAAATATTAGCTGAGTACTTGCTATGCAGACCGGTCCTGTGTGTGTCTTAACACATTCCTACGAGGCAGGTATCATTATTGCACCAAGTTTATAGAAAAGTAGGCTGAGGTTCAGTGACTTGCCCAAGACTATATATGTAGTAAGTGGTAGAGCCAGGATTTGGACCCAGGCAGGCTGAGTCCAGAGCCCCCATTTTCAACCTTTTTGCCACATCTGTGTTAACTGTTTGATGGACTGCAGGTGCCACTGTTAGGGACTTTTTCTGAACCTAAGACAGACATGGATGGTCCTTGCTTCCTCAGAATCTGGTTTTCAATCAGCCACACGGAATTGATCGTTTGGTAATGACGGTAGCTTCCACTGATTCAGCATCTACCTATTTCATGCCAGACACTTTCCATGTGTTATCTCTAAACCAGGGTTTCTCAATCTCGGCTCTATTGACATTTTGGACTGGAAAATTCTTTGTTGTGGGGGCTGTCCGCGCACTATATGATGTTTAGCATCCGTGGCTTCTACCCACTAAATGCCAGTAGCAATTTCCCCACCCAAGTCATGACCATCAAAAATGTCTCTGGACATTACTAAATGTTCCCTGGGGGACAAAATCACTCCCAGTTGAGAACCACTGCTCTAAATGAGAAGTCTAAAGTTCAGAGAGGTTAAGCAATTTTCCCAAGGTCACAAGGCTGACAGGCAGAGGAGACAGAATCTGAACCAAGGCTTGCCTAACACCAAAGCCCAAGTATTTATCACTGTGCCATGATCTCTCCTAGTTCCTAAATAAGGAAAATGTGAACTTGATACCAAAATCCATTTGCCCAGAAGCAATAGCATGAAGACACTCTGATTCCCCTCCCCACAAACTGTTCAAATTCAGAACTTACAACCTTTGGCTACTTATCAGAGCACAAACTAATAATAGATATAAGATTTTGGGAGCTATTAATAAATCAACTGTGACCTAGGCCACCCTGCCAAGCCTAGGAACTTAATTTCTCATTTACAATCCTATGTCCCTTGAGTGTGCCATGAGGCTTGGTTTGAGAAGAACCAGTGGGAAGACCATGGTCTTGGAAAATAAGGGCAGCTCTTGCAGTTGCTTGTCTTCAGCCTCTGTTTAGAAAGAGCTGAGGCCGGAATCACAGCTCAGACTTCTGTCTGAGTTTCATCTCCTTTTGGTTCCAGATTAATTTATTAAATTCTTTATGGACATGAAATGAACTGAATTTGCAAATGACAACACATTCCGTGACATGGAGGGATGTGTAATTGAAAAGAGACCACCAGGCACGTAAATAATCAAGTTGCATGTAGGAAGACTCATTCATAGAAGAATTGAAACTACCCCAAGTCCGAGTTGCTTTCGTTATTTTTTTGTTCTCTGCTTCCCTTCCCTAGCTTCATGCCTTTTTCTCTTCTTTGCTGGGCTCTGTTGTACACAGACACAGTTATCCTTGTTCATGTACTATGTATTAGCAAACAGGAATCCCTTTTCATATGGTCTTCAGACAACAACTAAAAGTAAATTCTATAGCAAACTAATAAGTTATTAGAAAGAGTGGGTTCACTGCCAGAGCCAGCTTGCTTTCCTTTATAGAGGAACTGATAGCCAATAGCAGCTGCTACCCACGTTAGTAAAGTCTAAAGGCCCTGACAACCTCAATAATTGTGCAGTTGGCTCAATTGTGCCATCTCAGTGCTCCCAAAAAGCCCCCCATAGTGTTCCTCCTGACTAGAGTCATCACAGCAAAATTTTCATTACAAGATCATAAAATCAACAGTCTCCCAAACAAGTCAGTAAGAAAATAGTGGCAAAAGGGTGAGAGTGTATCTCAGTCTCCAATGCAAGAATTTGAAAGATTAGGACTTTTACTTTATAGCTGTATAATTTCTCAACTATATGAACAGTAGGGGACATGAAATTTCATGGTAAATACATAGAAAATTGTCTCAGAGAGACTTGTCAATGTAACTAAGAAACTGTTTTGGGTGTAAGCTATTCAATTTTCAAATATATCTTAAAACAGTGTTTTTCAAACTACAGGTATCAACCCACCAGTGAATGGTGAAATCAATTTAGTGGACTCTGACTACATTATATTTTCAATTAAGCAGAATGGAATGAAATGGATATGTCAGTTGTACATAGCACATTGTACATAGCGAGGATATTTTTGTTTCAGTTATATGTTCAAGCACTGGTGGGTAGCAATCTGAAATGAATGTCTTTTGTACCTTTATCGAAGTACAATTGACATGCAATAAACTGCACATATTTAAAGGGCACAATCTGATAAATGTTGGCATATGTATACGCCTGTGAAACCATTACCGCAATCAAGACGATAAACGTGGCCATCGCTCTCCACAGTCTCCTCCTGCCCCTTCAGAATGCTGCCTCCCCTCCCCCATCCCATCTTCTCCCCATGACATCCCCTAACTACACATCTGCTCTCTGTCACTGTAGGTTAGTTTGCACATTCTGAAAACTTATATAAATGGAGTCACACAGTAAGCATGTATTCTTTCTCATCTGGTTTCTTTCACTGAGCATAATTTTGTGATTCATTCATGTTGTTGTAAGCATGAGTAGTTCTTTCATTGTTATTGCTGAGTAGGGTTCTATTGTATGAGTATCACAATTTTCTTACGCATTCACCTGGTGATGCATATCTGGATTGTTTTCAGTTTGGGGCTAACAAATACAATTGACATAAACATTTATGAACAAGGCTTTATGAGGACATATGTTTTCTTGGGTAAATACGTGGTTATGGAATGACTGGATCGTATGGTGCATGTATGTTTAACTTCTCAAGAAACTGCCAAATTTTATTGTAAAATGATTATACTATTTTACATTCCCACCAGTAATGAATGAGAGGTCCAGTACCTCTACATAGATCCTCACCAATGCTTGGCATGGTCAGTTGCTTGCATCTTAGCCATTGTAGTGCTTATGTAATGGTGTCTCATTTTAATTTACATATACCTGATGACCAGGAGGTCGAGTGTATTTTCATGTGCTTATTTGATATTTGTATATCATCCTTCATGAAGTGATTATTAAATATTTCACCCATTTTTTCAATTGGATTATTTATCTTTGTAATGAAGTTGTTAGAGTTCATGCTTTACATATTTTAGAAAAAAGTCCCTTGTCAGTTATATGATCTGCAAATATTTTCTCCCAGTCTGTGGCTAACCTTTTTATTTTCTTAACAGTGTCTTTTGAAGGACAAAAGATTTAATTTTGATTATTTATTTTTGCTTCTATAGTTTGTGCTTTTTGTGTCATATTTAAGAAATCTTTGCCAAATCCAAGGCCAATAAGACTTTATCCTGTGTTTTCTCCTAGAAATTTTATAGTTTTGGCCTTATATTCCAGTCTATAGTTCATTTCAAGGTTAAGAATCGAGGTTCATTTTATTGCATGTGGCTATTCAATTGTTTCAGCACCATTTGTTATAAAGATTGTCCTTTACCCATTTTGTTGCATTGGCACCTTCATTGAAAATAAATTAACAGTATATGTATGGATTTATTTCTATTTTTGCTCTGTATTGTTACATCAGTCTATTTGTCTATCTTTACACCAATACCACATCATCTTGATTACTGTAGTTTTATAGTAAGTCTTGAAATCAGGTAATGTTAGTATTCAAATTTGGTGGTTCTTTTTCAAAGTTTTTTTGGCTATTCTAGAACTTTTGAATTTTCACATATATTTTAAAATCGGCTTTGCAATTTCTTCAAAAAAAGCCTTCTGGGAATTTGATTAAATTGTGTTAAATTGATAGATTAGTTTGGAAGAGAATTTCCAATTCAACAACACATGATCCTATAATCTATGAACACATTATATCTATCCATTTTATTAGGCCTTCATTAATTTCTCTCAGAAGTGCTTTGTAGGTTTCAGTGTTCAGATTTTATATTCCTTTTATTAAATTTATCTGTAAGTATTGTTTGCTGCTATTGCAAATGGTATTGTTTTTAAATTTTAATTTCTGATCAATTACTAGAATAGAGAAATATAATTAATTTTTATATATTGAAATTATATAAGATTTTTTACATAAACAATCATGTCATCTGCAAAAAAAAGAGGTTACTTCTCCTTTTTCAATCAGAATGTCTTTTATTTCTTTTTCATGCCTTATTCCACTGGCTAGAACCTTTAGTACAATATTGAATAGAAATGATCAGAATGGCCATGCTTGCCTCATTCCTGATCTTAGGGGGAAAACATTCAGTCTTCCAATATTAAGTGTGACGTTTGCTGTAGGTTTTTCATAGATGCTTTAGATCTGATTGAAAAAGTTTCCTTCTATTCTGAGTTTACTAAGAGTTTATATATCAGAGATACTGGATTTTGTCAAAGTTTTTTTTCCTGCATCTATTGATATAATGCCATGGTTTTTATTATTTTAGACTGTTAATATATGAATTATACATTGGATTTTGAATGATAAATCAATGTCCCATTTCTAGGATAAACCCACTTGGACACTTGTGTTATCCATTCAGTATATTGTTAGACTTGATCTGTTAAAATTTTAAGGTTTTTTTTTTCCATTTATTTAATGAAAGATATTTGTCTATAATTTTTTTCCTGTAATGTATGTCTGATTTTGGTATCAAAGCGATGCTGGTTTCATAGAATGAATTGAAAATAATTTCTTCAATTTACTGGAAGAGTTGTGTGGAACTGATAATATTTCATCCTTAAATGTTTGATAAAATTCACCAGTAAAGCGATCTAGGCCTGGAATTTTCTGTATGGGAAAATTTGTCATTGTAAATTCAACTTATTTAGCTTTGACAGTTTGTGTCTTTAAATTTTTTTCTATTTTATCTAAATCGTTGAATTTATTGGAATAAAGGTATAAATAATATTCACTTATTATCCTTTTAGCATGGGTAGGAACTATAGTGATATCCCCTCTTTAATTCTTAATATTGTTAATTTAGTCTTTTTTTCCTTGATCAATCAGATTTGAGGTTTGTCAATTTTATTGATATTTTCAAAGAACCAGCTTTTGTTTCATTGATTTTATCTATTATTTTTCTCTTTCCTGTTTCATTGATTTCTGCTGTTATCTTTATTTTTCTTTCTTCCGTTTTTATTGAGTTTCATTTACTCTTCTTTTTCTAGTTTCTTACAGTGAAAATTGAGACAATTGATTTTAGACCTTTCTTTTCTAATATAGGTGCTATTATTTTCCCTCTAAGCACTATTTTACCTGTGTTCTACAAATTTTGATATTATATTTTTACTCTTATTTATTTCAAAATGCTTTCTGATTTCCCTTTTGAGTTCTTCTTTGACTAATGGATTACTTAGAAATGTGTTAGTTTCTAAATATTTGTGGATTTTCCTGATATCTTACTATTAATGATTTCTAATTTAATTCCATGTGATAAGAGAACAGTTTGTATGATTTAAATCTTTTTACATTTATTGAGACTTGTTTCATATTAAATTGGTAAATGTTCTATGTGTACTTGAAAAGAATATATGTTCTATTGTTGTTGTGTGGATAGTTCTATAAATGATAGTTAGGCCTAGTTAATCAATGGTGTTATTCAGTTTATTCAAGGATTTTCTATACCCTTCCTGATTTTCCATCTACTTGTTCTAATAACTATTGAAAGAGAGGAATTAAACTATAATTTCAACTATAATTGTGGATTAATCTGTTTCTTCTTGCAGTTCTAACAGGCTTTTTTCATGTATTTTGAAGCTCTATTATTAGGTGCATAAATGTTTAGAATTACTATGTCCTTTGATGAACCGACCCTTTTGTCACTATGAAATAACCCTCTTATCCCTGGTAATGTTATTTGCTCTGAAACCTACTTTAATAGAGCCTCTCCAGCTTTCTTTTGATAAATGTTATCATGGTATATTATTTTTCATCTTGTTATTTTTATCCTATTTGTGACTTTATATTTAAAATGGATTTCTTTGGAGAAAACATATAACTGAGTTTTACTTTTTATCTAATCTGATGATCTCTACCTTTTAATTAACATTTACTGTAGTTGTTATGATTGGGTTTAAATCTACCATTTTGCCATTTGTTTTCTATTTGTTCCATCTGTTCTTGGTTCCCTTTTTCCTCTTTTTATACCTTCTTTTGAATTGAGTATTTTTAAGAATTTTTTAAATGTACTTTACTTTTTAGAGCAGTCTCATACTCATAGCAAAATTGAGTGAAAAGTACAGAGAGCACCCATATACTCCCTACCCCCACACATGCACAACTTCTCTCACTATTAACATCCCCCACCAGAGTGGTACCTTTGTTTCTATGAAAGAACCTACATTGACCCATCATTACCACCTAAAGTCCATACTTTACACTAAGATTCACTCTTGGTGTTGTTTATTAACTGGATTTTGCATAATGACATGTATCCACCATTATGTATCATACAGAACAGTTTCACTGTCCTAAAAATTCTCTATGCTATATCTATTCACCCGTTTCTACTCACCATTGTATTGCCCTTGCTCCTTGCAAAAATCAGTTGACTATGTTTATGTGTGTCTATTTCTGGGCTCTCTGTTCTGTTCCATTCATCTATTTGTCTATTCTTTTGTCAATACCATACTATCTTGATTAATTTAGCTTTATAGTAAATCTTGAAGTCAGGTAATTTCAGTTCTCTGACTTTGTTCTTCTTTCTTAATATTGTGTTGGCTATTTTGGGTCATTTTTCTCTCCATATAAACTTTGGAATCAGTTTGTTAATTTCCAGAACATAACTTGCTGGGATTTTCATTTGGGATTGTGTTAACCTATAGATGTAGTTGGGAAGAACTGACATCTTGATAATATTTATAATTCCCATCTATGAATGTGGAATATCTCTTCATTTATTTAGTTCTTTTCTTATTTCTTTCATCTGAGTTTTATAGTTTTCCTCAATACTTCTTGTGATTATGTTGTTAAATTTATACCCAAGTATTTCGTTTTTAGGGATGCTAATGTAAATAGTGTTGTTTTTAATTTCAAAATTCAATTGTTTATTGGTAGTATAGGAAGCAATTGACTTTCATAATACTGATCTTGTATTCTACAACTTCACTACAATTGGTTATTAATTACAGGAGGGTTTTTTTTTGTCATTGTTATTGTTGATTTCTTGGAATTTTGTACATAGACAATCATGTCATTTGTGAAAACAGTTTTCTTTCTTTCTTGCCAATATGTATACCTTTAGTTTCCTTTTCTTGTCTTTTTGCATTAGCTAGGACTTCCAGTATAATGCTGAAAAGCAGTGGTGAGAGGGGACATCCTTGTCTTGTTGCTTTAATTAAGTATTTTTAATGATTCCATTGTATTTTCTTTGTTGGCTCATTAGCTATAACTTTTTGTTTTATTATTTTATAACAAAAGGTTCATAGTATACAGGCTACCCTCAAATAATATTATACCATTTCACACATAAACCTTAAAACAGCATACATCCATTTTCCCTTCCCTGGCCTTTGTGCTATTGCTATACATTTTACTTGTTTATGTTATAAATATTTCAATACATTGTTATTATTTTTGCTTTCCATAATCAATTTTTAAGCTGCCTTCCTGCATTGATACAGTCAATTATTTTAAAAGAGTTCTCTAAAATAATAAAAAAGTATTTAAAAAAAAAAAAGAATTTATACATTCTAATGAAGCTTTTAGTGATCTTATATCTTTTATTTTATTTTTTTAAGACAGAGTCTGGCTCTGTTTCCCGGGCTAGAGTGCCATGGTGTCAGCCTACCTCACAGCAACCTCAAACTCCTGGGCTCAAGCGATCCTCCTGCCTCAGCCTCCCCAGTAGCTGGGACTACAGGCATGCGCCACCATGCCCGGCTAATTTTTTCTATAAATATATATTTTTTTAGTTGTCCAGATCATTTCTTTCTATTTTTTAGTAGAGATGGGGTCTTGCTCTTGTTCAGGCTGGTCTCGAACTCCTGACCTTGAGCGATCCACCCACCTCGGCCTCCCAGAGTGCTAGGATTACAGGCATGAGCTACCACGCCCAGCCTTGGTTAACTTTTGAAATGTGCAAAATACTTCATTTCTGTACATGGAGAACACAGGCTTTTTTTCCCCTCCATTGAGACTTTATATTCAAGTATGAGTCATTAAAGCTGACAGTGTTAAAAATTCAAATTCCTGACCACATGTTGATTTGCAGATTTTAATCCTTTTGCCTCCCTGGCTGCCTCTACTGGCTCCTCAGTCCTCTTTCTCCCTCTTCTCTTTAGGTCATGACCTACTCTTTCCTTTCAATTTATAAACCCAACCCAGTTCTCATTCTCTCCTCCTGGAAACAGAATCTGTTTGAGCTCTTCCTTTGACTAAGCTACCACAGACCCAACGGTTGTCTGTATCCCTTAATGGATTTTTAAAATTGTAAACAAGTAATAAAATAGCTTAAGAATAACTCCAAGGCTGGCCTGGTGGCCCATGCCTGTAATCCTAGCACGTTGGGAAGCCAAGGCAGGAGGATCAATTGAGGCCAGGGGTTCAAGAGTAGCTTGAGCAAGAGTGAGACCCGTCTCTACAAAAAATAGAAAAATTCGCTGGACATGGTGGCACGTGCTTGTAGTCCCAGCTCTTCAGGAGGCGGAGACGGGAGAATTGCTTGAGCCCAGGAGTTTGAGGTTGTAGTGAGCTAAGATCACACTACTGTACTCTAGCCGGGGTGACAGAGTGAGACCTTGTCTCGGAAAAAAAAAAAGAAAAGAATAACTCCAAAAATTATAAAAGTATGTATTATAACAATAAAGTATCCCTTTCTGTCCTTCATCCCACCTGCCATTTCTGCATCTTTTAACTAGCCACTGTTAGGAGTTTGCTATATATTTGCTAGAATTTTTCTATGCTTACACACCGTTTATAGTATAGCATATTGGTTAATAATAGACACTCTGGAGCCAGGATGCCTGAGTTTGAATTTTTGAATTCTGACTTTCCCATTTACTAGTTGTATGAACTTGAGCTACTTACTTAACCTCTCCATACTTTGATTTCTTCATACAAAATTGAGATAATATTAGTATTCACTTCATAGAGTTATTTTGAAGATCAATAAGTTAATAAATGTAAAGCATGTAGAATAGTGCCTTATAGTTATTATAAGTTCTGTATAGTTATTATTACACATTTTATTATTGTTATTATTCATGCATTTCTATCTTTGTTACACAATTGGGATCATACTTCTTTGCATACAGTTCTACAATCTTATATCACCTACTAAACGTAGCATGGGTATCTTATAATACTAATACAATCTCATTCATTGTAATGACAACACAGCATTCAATTGTATGGTTGTAGAAGTTGGGGTTGTTTTTAAATCCAGGGCACAAAAAACCGTAGAGTACATGACAGCATATCATAAAATACGTCCCAAGATGACAATCTTGGGGTCCTGGGTTGTAGACACACCGGAACTGGTGTTTGTTTTTGTCAATGCTGAGCTCCTAAAGGACACGACTGATTTTCTTCTATGATCTGAGACTGGTGATTGCACTGTCTCACTCATAGAGGTTTGGCCTTTACAGTTGCTATTCTTATGGATCAATTTTTACGTGTTCCTCTCCAAACATGGTTTTCCGGCAGGCCCTTGGAAAAGAAGTCATCTCCTTCCTGCCCCTTCCCATGACCTGGAGTGGGAAGAACTGATCCCTCAGGGAAGGTCTATGTATAACCTGGCAGGAAAGGAGCCTCTGGGAGCACATAAATGATGTGAATATAAAATCACGGAACCAGATTGTGTTGTGTGTGAGGTCTTGTGTGTGCGTGCATCAATGTATGTGAATGCATGTGTGCATGTATGTGTGCATATGTGTGCATGGGTGCATGCATGTGTGAGAGTGTGAGTGTGGACTTGATCCCATGACTTCTTCCCTTACTCTTCAGCCCCTATTCACTCTCCCATTCCTTTCTACTCATCTTACGTATGGAGTCAGAGTGTCAAGTCAATGAATAGTTAAGAACTGCATTCAGAACTAAAACACAACTAATACCGAAAGCCATGAAGGTTAGGGGAACACCCTGATCACAGGAAATCAGTATAGCATCTGGCTGTAAGTACCAGATTTAGAAGCCTGGCTCAGTGACCTATCAGCTTCATAATTTAATTGCTTTGTGCCTCAGTTTCCCCGTTTCAAGGTGATGAAGATAATACCTATTTTATAGAGTCACACCGAGTATTAAATGACTTAAATTTGTACAGTACCTCTCTAACGGTGCCTGGCACACAGTAAGCACTGAATAAATGTCAATTATTATCATTGTATCTCAATGCATCCACCCACCCCCACCTCTAAACCCCAGCTTCCTTATGTGTCATTCTGTTTAAAGAGAAATCAAAGAAAAACTATTACACAGAGGCTTAGTACAAAAACAAAACAAAGCAAAGCAAAACAAACAAACAAAACTATCACTCCAGAAATTGTTCCCAAAGAGAGGGTCAGAGCCATTTCAGGGACCATCTGATTAGATCCTGCGAGAAGCAGGCACAGAAATCCCTCTGGACTTTTGAAATCAGATGGGCATTTTTTCAACACATTCCTGTAGGGATAGTTTACAAAATTAAACTAACACAGCAAAAGGACCCATAGCCATCCAAGAACTTATCCACCTAAAATGGTCAACATAGGCAGAGCAAATGTTTAAAGTGAGGGTAAAGTGTTTCATTGCTCCTTGTCTTACTGAAAGCCATTATCCACACGTTGCTCAGGCCCTCACCGAGAACTGTGCTAATGAGGGCTGGTAACTTCTGTTCAGCATGTACTGCTTGTTTCCTAGAGTTTACAACAATGACTGACTGGTATTTATCCTCCATACCAACGTAGAAATGTATGTGTCCTGTGGGGTGTGTCTCCAACAGAGGAGAATCAAAAGGGAATCAAAAAGACGCTGGCCATTGAGCCCCAGAAATCCTGCTGCCTTTTCCCAGCCGCTGGACACACAACAGCTTCATTGTGTGAGGAGAGAAAACTGAACTGCAGCTTTCCTGCAAGCACATTTGAACTTGGACCTCCAGTGCACAGTCTAGCAGCCAGCTCCCAACCCAGGCACCCCCTCCTCTCCTCTCCTCTCCTCTCCATCTTTGTGAGAGAATTTAGTTCCATTTAAGTCCAGGAGACATGGCAAAAACAACACTCCCAATACCACTTCCATTTATGGCAACGGCATCCTCCAAACCAGTGAGAAATAGCCCTTCAGCTCACAAGTCCTTTAGATTCTCTCATACATTCGTTCCCTCTGCTCACATTGGAGGGGAGATTCTCTCATACATTCGTTCCCTCTGCTCACAGGCCTAAAGAGTTGGGGGTTATTTTTTAAGTTGTTTTTTAAGGAGAAGAAATCAACGAAAAGAACGGTCACTGTTAACACTAGAAGGGTATTAGCCAGAGTTCAACTGCTGCATTTTTCAGATGGGGAACCTGAGGCCAGAGAGGCTAAAAGTGTGAGGTGTTGTAGAACAACAAGGTGTCATAGGACAGCAGAGAGACTGAAAGCAACAACCTCGTTTCCCCTATTTACTTGCACTATTAACTTCCTACTAAAATTACTGATAAACTGCTGCCGGCTACGTCCTGTACTCAGGAGAAGGAGGCAAAACTATGCCTGGCAGGAGTTTATAGCGACTGGTTAATTTCTTTTTCTCTGAATCCTCTTCATCTCTCATACTCCCCAATCTTTGACATAATAAACCATTCTTCTTTGTCACTTTGGTTCAAATATTCAGAGTCATAGTCATGCTTCATGTTCATCTCTCTTCAATACATCAGGTCCTATTAACTATCCATTCAAATATTCAACCATTCTCTCAACAGGCAAGTATTCGTCTCCTTCCCTTTGCTAAGCACTGTCCCTTCCTGCTGTGGTCCCTTCCTTTCCTCTCCACTCCTTCATTCATTCCCCAGTCCCAAGCTTTACCCCCTTCCGATGACTGGCACTGCAAGGACTGTCTGGTTGCCTCCAGGCCATCTCTGTCTCCAACACGGTTGTGTCTGACAAATTTTCCTTCCAGAACTCACCAGTCAGGCCATCCTTCTGCTCCTAAGCCTATAGTTGACTGCCTCCTATTATTTACCAATTCTGGTTCAAATTCTTCCCCCTGATTTTCAAGTTTCTTTGCAACCACCTTATCTACCCAAACTTCTTTCCCCGGTATTCTCATCTAACTCTTCTTTAACTGGTGAAGTTACACTTATCCTTCAAGGCCTAGGGTCACATGTCACCTGCTTTCGGAAAAGTTCCTCTTCCCCAACATCAGAGCAATGGTTCCCTCTTACGTTCTCTGGTACAAGACTGCTCAAACTGCTGCATGCTCATTTGTCCACAGACTATCTCCTCATCTGGATTCTGAGCTTTCGAACACAAGGACTGTCCTTTTTATTTTGTATTCCAATGTCCAGCAGAGTGTGGGTACTCAGTGAATGTCTTGCACTTGATTAATTTATGGCTCCGAGCATAGCACTGAGTTCTCCGCAGGTGTTCAGTGAAGACTTGTTGAGCACCAGAAGGTAATCCAACTGACGTCAGAGCATCATTCCGTGATGCAGGCAGGTGTATAAACAGCAATTATGACACAAAAAATGTGCTCATAAAGCATTATATTTTTTAAAGGGGGAACTTCCCTTTTTGGGAAAAGGAATCCAAAGAGGCTAAAAGTCCAAGTAGTACTTTAAAAGTTGTCTTAGGACAAGCTGTCTTAGGACATCAGAAAGGACACCACAGAGTTCCTCTTTAAAGGGGAACTTTCTCTTTTTGACACATTATTTTAAAAAATTAGAAAGCAGGTAGTCTGAACTCACTTGTAATTGCTAAGGAATAAAAATATTATGTTTCCAAGAGAAACAATCTTACTTTACCAAGCCCAAGCAAAACATATCTAATCTAGAATAAATAAATTTTGAGGAAAATTAAAACAATATAATTAGCAATATGAGACACATGACTATGATAACCACAATGAAAACAGATGTGATTTTTTTGTTGGACCACTGTAATTATTATACTGTTCATTTATTCAAGAGATTTTACCCCCTATGTCCTAACTACCAGAATAGCCCTCACTACCAGAATAGCCCTCTTACTTTTCTCTTTAAATACTTTCCTTAAATACCTGAGCATTTAAGATTTCAGACCACTTGTTTGCTATTTGTTAGCTCACATGGCATTTTCACAGTTTTTAAAAGAATGGTTGGATCAGACAATCGAGCACTGGATAATACCAGTGTGAAAAATACACTTCTTACGATATGCAGAAAACTACATCAATTTCACTGAAAAACACAATTTATTCTTCTGGAATTGGATCTCATCTCAAACATTTATCAAGGACATATGATGGACATGATCCTGTGCAGAAAACCAAGTGCATTTGAGCAACTCCTTCTTCTCGAATTTTCCATATACAGGAGGATTTGAGTTGAGAAGCATATCACTCACTCCCTTCTGTGTCTACAGAAATTGTGAGGTTTTTCCATTACAGGCTTATTGTTTAGACACGCCACACATCTCTGTGTGACTCATGGCTCTGGACAGAGGGTAAGGAGGAGGTTCCTGGTGAGGATGTCTGTCTCTTGTTGTGGCTGCTGAATCAGCCTGCTCCCACGTCTGTCCCTTCATGGTGGGCACCTACCACTACCCATTTTGTACTCAATGCATTTTTTCAGCTTTGATGTCCCAAGAACTAAGCCCACTAGGTCTCCTTTGAGTTTAGAACCATATTGTCAACAAAACAATCACATCTACAGTTATTGAAAGACATTTGGAGAAACATTCTCAAGAACTAAAGAACCAAAGTTGCATAAAGCAAGTTTTCATCTAAATGCACTGGAGAATAAAAAGTTTCACAGTGGCCAGGCTGGATGGCTCATACCTATAATCCCAGTACTTTGAGAGGAGAATCACTTGAGGCCAGGAGTTCTAGACCAATCTGGGCAACACAGCAAGACTCCATCTCTATGAAAAATTTAAAAATTAGCTGGACATAGTGTCATGCACCTGTAATCCTAGCTATTTGGGAGGCTAAGGTGGGAGGATCACTTGAGTCCAGGAGTTCAAGGTTACAGTGAACAATGATCATGCCACTGCACTCCAGCCTGGGTGATAGAGCAAGAGCCTATTTCTAAAAGAAAAAAAAAATTCAAAAGGCCTCTGGCATTGCTCCAGGAAAGGACTACTACACCACAAAGGAATTGGGTTTTTGCCCAGTGGCCTTTGGAATGAACTGAACTTTACATACTTTTTAAAAATAGATACCCTATGCAGTCACCTGGCAACAGAGGAATTTTCAGTCTACTCCATGGAATTCATGTGATACATATATTGCTCTGCAACGGTTCATGTAGTCTACACTCCAGTGAGCCTGATCGCCAGGGCGAATACTAGAGAATCTCTCCTACTTGAGTTTCCCTTCGCCAATGGCAGTGATAACCCACCTTTAGCAGCAGGCCCTTGCCTTGGGAACATCAAATTTCTTTCAGTTCTGTTAAGTTTATTTTAACACATGTTATCTCTGTACCAAAAATTGTATTTAGCCACTGGAAATTAAAGAAGAAGAAGATCTGGTACTTGACCTTGAATAGCTTATAGGCAATTGCTATATAATATAATGTCTTAACCAAATAGCACAGACTGGAACCACTGGAACTCAAAAGAGAGGATCTTAACACAACCTTATGGGGAGGGAGGAGAAAATGACATATAACCTCATTCCTAAAGGAAGAATTAGGAGAAGTCAATCCCAAAAAAGTGGGCAGGGTGTTCTTGGCAGAGAGAACAATATAAACAATGGCACAGCAACATAAAAAGAATGGGCTATAATAAGAAGTACAGCAGAGCAGTTAGGCATTAGTTAAGAAGTTAGAAAGGTGAAAGATAGAGGGTGAGGACAAGGGTAAGACAAGGGAGAATAAATCTATAGAAG
>NW_012151896.1:548980-549425 GCF_000956105.1 Propithecus coquereli
ATTTGATCCAGTAATCCCATTACTGGGCATCTACCCAAAGGAAAAAGATATTCTATAATAGAGACATCTGCACTCAAATGTTTATAGCAGCACAATTCACAGTTGCAAAGATGTAGAAACAACCCAAGTGCCTGTGAATACGTGAGTGGATTAATAAAATGTGGTATATGTATACCATGGAGTACTATTCAGCCATAAAAAACAATGGTGATCTAATACCTCTTATATTAGCTTGGATGGAGCTGGAGCCCATTCTTCAAAGTAAAGTATCACAGGAATGGAAAAATAAGCAGCACATGTACTCGCCATTAAATCGGCACTAACTGATAAACACTTATGTGCACATATGGAAGTAACATTCATCAGGTGTTAGGCAGGTGGAAGCGGGGAGGAAGGGATGGGTAAATCCACACCTAATGGGTGTGGTATGCTGTCTGGGGATGCA
>NW_012151896.1:551220-557343 GCF_000956105.1 Propithecus coquereli
TTAATTAATAATTGGTAATGTGATTGCAGTGGTTTGTAATTTGTTAACATAGTTAAAACGACTATTTCCCAGAGCTCTCCTCCTTGTATGATTCTGGCTGGAGTGGACAGTAGAAGACGTTTTGCATGAGCTCCGGACGGTGGACATGAGGCAGCAGCATAATGTTTTGATGTTCAAGAGGTCGCTGAGGGAGGACTAGGCACCGGTGCAGCACACACACGCTGTCACTTATCTGCTGACTCGTCTCCTTGGCATGGGGCAGCAGCCCGTCCTGCAGCTAGTTGCTCCACCTCCTCGTGAATCTTCCTTCACCTTTTCTGCCTCCTTAGCCAGGGGAGTTTATTTAGCTACAAGACAAAGTGTGCCATCTCCTCCTGTAGACACCCACATCTTCAGAGTTGGAGGCGGTGAGAGACTGACACATGTTCCACATATTTTCATGGGTTCCAGCTTGTTGCTGCTCCTCTTCCCCCCTTTACATCCATCTCCCCTTCCTGACTGCCTGCTGCAAAATTTATGCTTCAACAGGAGACACAAAGACAACAGCCTCACAAAGACTGTAAACACATCCCACGACTGTGTGAGTCAAATTTCTAGTGGTTTTGCGTCTCTCATCAAACCCTGGTAGAAAATTTGGTGCCAAATAAGATTCCAGAGGTACAGAACTTTAAGAATGAATTCTCTGAATAGGTTCTGGGTTATCCGGAATTTATTCTCTGGTGTTACCAGATTTAAAAGTATTAATGGCCCTGTTTCCAATGGTAAAGAAGCCACTGGTATTATATAGCATGCAGTGGCAAAACAGTTACACAAATTAACACACATTGACACCTTTAATCAAATGTCTAAAAAACAAGAGTTGGCAAATACACACACACACACAGAGCAGAGGTGAGACATCATTATTTCCAACCAGTTATAGAATCTTCGATTTGAAGCCAACATGTTTAAAGTCAAATTTGGAATTGTCCTAAAATATCAGACTCCCCTTTCTAACTTACTCATCTCTATCAATGAGATACTATTCTTCAAGTTATCCAGGCATGAAACCTAAAATAGATTCACTCCTCTTTGATCTATTCCTTTTTTAAAAAATTGAGATCAAATCCACATAATATGAAATTCACCATTTTACCAATTTTAAAGTGTACAATTCAGTAATTTTTAGTATATTAAAATGTTGTTAAACCATCATCACTATTTACTTAAGAATATTTCCATATTTCTAAAAAGAAACCCCATACTTCTCAATTTCCTCCCCCCCCCATCCTGGCACCACTAATCTACAATCTATCTCCATGGATTTGACTATTCTGGACATTTCTATAAACAGAATAAAAGAATATGCAGCTTTTGTGTTTAACTTCTGTCATTTAGCATGATGTTTTTAAGGTTCATCCCTGTTGTAGCAGGTATCAGTACTTCACTCCTTTCCATAGCCGAATAACATCCCATTATATGGATATACCTCATGTCTATCCACTTATCAGTTGGACATTTGGTTTGTTTCACTTTGGGGCTATTAGAACAATGTTGCTGTGAACATGAGTGTACAAGTTTTTGCGTAAACATACATTTTTCAGTTGCCTTGGATATATACCAAGAAGTGGAATTGCTTCCTCATATGGGAACTCTATATTCAGTGTTTTGAGGACTGCCAAACTGTTTACCACAGTGGCTGCACCATTTTATGTTCTCACCGGTAATATAGGAAGGTTCCCATTTCTTCATATCCTTGCCAACACTTATTCTCCCTTTTAGTTTTTTTATTATAGCTACCCTAGTGGATGTGAAGTGGTGGCTAACTGCAGTTTTTATTTGCATTTGTCTAATAGCTATTGCTCATCTTTTCATGTGCTTTTTGACCATTTGTATATCTTCTTTGCAGAAATAATCTATTCAAGTCCTTTTTGCCTGTTTTTAAATTATGTCATTTGTCTTTTTATGGTTGAGTTTTAAGGGTTCTTTATGTATTCTGGCTACTAGACCCTTATCAGATATATGATTTACGAATATTTTCTCCCAGTTTCTGGGTTGTATTTTCACTTTTTTGGTAGTGCCCTTTGATGCACAAATGTTTTCAATTTTGATGAAGTCCAACTCCTCTATTTTTTCTTTTTTCTTTTTTTTGAGACAGACTCTCACTGTGTTGCCCTGAAAAGAGTACTGTGGCATCAGCCTAGCTCACAGCAACCTCAAACTCCTGGGCTCAAGCAATCCTCCTGCCTCAGCCTCCCAGGTAGCTGGGACTACAAGCATGCGCCACCATGCCCGGCTAATTTTTTGTTTCTATTTTTAGTTGTCTGGCTAATTTTTTTCTATTTTTAGTAGAGATGGGGTCTCGCTGTTGTTCAGGCTGATCTCGAACTTCTGAGCTCAAGCAATCCACCCACCTCAGCCTCCCAGAGTGCTAGGATTACAGGCGTGAGCCACGGCGCCTGGCTTATTTTTTCTTTTGTTGCTTATGCTTTTTGTGTCAGATTTTAAAAAAAAGCATTAACAAATCTAAGACTACAAAGATTTACACCAATATTTGCTTTGAAAATTTTTATTGCATTAGCACTTACATTTAGGTCTTTGATCCATTTTGAATTAATTTTTGTATATAGTGTAAGGTAGGAATTCAACTTCATTCGTTGGTATGTGGATATTCAGTTGTCCCAGCAACGTTTGTTGAATAACTGTCTTTTCCCCCTGTAATACTCTTGGAAGCCTATTGAAAATCAGTTGTCCACAGGTGGATGGGTTTATTTCTGAACTTTCAATTCTATTCCATTAATGTCTAGCCTTATGCCAGTACCATATCCTTTAGACTACTGTAGCTTTGTAGTCAAGTTTTGAAATCCAGAATTGGGAGTCCTTCAACTTTTTGTTTTTCTTTTTCGATACTGCTTTAGCTACTGCATTTTCACATGAATTTTAGGATCAGTTTGTCTATATCCAAAAAAAGGCAGTTAGAATTTTGATAGGTTTTACATTGAAACTATAGAACAATTCGAGAGTATTGCCATCTTTTTTTTTGCTCCTCCTCTTACTTCAATTTATTCTGGGTGGGTTTTTTTTTAACCATTTTAAACTATTTTAAGCATTTTAAGTGTACTATTCAGTGACATTAACTACATTCACATTGTTGTGCAAGCATTACCACCATCCATCTCCAGAACTGTTTTCATCTTCCCAAACTGAAACTCTGTACCCATTAAACAATAACTCCCCATTCTCTGCTCCCTCTAGCTGCTGGCAGCCACCATTCTTCTACTTTCTGTCTATATGAATTTGACTACTCTAGGTACCTCATACAAGCGGAATCATACAGTATGTGTCCTTTTGTGACTGTCTTGCTTCATTTAACATAATGTCCTCAAAGTTCATCCATATTGTAGATATGTGTCAGAATCCTTCTTTTTTAAGGCTGAATACCATTCCATTGCTTGTAGATACCACATTTTGTTTATCCATTCATCCATTGATGGACATATGGGTTGCTTCTACCTTTGGGCTATTGTGAATAAGGTTGCTATGAACATGAGTATACAAATACATGTTCAAGGGCCTATTTTTAACTATCTTGGATATATACCCAGAAGTAGAATTGCTGGATCATATGGTAATTCCATTGTAATTTTTTTGAGGAACTGTCATATTGTTTTCCATAGTGGCTACACCATTTTACACTCTCACTAGCACTTCCCAAAGGATCCAATTTCTCTATATCCTCACCAATACTTGTTATTTTTTGTTTTGTTTTGTTTTGTTTTTTAATGATAGCCATCCTAATGAGTATAAAGTGGAACAATGCCCAAGTATTGTATTCTTTTTGATAGTACAGTAAATGAAATTGTTTTCTTAATTTTTTTGCTGGATTGTTCATTGCTATTGTATAGAAATATTAATGCAATTGGTTTTTGTATATTAGTCTTGTATTTTTAGCTTTGCTGAATTCATTTACTACTAGATCCAATTGTGTATGTGTGAGTGTGTATGTATGTTCTTATGCTTTAGGTTTTTCTATATTTAAATTATACATAATCATGTCATCTATGAATAAAGGTAATTTTACCTCTTCCTTTCCAATCTGGATGCATTTTATTTCTTTTCTTGGCTAGAACTTCCTATAGAGTGTTGAATAGAAGTGGTAAGAGTGATCATTTTCTTTTTTTCCTGATCTTAGGGAGAAATAATTTCTCCATTTCTGAAGGATGTTTTTGCCAAATATAGAATTTTTAGTATTAATATGTCTTGACACTGCCTTCTGGCCTCTATGGTTTCTGATGAGAAGTGAGCTATTAATTTTATTAAAGATCCCTTTTATGTGATAAATTCTTCCTCATTGCTTTCAAGAGTCTCTCTTTGTATTGAGCCGTTGTCAGTTTGATTATGGTTTGTCTGGATGCAGATCTTTTGGAGTTCGTCATACTTGGAGTTTGTCGAGATCCTTGAAGTTGTGGATTAATATTTTTCATCAAATTTGGGAAAATTTCAGACATTATTTCCTGAAATATTCTTTCTTTCCATTTCTCTCTCTCTTTCTTCCCTTTCCTTCTGAAACTCTCATCTTAGTTTGCTTAATGAGAAGCTACAGGTCTCTTAGGCTCTGCTCATTTTTCTTTATTCTTTTTTCTTTCTCTTTCTCAGATTGAGTAATCTCAATTTATCTATCTTCAAGTAGCTGTTTCTTCTGCTTTCTTAGATCTGCTATTGAGTGCCTGTAGTGAATGTTTCATTTAACTATTATACTTTTCAATTCCAGATTTTTATTTGGTTTCTTTTTATGACTTCTACCTCTTTATTAATATTCTCTATCTTACGAGGCATTATGTTCATGCTTTTCTTTAGTTCTTTTTATATGGTTTCCTTTAGGTCTTTGCACATATTTAAAATAGCTGATTTAAAATATTTGTCTGATCAGCCCAATGTCTGAGCTTCCTCAGGAACACTTTCGATTGATTGCTTATTTTCCTGTGAATAGGTCATACTTTCTTGTTTCTATGCATGATGCATAATTTTTAATGAAAAACTCAACATTTTGAATATTATAATTTGGCAACTCTAGAAATCAAATTCTAACCCATCACAGACTTTGTTTTTGCTGTTTTCTATAGCAAGTTTGTTTAGTGAATTTTCTGGATTAATTTTTTAATATCTGTATTCTTTGTCATGTTTTGGCCCCTGAAGTCTCTATTCTGTTAATTTAGTGATCAGCTAATGATTGGACAAAGATTTCCTTAAACACCTGGAACAACAACAAAAAAATCTTCCAGTCTTTGCAGAGGTACTCTGTATCTTTACTGGGGCATGCCTTCAACACTCTGCCAGGCAGTTTACAACTCTACCTTGGCCTTCAATTCCTGTTTGCTCAGGTTGAACTGGTGGTGAGAACTTGAGACTTTCTCTGGTCTTTCTTGAGTATGTGAATAGTCCTGGGCACACACATGGCCTTCTAAATTCCCAGCAATGTCAGAGCTTTCCAAAGTCCTTATTCTGCAAAGCATCTCATTCCCCAGCCTTTCCTCCCAAGGTGTTTGGTTAATCTATTATTTGCTTCAACTGTTATCCATTGTCTCAGCAGCAAAGACTAAAACATTTGCCTGTGTTTTCAACAAATGACTCCAGGTATCAGCTTTAGAGTTGGGCAAGCTCTGAAGCCAAATGAAACATGTCTTTTGATCCCATCTTTTAGGGAGTCACCACACAGACCAACCAAGGACAAATATTTCTAAATGATATTCATTCTACTCTCTCCAGTACCGGTACTAGAATGCAGCCTGTTATTTTCAAGGTTACCACTGAGCTGGGGAGCTGAAGATAGTACTAGGGCAAGTTAAAATGCCACAAAGCTTGCTCTTCTACCAAGATTCAGCTGTTTTCTTGAATTTGTGTTCCTCGAGTTGCTGTAAGCATTTGGTTAGTTTCCAGAGCCCTGAAAAAATTGATTCTAACAGTTTTTGACAGATTTTTAGTTGTTTTCATGGTGGCATTGACTATTTTTTTTTTTTTTGAGGCAGAGTCTCACTCTGTTGCCCGGGCTAGAGTGCTGTGGCATCAGCCTAGCTCACAGCAACCTCAAACTCCTGGGCTCAAGTGATCCTCCTGCCTCAGCCTCCCGAGTAGCTGGGACTACAG
>NW_012151896.1:558764-579602 GCF_000956105.1 Propithecus coquereli
CGAGACCCTGTCTCAAAAAAACCACCACCAACAAAAGCCTTCCCCATTAATCACTCTTTCTGCAAACATCTGTAGTACTTAAGAACATAATATATACAGAGTTTGAATATATATTATGTTATGTTTTCTAATGGTTGCATATGGGTATGCATTTCCTCCCCATTCTGATTTTAAGCAAGAAGGAAGAGTGCTGGGCACAGGGAAGAAACTGAAAATGATTTATTGAAATAGGCACTGAAGCCAGAGTTCCCAGATTCAGATACCCACGGCTTATTGGCTGTGTGACCTTGGGCATGTTAGTTTTTTCTATGCCTCAGTTTCTTTAAATGGGAATCTTTAAAATGGGAATAATGATAATGATAATATATATCTCACAGACTTCTGAGAATTAAATTAATACACATAAAACGTAACACCAAAAATCAAGTTAGAACATCACAGAATTTAGAACTATAAGAACCTATGGAGGTGTGTAGTATTATAGAGGATTTCATATCCAAAAAACCTTTCTTATAAACCTCTTAAAATTACCAGGTAAAATTAAACAAACGTCTTCTGCATGGCAAGAAAATAAAGGAAATATTCAAAGGTCAAAGACGAAACGATCGCACAAATATAAAGAGGAGGATGAACGCTAAAGCTGGTATCTGTTGTAGAACATTTGCTGATCCACAGAGCATTTGTTTTAGTCTAGAGCATTTGTTTTAATGGCCACTTGGAGACAGGACAATAAGTCTCACATCACACAGGTTCAAAAGTAAGACTGGAGACCCAAACTTTTATCCAGGATTGCAAAGGATTATATGCTCAGTGAATAGTTAAAAGAGACATATACCCCTCAAAGGAATATAGTGGAAAAAATAATTTATATATTGGTCATGGCACGTGGTACAGGATCCAAAAGTCTCCTTGAGAATTAACCACATGTGAGACTTCAGATAAGTTTGGAGCCTGAATTTACATTTCCTTCATGTTCCAAAAAACCCAAATTAGAAAATTTTGTTTAAAGTGATCATAGGTTGGTAGTCCCCAATCCCCTGGCAAAGCAAACACAAATTCTCTCTACTCAGGGGTCTAAGAATTCCCACAAAGTTCGAAAGAATGTTAGC
The DNA here is from genome assembly GCF_000956105.1 of Propithecus coquereli. Taxonomy (NCBI): domain Eukaryota; kingdom Metazoa; phylum Chordata; class Mammalia; order Primates; family Indriidae; genus Propithecus; species Propithecus coquereli. The sequence continues at coordinate 559,874 of NW_012151896.1, forward strand.
TCAGAATAAAAATCACAAAATACATGAGAAAACAAAAGAAAAACAATATATAAGGAAAGAATGAACTGCCAAGACTTTAAATGTAGATGTTAATGGCTACAGAATGTTTAATAAGTATGTATGATATGTTTAAAAGTAAGCGAATTAGTTGAAAATATGAGAAAAAATAATAGGCTGCATTTGGAGGAAAAACCTGAATAGATCTATAAACAAACAAAAAAAAATGTAATAATTTGAAACTCAGTAGGCAGGTTAAATAGTAGACTGACCAGAAGAAGAATTAGTCAATTGAAAAACAGAGCTGAAGAAATTTTACAGAATTTAGCCTAGAGAAATAATGAAATGGAAACTAAGAAAAATTAAGAAACATGAAGAAGGAAGTGAGAGAGCTCATATACATCTATTTGGCTTTCCAGAAGAGAGGTTAGATGGGATGGAAGAGAGGCAATATTCAAAGAGATAATGGTCTTTTTAATAAATGGTGTTGGGAAAACAGAATAATCACATACAAAAGAATGAAGTTGGACCCTCACATACACCACATAGGAAAATTAACTCAAAATAGATTAAAGACTTAAGCATAAAATTTAAAACTTTAAAACTCTTAGAAGAAAACATAAAGAGAAAGCTTCATGGCATTGGATTTGGCAATGATTTCTTGGACATGGACCCTAAAAGCACAGGCAACAAAAGAAAAAATAGATAAATTGGGTGACATCAAGATTTAAAACGTTTGTGCATCAAAGGACACTGTCAACTAATCGAAAAAGCAACCCACAGAATGGGAGAAAATGTTTGCACATTATTCACCTGATAAGGAATTGATATCCACAATATATAAGGAACTCCTGCAATTCAACAGCAATAATAACAACAAACCCAATTTCTAAAAACAGGCAAAGGACTTGAGTGGATATTTCTCCAGAGAAGATATACAAATGCTCAATAAGCACATAAAAAGATGCTCAACATAACTAAGCAATGGGGAAATGCAAATCAAAACTACAATGAGATATCATCTCACACACAGAGAAATGATATTTGGACTGACAACTAATGTCTCAACACCACAATGAAAGAAAAAGTAGAGAAGCATAATCTCTGGGTTGAAAGTCAATATGGGAAGAATTTTTTTAAAGGGCTTTGAAGGGGATTTTTAAAATTTCACTTAATTTGCTGTTTACAGGATAAATACTCAAAACACAGAGACAAAGAAAGGTTGAAACATAAAGAATGGTAGTTTACTAACTGAAAGAAAGCTTACATAGCTATATTATTAATAACATTAAACAAAAATATTGCTGAAATAAATGGTCACTACCTAATCAATGTTTTCATGGAAAAGGAAGATATAAACTACTAAACTCTTATGTACCTAATAACACAGCTTCAAACTATTAATATATAAAGTAAAAAATAACAAAATGACAAAGAAATTGACAAATCAACCATCATTGTGACAGATTCTAGCATACCTCTTTTAGTAACTGATAGAACAGCTGACTAAAACACCAATAAGGGATTATTTAAACAACACCATAAGCTTGATCAAACTGATTATATATAAAAAGTAGTACCAGTAAGTGAAGAGTATGCTTTTACAAAAATTGGACATAACTAGATCACAAATTATGGCCTAACATATTTGAAATAGTCAGTTTCACACAGATGAAGTTCTCTGAACACAATGCAATTAAATTACAGTACACACCAAATTTTTAAAGATAATTTTTTAAAAATGTATATTTGAAATTTTGAATTTGAAAATATTTAGACTTGAGTGATAAATAATAATAATGAAAATACACATCAACACTTGTAGTATATAACTAAACTAGTATTTGAGGGAAATGGACAGTCTTAATTGCCCATATTATCAAGAAAAAGATGCAAAAATCAATGAGTTAACCAACTAACTTAAGAAGTTAGGAACATAGCAATTAAAACAAATTCAAAGAATTACAAGGAAAGAAACAATTTATTCATACATTAAACTAATGTTTATTGAGCACTTACTATTAGTCATTTAAGATTCAGCAGTAGGCTGGGCCCAGGGGCTCATGCCTGTAATCCTAGCACTCTGGAGGGCTGAGGTGGGAGGATCGCTTCAGATCAGGAGTTCGAGGCAAGCCTGAGTAAGAGCAAGACCCTGTCTCTACTAATAATAGAAAAATTAGCTGGATGTGGTGGTACACCCCGGTAATCCCAGCTACTCGGGAGGCTGAGGCAGTAGCATTGCTTGAGCCCAGGAGTTTGAGGTTGCTGTGAGCTAGGCTGATGCCACAGCACTCTAGCCCAGGTGACAGAGTGAAACTCTATCTCAAAAAAAAAAGATTCAGCAGTGATCTAAATGTCTTTGTCCTCATGGAACTTAGAGCTGGCCTCCATAACCAAATGTGGAAATAAGCATAAAACTGGCTATCAAGAGATTTCAGTTCTACTCCAACGCTCCCAGTAACCAGCTATGTGTCTTTAGGTAAATCATTTATTCTCACCTTGCTGCCTTTTCCTTATTTTAGAAAGGAAATCATAATATCTATCCTGTCTATCACGTGATAAAATCAAATGGGATCCAATGACACAAAGAATATCTTGGAAAAGTGTAAGCATTATACAGATATAAAAAGATTATTATTAATATTTAAAACATCCACATTACATTTGCTGTCATTGCTTTCCTAGTCTTGGAGAAATACAATGACAGCTGGATTTAAAACGTTCCCTCCTTTACTTGGCTAAAGGCCATAAAATGGGTCTGGCTTACAAGATGGCTTCAAATCTTAATGCCGGGAGAGACTGAGTGTTGGGTCACCTGTTGTTGTGAAATTATACAGCATAAATTTACTCTCAAGTATGCCTTTATGTCTTGTATTTCTGCAACTCCTTTTTCTCTTTTTTTTTGAGACGGAGTCTTGCTCTGTTGCCCTGGGTAGAGTGCCATGGCATCATCATAGTTCACTGCAACCTTCAACTTCTGGGCTCAAGCAATCCTCCTGCCTCAGCCCCCCGAGTAGCTGGGACTACAGGTGTGCACCACAATGCCCAGCTAATTTTTCTATTTTTAGTAGAGACAGGGTCTTACTCTTGCTCAGGCTGGTTTCAAACTCCTGAGCTCAAACAATCCTCCCTCCTCGGCCTCCCAGAGTGCTAGGATTACAACCCTATTTCTACAAATCTGAACAATGGAATTTAGCACTTGTCAAATCCCACACTTCGAGATCAAAGATTCTTGACACATCAAACAGGGAATTAAAAATTGCCTCTCATAAATCGTTTATGGTTCCCTTTGAAAAGAAAAACTATGAAAAAAATTACCTCTCAGAGTAGTCAATTTTTTTATTCAATACTCTTTTACTGAGCATTTCTTATGTACCAGGCATAGGAAATTCAGAGATTATAATTTAGTGGTGAGGCCGACAAAATAGTCTAGCATTCTCTCAACATGAAGACATGAGAATCATCAAAGAGGACTCCACCCAACCCCTACCCAAGCCCAACCTCATTATACCATCCCTAGAGCCGAATTAACAAAGAGAATGAGGGCAGAGGTAGATGGTGCTTGTTTCATTTATTGTTGCCATATTCCTGGGGCCTAGGGTAGGTTCTCAATAAATACTCATTGGGTAAATGAATAAATCCATTGTACAGAACATAATGAAAGAAGCCTTGGTAGCCAGCCACATTACCTAACAAATACTTGCTGATTGCCTTGGAGACCAAGGAAGATGTATCTAGCCAACTTCCCTCCATCCTCCCAAACCCTTGCCAGGCCTCTCCCTCCTGCCTCAGGACATGTGGCCCAATCAGCTCTACCTCTGTGTTCCCCCTGTAAAAACTGGCTGGCCCAGACTCCAGGTGAAAGAGTGCTGTCACCCTCTGAACGCCCATCCCATGCTAGGCTGAGCTTGGCCTTGTGTCCGACGAACAAGGCTGACTTGAAAGAGGACCACGCCCTAAAGTAGAAAATAATAGGACTTTCCATCTTCAAAGCTCCTCCCTACCTAATCACTAGCTTTAGATGGATGATCTGGTGCCCAGCAGGCTGCTATTATTAATTTCCTATCTGACAAAGAAGCAGATCGTGTGTATTGGGGAAAGGAGGGAACTACAGAGGTTATAGGCTCTACCTCAAGGCCACATGGTCAGGTCAAAGACAGAGCAGATGGTCACAGAATTTTATTCAATCATAGGCCATTACTATTCTCTCTTACTTCTCATTATTGTTGAGTTTTTTGTGATTTCTCCTTCTCGTTTATGGAACTCCCTATTAGTAGAGTCTTTCTCTCATGTGTGTGTACACATGTGTATACATGTAATTGGAAGAGGGCTCCCAAGTTGGATCAAGTCTATCAGAAACGTGCCTGAAATTGATCCCCTCTGTCCCTTCCCATGGCTACAGCCCTAGTTCAGGGCCACTCATCTGTGGCCTGGACTTTTCAATCCAAGTTTAAAACCTGTTAACAGTGTGTAGATAAATTAAGCAAATAACCAAATAAATATAATGCTAATCATTTTTGATAATGTACAATCATACACCTACTTTTGTGTCCATCAAATTTTCTGAACAAAAATCAAAATATGTGGTCTGAAAATGGGGCAGATGAATTGAAATTGGGAAATGTCCTAGAAAATGTATCATGCTGCCCCATGCCTGTGTCCTACAACCATTCCCTCAACATTTCAGGACTAATATTGACAATATTTCCTTCCTCTACCTAAACCCATGGCCATATTTAAAATGAGATTTATCAGTTATCAACACAAGAAAATAAATTGCCTTTATATTGCTGTTTAAGTCTCTGCCCGGGTCAGAAAGCCATAAACCTTTCAGTTCCTCTTGATAGGCTGAGAGATTAAAGCCAAGATTGGCCTTGAATTATTCTGCTTTCTTTGCTTTACTTCCGGTTTTCAATTAGTCAAGTGTTTCCAGAGAGTCCAGTGCTAGTAAGTGTCTAGGCTTGTGCTGGCAACTATTGCTAAGAAGATACATTTATTAGTCTCTTACTATGTACCAGGTACTGGGTTAAGAACTTTTGATGTTTTATCTCTTTTAATTCTCACAACAGCCCTTTGAAAGGATTATTATGATGTCAATATTGTGGATGAGAAGAGTAAGGCTTAAAGAGATTAAGTAGCCTATCCAAAGTCTTACACAGCTAGTAAATAGCAAAGCTAAACCCTAAGCCCAGTACTGAATGCCTAAATTTGTGCTTTCAACAAGTAGCTCACAGTCTATCTGGGGAGTTAAGACATTCGCATGTGAATGTCTTATATGAAACAATTGGAAAACGGTCTTCTTGGAAATGCTAAGATGTGACTCCTTAAGTCACGAATTATGATGGTTATCCAAGGCCAGATTGAGATTTGTTTTTCTGAACCCTGAGGGACATTTAGGAGGAATGAGCCTAGTTTTATAACAAAATAAAGAGCCCTGAGTTTTATACAATCAAAAAATTCACTGAGTGAAGGTATAGGGTGGGCAGACAAGAGAACTCATAGGAAAATGCCTCCAGAGCTAATAAATTGTATTTGTCAAACACTCTCCAGTTCACAGAGCCTTTTCTCTCTCTCTCTCTCTCACACACACATATATATATAAAATATTTTTTGGGGGACAGGGTCTTGCTCTGTTGCCTGTGCTAGAGTACAGTGGCGTTGTCATAGCTCACTGCAACCTCAAACTCCTGGGCTCAAGTAATCCTCCTGCCTCAGCTTCCTGAGTAGCTGGGACCACAGGCTCATACCACCAAGCCCAGATAATTTTTTTATTTTTTTGTAGAAATGGTGTCTCACTATGTTGCCCAGGCTGGTCTCAAACTGCTGGTCTCAAATGATCCTCCCACCTCAGCTTCCCAAAGTGCCACCTCTCCTGGCCCATTTTCACATATATCGTGTCACATCATCCTTTCACATATATCATGTCACATCATCCTGACAACAAACCTGTGAGATACAAATTATCTCCATTTTACAAGTGAAGACAAAGCATTCATTAAGTGGCTTGCCCCGCATCACTGACTGATGTTCCAAAGTGGTCAGAGTAGAGACTGAGACCCAGCTCCTCCCAGCTCCTACATTTTCTGCTATGACTTCATTGCCTCTCAGGACTCAAGCAGCCCACTGTCCAGTCTGGCTACTCTCCCTGGGAGCTTTCCTACCTGGCCTGCTACTCACTGGGTCCTGCTGGAGTCCCTTCCATCAGACCAACTGGTGGGCTTTACCAACTGCCATGGAAGCTTCCAACAGCCACATTCCACCCACCAACACTTCTGCCTTTAGAGAATCAGAAATCCCCCAGTTTTGGGGGCAGAGGATTGGATATACTCATGAAGCCTCAAGCTCCTAAAACTCATGATTATCCTTTTTCTCCTGCAGCAACTTTTGCACCATACACCAAGGAAAAGCTGGTCATTGGGTGATTTCCCAGGCCATTTGGACATAGCAAAACTTGAAAAGAGAGAAATTTCTTCAACTCTGAGTATCTTATAGTCTTTTCTCTTTCCCTAAGCTCACCTGTGATTATAGATAGTCTAACTTTCCTGCAGTCAACAAATATTTATTGAGTAACCATTAGGTGCCAGAGACTACTCTAAGTTGGGAGGACACGTCACTGAGCATCACAGAAAAAGTGCTTTCTTTCATGAAACTTGCAGCAGGAAGAGCCAAATTGGCTAATAAATAACATGCCAAGTGGTGATGGACACTGGGATGAAAAATAAAGTTAAGGAGTTAGAAAACAACTAGTGGAATGAGGTCTATGGAAGGCTGAGCAGGGAAAGCAACTTTAATGAGACACGGAAATGCAATAAGAGAGCAAGCAAAGCCCACTGGCCCTCAAGGGAAGGGCTTTCCAGGCACAGAGAACACAGTGCAAAGGCCCCGAGGTGAGTTCGTACTCAGGTTATTGAATGAATAGTAAGGAGGCCAGTGTGGCTGGAGCAGAGTGAACAAAGGGGAGTGTGGTAGTAGGTGAGGTCAGAGTGAGCAAATAGAGCCTTGTAGGCCCATCGAAGATTGCTGCTGTTCAGGTGTTCAACCAGGTTCAAACCAACCAAGCAATTATCTTAGGCCAGCGTTGTTGGGTACAGAGATGAGTAATCCGAAGTCTTCATGGTCAAGAAGCTCAGGGTCTAATGGAGAAAAAAGACAGGTAATAGGCAACGATATGCCAGTGCAATAAGCACTGTGGTAGAATTAAGCACAGAATGCTGTAGTAATGTTAATGTAACAGAGAGGACCTGATGTTGATGGGGATGTCAGAGAAAGTGAAGTCTAAACCTGCGCTAGTCAATAAGGTGGCCATTAGTCCAATGCAGTTATTAAGGATATGAAACGTGCCTAGTATGACTGAGGAATCAAGTTTTTAATATTAACTAATTTAAATACAAAACTGAAGCAGTGTGAAATATTTTTCCATTAAATACAACCTTACAGTTTTGGTAGGACTACTTCCACTTTTGCCATTGCATCATATAATATATTATTGTTGTTTTGTAGGGTCCATGTGCTTTTTTATTTTTTAAAATGCAGCTACCAGAAACTGGGCACTGTGGCTCATGCCTGTGGTCCCAGATACTCAGGAAGCTGAGGCAAGAGGATCGCTTGAGGCCAGGAGTTCAAGACCAGCCTGGGCAACGTAATGAGACATCATCTCTAAAAAGCTGGAAAAAATTTAAAAGAAAATTTCAAAATGTGGCTACTAGAAAATTTACAATTAAATAAATATATGGCTCATATACAATTTCTACCGGTCAGCACTAATCTAAACTGAAAGTGGAAGAGATGAGCCAGGAAGTAGGAGCAACCTCCAGGCAGAGGAGCCTCCATGTGCCAAAGTCCAGGGAGTAGAGAGAGCATGGCACCTTCGCGGAATTACAAGTGACACAGTATGATGAGTCCAGTGAGGAGCGAGGGAGATGAGGAGGGAAAGGTGAGGAGCAGCCAGGTCTGAAGGGCTTGTGTATAATACAGCGGAATTTGAGCTCTACCTTGAGCATGAAAGGGAGCTACTGAGGGATTCAAACATGGAAGCCTCCTGAGCAGCGGGGAGTATTGGAAAGGTCACTCTGGCCATCATGTGGAGCGTGAATGGAAGAGGGGCAAGAATAGAAGGAGCAAGACCAGTTAGTGCTGGTTGCAAAAGTGAGGCAAGAGTCCAGGGCAATGAGAGTGGAGGGGCAGAGAGACTTGGCTAAGGTGTGACATTATGAGAGGTCAGGTTGGCTAAACTTGTCATTGGAGAAGTATGAGGAATGAGGGCAAGGACGGACTTAAAGGTCAGTCCCTAATGCTGCAGGCTCTGAGGAGCAAACAACTACTGCCCTCCAAAGCTGAGTGTCCCGGCAAACTAGTGAGCCCCTAAACTAAAGGGACACGGGGTGTGAGGGCCGACCTAGGTGGCCATACTTCCCCTCTCTGTAAAGATCATGAGTAATAGTTGGTGGGGAAAAACTCCTGGAATCCTACTTGGGCATCTTGTTTGTCTTCAATTAGTGTGATTTTTGGAAGTCAGTGTATTCCGTGGTGCCAGGCACAGCTCCAGCTTTTTCATTTCCTTCGATCAAAGGCTGGTTGAGAGACAAGATTATATCTCCCATAAATAGGCTCAGGGACAGAGGAATGTATTAGAGGTGCTTCCCACTCCCTCAGTGGCAAACAGGGAAGAAATATTAACTATAGCAGAGAACCACACCCTATCTCAGCAACCCAGGGGCATGCCCAGGTTTTGTAGAGCCTAAAATTTATATTAGTTTTGGGCTGGGTTTTTTTATGGGGTGGAGGGTGGGCATAGGGGAGTCTCTTTAAGGTAAAGAATACTAAATTCTGAACTCAAAATAACTAAGTAGGTCCTCATGCAAATATGTGACCCTGGCACTAAACTTCATTCTTCATTAGGTTCATGGTTTATCTGCCTCAGTATCAGTAGTTTTAGGAGGCCAGTTTTTTCATCCATCAAACACATATCAAGTATCTACTGGGTTATGGGCACTGAGCAGGGTGCGGGGATATAAACATGAATGAGACCAGATGTAGGCCCTGCCCTCAAGAAGTCCACCATTCAGAGGAGGAGGTAGATGAACTCCACTGTGGAACTACAGCACGAATGCAAGGATAAGATTTATCCGCAGAGTACCGTGCGTGCAGAGAGGAGGGGCACTCAACTCACCTGCAGGGAAGGGTGGTTTGGGTATCTTCCTGAGGGATGTGACACCAGAGGGATGTGTAAGATGCGTGAATTACTTAAACACCATGTAGAAGACAGGTTTGGGGTAATATTTGTGTCCCATGAAGCTCAGAACTTTGTCTGCTAAAAGTAGAAGGTCCTTAAATGGCAAACCCAGTTCTTGCTAAAAGTCTCATCACTGCCAGGATGAACTGCTTACTACTAACTTGAGATTCTCCCGGAGTAAAATGACAACCCTTTTATGGACAGAATTGTGTGTGCCCACTCCTGCCCCTACCAAATTCATCTGTTGAAGCCCTAACCTCCAATGTGACTGTATTTGGAGACAGGAGGTAATTAAGGTTAAAGGAGGTCATTCTGTAAGTGACCATCTATTACTTTTGTGTCTCCCCCTTGGTACTTAGTGTGTTCATCACTGAGTTCATCACATATTTTCTGACACCAAATGTGTGGGGGTTTTCCACACTGATACTACAATTCTCCAACACCAACTGGGTATCTGTCTTCATCCATTTCGTATTTCTGTAGAAGAATACCTGAGGCTGGGTAATTTATAAAGAAAAGAGGTTTGTTTAGCTTATGGTTCTGCAGACTCCGAAGTTCAAGGTTATGGCCTTAGCTTCTGGCAAAGACTTTCATGCTGTGTCACAACATGGCAGAGAAGGTCAAAGGGGAAGTGCATACATGTGAAGATAAGGAAACCTGAGGGGCATCCTGGCTTTATAACAACCCACTCTCGTAGGAACTCATCCAGTCTCGCCAGAGCAAGAATCCTGTCGGTACTGCAAGAATGGTGCCAAGCCCTTCACGAGGGATCCAACCTGCTTGACTCAAATACCTCCCATTAGGCCTCACCTCCCAAAATGGCCCAACAGGGACCAAGTTTCAACAAGAGTTTTGGTGGAGACAAAGAAAGCATAGCAGTGTCCAACACTTCAATTCAATTCTGACACTAACTAGTCAAGCTGGCACAGACCCCACAGGTTAAGGGCTCTATCCCACAAGACTGCTCCTGCTTCAGGTGGCCAGGCTACCTGCACTTCCACCTGACTGCAAATTCAAGAGTTCCCATGGCTCCCCCTCAAGTTCAATCATTCGCTAGAACGATTCACAGAATTCAGGACAGCACTTTGCGTACATTTACAGGTTTATTTGAAAAGATACAACTGCCAGGCGTGGTGGCTTACACCTGTAGTTCCAGCCACGTGGGAGTCTGAGGCAAGAGGATTGCTTAAGCCCAGGAGTTTGAGTCCAGTCTGGGCAACATAGCAAGATTTCATCTCCGGGAAAAAAGAAAAAAGATACAACTCATAAGGGGCAAATGGAAGAGATGCACAAGGCAAGGTACGGCGCAGGGCTTGCAGAGTTCCCGTGCTCTCTCTGGTTGCACCGTCCTCCCAGCACACCAGTGTGTTCGCCAGCCCAGAAGCTCCCAGCATCCCACTGTTCAAGAGTTTTTATTAATATTACCCGTATTCTGCCATCCCCCCTCCCCTGGCCAGGTCAGGGGTTGGGACTGAAAGTTTCGTCTTTCTGGTGACAGCCCCCATTCTAAAGATATCTAGGGGCTCCAACCTGAGTCACTTCATTAGCATAGATTCTGGTGTTGTTGAAGGGATTCTTTGCAAATAACAAAAGGCACTCCTATCACCCAGGAAATTCAAAGGGTTTTAGGAACTCTTTGTCATGAAGAGGGGACTAAGACCAAATATATTTTTATTGTACCACAATTGCACACAGTAGGCTCTTAATTAAACATGTATCAGTTAATTCCTTGACTAGCTTAAAACACAAGAAACATGATGAGGGACTAAGAAAATGGCTAAGAAATCTCCTTTCTCTGAAATCAGAAAGATTATGGGAGACCCTTGATTTTGTGACAAGCCATTCTGCCGGAGAACATGTAGCCCCAATTCTATACATAACCTTGAATTTGGTGAATAAATAGATAAACTGGTATACACTTTGGCTTTTTTTTTTTTTTTTTTGCAAAAAGGCTAAATTTTTTATTTGGAAGCTTCCATTGATTTAGCCAATTATGAGGCTCCTTGAGTAGTCCTTATTCCCTGACCCCCTCACGAAGCCTTGTGAGCTAACAGAATGACAAAAGGCAGAGGCTGGAATACAGTGCCCTTGGCACCTCTGCGGCTGAGAAACCCACCATTTCCATATGCAGGAACTTGCCAGAAGCTGCTTCTGAGTGGGCTGCAAAGACGCAGTGGGCCTTAGAAAGATGCATCAGCACCAGGAAAGTATCAGAGCAGGTCAGCAGGGCCATACCGCGGTAATCAATCATGCGATAGGATTTGGCTGCCTTTCAGATGCTCCTTTCACCAAGTTCCAAGGGCTCTTGCATTAAAAAGCACTCAGCTCTCTGCTCTCCCCAAGATGATAAATCCAGAGAGGACTGCCTGGGCTGCCCCACAGTTTCCCACATTAGAGTTGCTCACATGATGTTCATTGAAACTGAGATTACCTACGGAGGGATGGTTGGATATTCGGAACTCAGGAATCCCTGGATCCTCAGGCTGAGGTAGCTCAGGAGATCATCTTGTTCATTTTCAGTGTGCATGCTTATGCTGAGAATAGACAAGGTTTGAGACATTCTGTTTGTTCCCTGATTCGCTTCCCATCTTTGGAGGCAACAGATTACCTCTCCTGCAGGAGAGAGAGGCCTGGGTGAAGCTAAAGTTTCACCACCTCATCAGTCCACCCTGATTCTGAAATTGGGCTGTATTTATGCAATGTCTGCTCCTTCCGCATCTTCTGTCCTATCAAGGCCCAAGCGAGGAAATAGGAGGGTGACCAACTATCACGGTTTTTCTGGGACCAAAGAGGTTCCTGGAACACAGAACTTTCATGCTAAGACTAGGAAAGTTCCAGGCAAACTGGGATGAACTGGTCACCATAGGAAATAGCTGAGACTGACCTGAAACAAATATAGCCCCAGATGGGTTTTCGTGAAGCCAGATTCAGAGCCTGGTTTAGTTTGGAAGGTGAGCAATTCTGCTATACTGTTCTCTTGAATTTGTCAATAAATAATGATGTGTGGCTACACAAAAATGAATCTCTGTAGTAGTAGAGAGGGTAAGCATATGGATTCCAAAAATAAAAATCCACAAAAATGTAAGTTTTAAGAGAGCAAGAATCATGATTTCTGTATCTCTATCACTGACTACAACGCATGCCACATAGTGGGAATCCAATAAATATTTGTGAAATAAATGAGTAAACAAATGAATTACAGCTCCGGCTCTGTCATTACTAGTTACATGACATTGATCAAGTTACTGAACTTCCTTAAGCTTCTGTTTCTCCATCTTAAAGTGGGGATGACAATAATAAGCCACTTTATCATTGTCATGGGCTGAATTGTGTCCCCCTCCAAATTCATATGTTGAGGTCTAACCTCCAGTACCTCCAAAGTATCCTTATAAGAATTGGAAATTTGGATACACAGAGACACTGGACACACGTGCACTCAGAGGAAAGACTCCATGAGGACACAGCGAGAAGGTGGCCACCTGCAAGCCAAGGAGAGAGACCTCGGAAGAAACCAGACCTACCAACACCTTGATCTTGGACTTCTAACCTCCAGAATTGTGAGAAAAAATTGCTGTTGTTTAAGCCACCCAAAATGGGGTATTTTGTTATGGCAGCCTTACCCAACAAATAAATGTTGATTAAAAGAAATAATACACATAAATAACCTAGCATATGAATGCTCAGTTAATATTTCTTGTTCTTATTACTATTACTACTAATAAAAATATCTAAGGCCAGATGCAGTGGCTCATGCCTGTAATCCCAGCACTTTGGGAGGCTGAGTCAGGAGGACTGCTTGAGCCCAGGAGTTCAAGACCAGCCTGGAAAACATAGCAAGACCCCATTTCTACAAAAAAAAAAATAGTCCGGCATGGTGGTATGTGCCTGTAATCCCAGCCACTTGAGAGGCTGAGGAAGAAGGATCACTTAAGCCTGGGAGTTCGAGGCTATAGCGAGCTATGATTACACCACTGCAGTCCAGCCTGGGTGACAGAGAGAGACCCTGTTTCTTAAAAAAAAAAAGAATGAAAGAAAAGAAAAGAAAGATCTGAGCAGGGCACTGAAAAAAACGTATAATATATACAGAAACATGCAGAAGGGAATCATTAGAGTTAAGAATTATTATTTATACCTGAGGACTTCGAGGGACAGAGAAAACTGAACAGGCCCTGCATACCATTCACCACACTGGGATCACAAAGAGTTTATGTATGAATAAACGACATTCTAGCCCAGAGCATCTCAGACTTTAAAGCGTATATGAATCACCTGGGGATCTTGTTAAAATGCAAATCCTGATTCAGTGGGTCTAGGGTGGGGCCTGAGAGTCTGCATTTCCTCCAAGCTCCTGGCCAATTCTGATGCTGCTGGTCAGAGGACCATACCAGGCAACGCTGAAGAAATAGGTCGCTAGTTCCACGAGGTGGGGGTTATAACTTAATTGGATACACAAGACGCAAAACCACATACATCAAGTGGCTAGAAAATACTTGATAAACTGGATCCTATATCCGTGTATATAATGACTAGAAATTGCAGTATCGTGTAAGTATGTACATAATTCGGGGCCCTCCAGTTAAGGTGTTCAAGCAGGTAAAGTTATTTGGAGAATTTCTGAAGGAAATTCTGAAAGAAGGCACTGGATTTGGTAGGTTATCTGCAAGAGAACCCCTCTGGGTTAAAGCAACTTTAAATGGTCTAAGCAGGGTTGTGTTTAGTTCCTTATTTCCCTATCCAAATATGGACAGAAGTGGCATTTCACTGCTCCTTTGGAGGGGGAGAGGGAGGGAGGAAGGTGTGGGTGTGTTTATGGCACTGTTTGCTCCAGCTAGCTAATGTTTGGTTTCCTTATCTTTGGAGAGTATAATGGGTGTTGGTGCCAGCTTGGAGGCCACCTGATCTCAAACAGACTCTAAAGTCACTAACGAAGCTACCAAGAGGTAGGTAGGCCTCCATCTGGACCTGCAGCCAGAGCTTTGGGAAGAGAGAGCATGGAAAAGAAGAATGGACTCAACTTTGGGTTGCTTAAGATGAATATCTTTATTAGAGCCCCAAAATCCATATCACCAGGGCTATTACCAATGCTCCAAGAAGAGGTCATTTCCAGGTACTCAGCCACATACAGGTCAGATTTTCCTTGTCCACTGGGACCCATGGAAATGGGGCAATCAAATATGGATCCAAGAACTCCAAGTAGCTTATGTTTTCAGTGTTTTTCTAGAGTTGGAGGATATATCAAGAAGGAATTGCAAAAATTTCAGACCCTGAAAACTTGAATTAATCAGATGACATCCAGGTATTCTTTTGCAGGAACCTAGGTTTCTTGCATGTTAAGTGGTCAAGATGATACCTGCTGGTAATTTCTCCTTGAACAGATTTTCTGAGGGCTTCATTCCAACTTTAGGATCAAATACGTTATTGAATTTAGATTAGGAGCTTAGACTTTGGAAGTTTGGTAGCTGCTTCAATCTGGGTGAATCACTTAACCTCTCTGACGTCTCAATTTCCCATATTTAAAAAATAATAATATTTATTTCCAAGTAAATCAGTGATTAAATGATAAGCATTTAAAGTACTTGGCTTTTATTATTATAATTTTTTCTTTCTTTACCCCACTTAATTACACTCACTTCCAGAATGCAATGTCAGACCCCAAAAAGGCAGTAAGGGCTATGGGCCTATTTCAATCCCCTCCTCCCATCCTGAAGTCTACTCCAGTACTTCTCCATTAGATACAACTTAATTGAGCATCTGCTGTATGCCAAATAAAAGACACAGTCCTTGCCTTTAAGGAGTCCACAGTCTCTTAGAGGGAGACAAGATAAGTCAATGAATAAATAAAATCAAGTGTCCTAGGTGCCCTGACAAATGTCTAAATGCACAAGAGTCACAAAGCAGAGCATGTTTACTTTTCGTTTGGAGGCTTCAATAAGAAAAGGGTTAAGAGAGGATGTGTTTGAACCAAAATTTGAGAAATAAGACTTGGTCTACGGCCATACCACCCTGAACGCACCCAATCTTGTCTGATCTCGGGAGCTAAGCAGAGTTAGTACTTGGATGGGAGAAATAAGAATTGGCCGGATAACCTGGAGTGTGTGTCTTGTGTGTGGGCACTGGATGGAAGGGGAGGAGTGGAGGGCATGGGTCACCAAGCAGAGAGAGAGTCCTAAAGAGAAACAGGCAACAGCATGGCTTGTCAGGGATCTGGAGAGGTTTGGCGTTGCCAGAGTGTGGGATGAATGGGGGAGATGGTAGAGCAAGAGATAAGGTTACACAGCTAGATCAAGGTCAACTCACGGAGGATCCTGTGAACCATACTTGGAGGCTTGGACTTGACCAGGAGGACAATGAACAGCCAATGGAGGTGAGTGGCATGGTCAGGCATACATAGAAGAGTGTTTCAATGAAAATTTTTTTCTCTAGTTGCAAAAATAGTTCATTTTCAATGGAAAACAATTTTAGAGAACACAAGAAAAAAAGTCACTTATAAACTGTCAGTACACAACTCTTTGTGTTCTGTAGTGTCTTCCAGAGAGAATAACAGGGTATAAAAGAAAAAAACGAAACAAAACTTTTTTTTCAACTCTCTACTCACTCAACACAGAATACTTGTGTGACCAGACGTCTATGGAGTTTCTCCCCCAACACCAAGCAATTCTGCAACAGACACCGACTGCGTATCCTATAATTCAGTTCAGTTCTGATGCTATCTGCCTGGAGATAGTGTCAGATCCCACAGGCTGAGGGTTCAGTCCCACAAGACTGCCCCCACTTCAGACACCAATTGCAAGTTTGGGCCACCTGTATTTCTGACCAAGTAGCTACAAACTGGAGTTTCCCTCAAGCCCCTCTTTCAGTTTGATTAATTTGCTAGGATGGCGCACAGAACTCAGGGAAACATATTTGCCAGTTTATTACAAAGGATACAGATGAACAGCCAGATGACACATGGACAGGGCAAGGTATGGGGGCCACGGAGCTTCCGTGTCCTCTCTGGCACCTCCACGTGTTCAGCAGCCTGAAGCTCATCAACTCTTGTTCAAAAGTGTTTATAGAGCTTCATGTCCAGCCCCTAACCCCCTTTCCTGGAGGTTGGTGGGTGGGCGGAAAGTACAAACCTTTAATCCTCTAATCACCTGTTCTTGCTGGTGACTGACCCCATCCTGAGGCTGTCTGAGAGCCTCACCCTAAGTCACCTCGTTAGCATAAACTCAGACGTTATCAAAGAGGCTCATTTTGAATAACAAAAGATATTCCTGTCTCCCAGAAAATTCCAGGGGTTTTAGGAGCTCTACGAAAGGAACTGGGAAGAAAGACCAAATATATTTTATACCATACAGGGAAAGGAGCTAACATATACTGAGCACCTACTGGGTGCCAGGTGCTTTATGAAGGTTATCTCATTTAATGTCATGCTAGGGTTCACTGCTCCATGTGGGCCCAGAGCCAGAGGGTTATGAAGAGGACCTATAGAAGGGGAACAATGTACTCGGCCTTGCATTACAGATGCTTCAACTTACAATGGATTATATCCATCATAAGACAAAAATATTGTAAGTCAAAAATGCATTTAATATACCTATACTGCCAGACACAATATCTTGGCCTAGCCTACCTTAAACATGCTCAGAACACTTACATTAGCCTATAGTTGAGTAAAATTATCTAGCACAAAGCCTATTTTATAATGAATTATTGAATATCTCATGTGATTTATTGAATACTATACTGAAAGTAAAAAACAAAATGCTTGTATCAGTATGTAAAGCATGGTTTCTAATGAATGCATATTACTTTTGCACCACCGCAAAGCTGAAAAATTGTAAATTGGGGACCATTCGTACCAGGTAGCCTAAGGCGAACATCTTTCCTAAAGTGCCAGATATCTGCATCACCAGGGCCTCATGCTTTCGCTGTGCTCCACTGGATAGATGAGATTGGGTGTGGGAAGGTGCGAGGAGAAGCAACTGTGGGAATAGGAGAACAATAAGTTCTCTTTGAGATGTTTGTGAGACACAAATGGATGTGTAGGTTTAGGACTCAGGAGAGAAATCCAAGCTGGAACTAAAAACTTTGGAATTGATGCTTACATTAGAATTAAAGCCATGAGAATAAGTGAATGTTCCCCAGGAAGAGAGAAGAGAGAAGACCAAGAATAGAGTCCTGGGAAATGCCAAATTTTAAGAGGCCAAGCAAAGGAGACACTACCAGGGTCTGTGAAGAAAGGTCAAAGACGAACCAGGAAGGAAAGACACCCTGGAATTCACCAAGTGTCGAGTGTTACAGAGGCAATGAAGATGAACGGTACAAAGAGGACGCAGGGTTTTGTCACTTATCAGTGGCAGCTTTGCCAGAGCACTTTATGAAGTGGGGTAGGGGAGCCTGACTGCAGCCATGAGGGAGGGGATGGAAAGTGACAGTAAATGCAGCCTGTACTCGTGGGGAGCTTGACTGTGAAGAGGGTTTTGTGGCTGACTGGTTTGTTTTCAAAGATGGGGAAAATAGTGTATTTTTAGGAGGGAAAGGAGCCAATAGAGGGAATAACCCAGGGAACAAAGTTCTGAAGCAGTTTTTCTCAATCAGGGCACTCAACGTCTGAAGACGTTTTTGGTTGTCACAACTGGGGTGGGGGAGTCGTTACTAGCATCTAGTGGAAGTGGCCAGGGACGCTGCTAAATGTCATATAATGCACAGGACAGCCCCCACAACAAAGAATTTTCTGGCCCGAGGGCCAATAGTGTTGAAGTCAAGAAACCCTATTCTAAAAGAAGAAAAAACAGAGCAAGAACACAATTGATAGGATTAGCTGCCATCTGATGTCATTCGATAAATATTTGTTGAATAAATTAATGAGTTAAAAATTCGATAAGTAGATTCCATCCTCTTTCCATCTGGAAACCCCATAACTTAAGCATGGCATGAAGAATTTGAATACTATATAGATATTACAGACTCAGAGATAAGACACAGGCTCATACTCTTAAGTTTTGAATAAAACGATGCTGCCTAGAAAATTTGAGGAAGCCTGGAAGATGGGACTAGAAAAAGGGAATTGACATTCACTGAGGGTCTACTTTATTTAGTTGTGTGACTTAATGCTCACCACACACCAGTGAGTGAGGTATTAGCTTCATTAACTGCGGAAGAAACAGACTCACAGAAGTCAAGTTAACTAGTCCAAGGTCTTCCATCTAGGGAGAAATGGAACCAAGATTTGTAGCTGGTTGTGTCTCACTTTAGAGTCTAAGTTCTTTCCACTGTACTATGCTGCCTTCATGCAATAACCAAATCAAGTGACATCTCAGCCTTGAAGGATAAGCAGGAATTTGCCAAACAAAGAGGGGAAAAGAGAGGAATGGGGCCTTCTGGATGTTGTGGAGCACATGCAAAGGCCCTGAGGCTGCATGACTGAAATAAATCGTGTGTGGCAGGGACTGGGGCAGGGGTAGACCACAAGGGGTAGAGGAATACAGTGGCCACCATGCAGCTAAGTCTTTCCCAGAAGTCAACAGCTCTTCGTTTTAGCCTTTCCTGATGCTCCTCAAATAACTTGAGCCTCCCCTATACTCTGTTTTACATGTTTTTTCTTTTGCCCAGTGCTAAATTATCCATATTCCAAGCCCAGAGGTGTCTAAATATTGGTTTAGGGTTTAGTAAATCTTTTTCTTTTCTACGACAGCAAAAATGAGCTATGTAAAGTACAACTGCCTTGCCTGACACACTGGTTTTACAAGGCAAAATGAGTTCTAGATTAATTTGAGAATATTCAAGCCCCTGTTAAGCAGCAGTGGGCACACAATTGCCCAGAACATAAAACCAGGGCTGTCAGGGAATAGCTCTAGCTTGTTAACTGTAATGCCAGATAAATGTCACCCTCTGCTCAGGCTTTTTGATCGTTTCTTAAAAAATAAAAATAAGAAGTACTCAGTTGTACTTCCCAAGGCATTTCCTGTTTACAGGGTGTGTGTTCTAACAGCTGTGTTAGAAAGCCTGCCCCAAGAGCTTTCAGATCAAATTGTCCTTTGAAGCTCCTGGGTGCCAAGCCGGGGGATTACTCCCACCCAGGCCAGAGCCTAGACTCCTGGCCTGCACCTGGCTGTTCTGGGTTCCCGGCTCCTACAACCATACCGTCCTGGGATAACTACAAGAGGATGAAGGGTACCTGGAGGTCTGGAGGCCACTCCACCTTTGTGGAATACATCATTTAATTGGAAGGCAGGAAAGACTGATTTTTACAAAGTATTTTGCAGAGATTCCTATATTTTCCGGTCACAGCAGAGGTTGCCAGGCACAGATCACCACTGAACACCTGAACTCTCCTGCTCTGCCCGTCCCCAGTGTCTTTCCCTGCCCTGGAAACATGCAAAAAGGCAGGCTGTGTACCAGGCTGCAGGATATTTGCCCAATTATTCTCTGAGAAAAGGAGTCTACTCCTGGTGGTGATAAGTTAATGCTCATGCTTACAAAAAAACCCCAAAAAAGCCCTTTTAAAAAAATACA
>NW_012151896.1:580652-589161 GCF_000956105.1 Propithecus coquereli
GATGTACATCTTATTGGATGGATTAATTTTACTACGAGAAAAGGTCAAATTTCCCTGTCTCTCTTTGTTTGGGCTGCTATAACAAAATACCTTAGACTAAGTAATTTATAAACAGCAGAAACTTACTGCTCACAGTTCTGGAGGCTGGACAGTCCAAGTTCCAAGTGCCAGCAGACTCAGCATCTGGTAAGGGCCAGTTTCTCACAGGTATTAGGTTCCAACATATGAATTTTGGGGGGACGCTGCATTGAGACCACAGATAAAAGGAGCTGAAGAGAGGAATAGGGTCTCTCGTAGTGCCTTTCACATTCTTCTAATGGCTCTAGAGCAATTCATTTATAAATAGGGAATAATTTATAACTGACTGGTGCAGCTGGCGACCAGAATGCCATTATTTAGTAAGAGCAAAAAAAGTAGCAGCTGTTATAACCAAGGGAAAAAAAAAAAACACACAAATCTGAGTCTTACTTGGTTAAAATACTGTACCTAAGAGGATGAACTCCAACTGCTAGCCACAAAAATCTCACTGCAAGAGCCTGCAGCTTTCCACTGCAAAATTAGAAAATTAAGTATCTTTCATCTTTATTTTCACAGCCTCTACTATATTTTCTAACTAATATTAGAAGCCATGGATGATAAACAAAATGATTGCTTCTGTGATAGCATGGGCCAGAAGGAATAGGTAGCAAGAGATAAGTCTACCTCTAGTTTCTCCATGGTAGTTTCATTAATTGGACAGAATGGATTTCACCGCTGTTCTTGGTTTAATCCTCCCCTTTCAAGTTTGGACACCTGTGTTCCTTAACTACCCTAGCTCCAGGGGAGGACTAACAGTGAGGCAACTTAGTTCTTTAGATATTGGAAAAAAATCACATAGAGTAATAAATTACTATCTATATCTATTTTAAAACGATCTTGTGTGTCTTAAAAATGTCATAGGAAAAATAAAAAGGCACACTGAGTGTGCTCTATGAACTTTTTAAACTATAAAGCCGACAAGGCCAGTGACTAAGGAGATTAAATAGATATAGATGATGGGCATAAATCAGAAGCATGTTGTCAAAGATTAGTAGTTATTAAAGCTGTTTATCGTCCCTCCAATGCGGGGGAAGCAATTATAGGATTTTTAATGGCAGTCTGGGCCATCAAGCCATTATGTAACTTTATCTTTTCTTACTCCTTTTGCCACAAGGCGAGACAATTTCCTCTATAGTAAATAAATTTCCTCTGCTTCTAACATACTGTTGGGTGTAATCCTGGGCCAGCCACCCACCTCTTGGGACTCAACTTTCCTGATTTGCAAAAGAAGAGAGTCAGTTCTTGCAGTTTTGACAGTCTGTGTTTCTTTAAAAGAAAATGTTTAGATAGTTCTAGGACATGAGTTATCATATATCATTCACCCCAAGTCACATTTAATTATAAGACACACCAATATTTTATGTACTACTAAGACAAAAATCCTGCCAACTAAACTATGACACAATGCCTTAACTATAAGCCTATGACCCAGGAATCAGTGACACCAACCTCTCGTGCTATGAAATATGGGACAATTCCTCCTGCCTTCAATTGCGTTGCGTGGCTTATCGGAGGCAATTGTTTTGTATATATCTCAGAAACAAAACATAACACAATTTTATTTATTTGTGGGTATCTTTCTTTCTCAGGTCCCATAAAACACTTGGTTCTTGTTTTTTCACAATAATGTATGGAATTGCAATCATTCTCTGATGATGAATGTTTGCTTCAACCAATATCAGGTTCGAGTCCTACTATTTTCATGCCTTCTGTAAATACAGTAACTTTGCATTTCAATGCCAAATCATAGTGTAATTTTTTGTAATTTAAACAGCAACTAAGCTCAACATATTATTACCAACAATGTACTTAACTCAATTGAGTCATGACGACATGAACAGCTATGACTAAGTTTGAGCCTGGGCAGACAAGGACAACTATATCACCGCTGCAGTCTAACTGACATCAGTGTAAGCAATATCCCAATTGACTCTAGAGATGTTTAAAAAAAAGGGAGGGGGTAGGTGGGGACATAAATGTGTGCTTCGGAACTGATAAATTTAGATGTCTTATTCACCTCCAGTGAGAGAAGTCTGGCATATAATAAACATTCGCTCAACATTTGTAGGTTGTCGAAGGATTGAATGAAAGGATTGAATGAAAGGGTGGATGAAAGGGTGAATGAACAACAAATGAGTAGCTAATTGGGAATGCCGAAAAGGTACCTCACTGCTTTTTTTGAGATTGTGTCTTATTTGATGGCAAACTGTCCTGCAGTCTTGCATCACCAGAGCTGGCTGGAATCATGAGCGTCCCAACCCTCGCTTAGGACTTTGGCATCTGGTTCACAGTCCTTTTTCTCCCCGTCTCCCTCCTGTGCCTCTATCACACTGTGGTACTCCAAGGTCCGTGCAAAAGACTCAATGTAACAGAAGATCTTACGTTTCCTTGACTCCTCAACACCAGTGGCCTTGCCTTCTTATCCGCTCTGGCAGCTTGCTCTCAGCCCTCTTCCTCCTCATCCTTGTTTTGCAACCATGTTATGATGTTCCATCCTTGCATATTGACTTCCTGCCTTCCTCATTTCTGCACCCAGGAAGCTAGAAGCCATCACACAGATTCATTTGCTCCAAATTCAGGTGACTCCCAAGCTGCTGCTAGCCTGGTCCTTGCACCATTTTTCTCAACAGCTCTCTTACCCATCCCCTTTTCTCCTCAAACCCTCAACACCTTCACCTTCACTTTCTGCAAATCTTCCCACTTTCTACTTTATGAGAAAAGGAAAGCCAGGAGGTTGGAACTCCCTAAGCTCCCTTGCCAAAACCTGAAAACTCTAATTCTATTTTTTCCTCTTTCTCTCCTCTCAGGGTAACATTTTTTCCCAGTCCAAGATTAATCCCTCCTTGTGGCTCCTGCCTACGCCTCAGGAAACTCACTCTGTTTCTTATCCCCTCTGTCTCGTCTACTCCAAGCTTCGCCTCTGCTTGATCTTTCCTGACAACATCTAAATATTCACATCTCTACTCTCTTTCAAAGCAACTTCCACTCACCCACTCTTCTAGCTGGCCCTTTCTCTCTCCTTCAAAGCCAAGTTTTTTAAGTCTACCTATTATTATTGTCTCCACTTTCACCTGCCATTCGCTTAGAAGTCCACTGCACTCTGGCAAACATGCTAACCATGCCAATTAAACTGTCCTTTCAGCTCACTAATTACCTCCATGTGGCCTATCCTCATCTTACTTGACCTCTCTGTGGTATTTAATGCTGTGAAATACTCCCTCCTTGACACTCCTTCCCTTTTGGTTTTTGGGATATCATTCTCTCCTGCTTTTTCATGTCTTTCTCTGTTTTATCCTTTGATCAGACAGAAGAAGTTGCTTCAGGCTTTTGCTCTCTCCAGTCTACTTCTGAGCTCTTTTTGGTGGTTTGATCACAAACACCACTTCAGCTTCCGCGTATGACCCACAGCCACAAATCTATATGTCAAACTGAAACTTGCCTTTGCGTTACTATAAAGGAAATACCTGAGACTGGGTAATTTGTAAAGAAAAGAGGTTTATTTGGCTCACGGTTCTGCAGGCTGTCCAAGAAGCATTGGACCAGCATCTGGGCTTCAGGGAGGGTTTCAGGGAGCTTTTAATCAAGGCAGAAGGTGGAGGGGGAGCAGGCGTGTCACCTGGAGAGAAGGGGAGCAGGGTGGGAAGGAGCCAGGCTCCTGTTCTTCCTCTGCTTAAAATACTTCAACTGCCCCCCCAGTAGCTTTCAGAATAAAATTAGAACACCTTCACACAGAAGGTCCTCCATGATTGCCTCCTGCCTGCATCTTTAGCCCCTTTTCTACCAAGTACCTCACACTTTTTTCTGATCATATTTGACTGTATACACATGTTTCATGCCCCTGAGCTTCCTCCTAGGATACTCTCCTGCCCTCTCATCTCTGGTCCAACTAACTGCTGAGTATCCTTCTCAAACATCTCTTCCCCTATGAAGCCTTCCTTCATTCCCTCAACCCGATCGAGTACTTCTCTCTGTTCTACAAGAGCAACCAGTGCACACCTCTGTCCCCTCTATTGTCATTACTGATGTATTTATATGTCTGCCCTAGAAAATAACACTCCACGAAAGCAAGGACTGTATTTTTTGGCTCAAGATGTTATAAATATTAGAATAAAATGAAGCAATGAATGAATCACTGAGCTTCTAAGTCTAAAAATAAGGTCAAGTAAATAAACAGTTGTTTTATAATCAAGAGAGAGTAAAAGTTGTGGATAAACTAAGTAGTAATAACAGTGAAAGAATTGTGGGAAAAGTATATTATTATAATTAGATATCTACATTTACTTATATCTCTCTAAATTGTATCATCCCCTTAAATGTGTTAACACAGTTACTACTAACATTCTGTTTTCTTAATGATATTCTGATTTTTTAGGTGAACAAAACTAATTTATTAGGAAAATATCTTAGTCTGAACTCCCAGTAAAATAAATTCAAGGGAAGCTGAAGTACTTGAAACACAAATCCAGACACCGCAGTACACCTAGGCAGTTTAGGTTTTCTCACCGAACACCTTACTTACCTGGGTATTTAAACTTCTCCAAGATTTTATCCCAACCTGCCTTTCATCATTATTTTATACTAAATCTACATTCCAGTAAAATTGAACTTCTAAGCACTTCCTGAGAATACGTTTTCCCAATGCTTTATTTCCTCTACCTGGGCATTAATTCTCCCCACCGAGGGTCTCTGCTCCATCGCCACATGTTTAAATATTAAGTGCAACTTCATGCGCACACACTTCTCTGATTGCTTTTAGAGAGTTTAATTCCTCCTCTTTTAGGACTCTCATATCATTTTGTACCTTTTGTTATATCTAGTTTTATTTTTTAACTTTTCTGCAGCAAAAATTACTATGAATTATCATGTTCCATTTATTAATATATTGAAGTTCTTTGTTTATATAACCCTTTTTTGACTCTCAAAGACAGTATATAGCTCTTCCAAGAAAACATATTTCAAGTACAGCAAGTAATAAAATACTTAATTCACACTGATATCTTTAGTACTAACTCATTCATTTCAACTGGTAAATACTGTTCCATTGTATGAATATTCCAAATCTATCCATTTTTCTACTTCCAATTTGTTGCTGTTTTGATACAATAAACATACTTGGACATGATTTCTTGTTCACATGAGAAAGAGTTCTTCTAGGGTATCTTCCTGACACTCACATTCTTATTATAACAATGGAGTGTTCAATTCCATCTAATATGCATCTTCAATCTACCAGTTCTTGCCCACACTTCCCTCAGTGCCAGGCACTATTGTAGGCACTGGAGATTAGGCCTGTGTATTAATAAAAGAAAGTCCCTTCCACTCTTGCGAAACTTGCATTCCAGTGGTGGTGGTAGCAGGAGGATGCAAATGATAAACTGTATACGTACAAGCTCCCACACCCTCACCAACACTCAGACATTTTTTCTTAGTTTTACTGATCTGATAGTATAGAATGACAGGTGGTTGTTTTAATTTGCATATATCTGATCACTAATACACTCTACCATTTTTCCTCATGTTTATACACCAATTTTAGTATTCCTCTTTGTGAAACACTTAATCATATCTTTTGCCCATTTTTCCCCTGTTGAGTTGTCTTGTTCTCAATAATTTATGGGAATATTTTACACAAAACACTAATCTTGGTCGGATGTGGTGGCTCACTCTGGTAATCCTAGCATTTTGGGAGGTGAAGGCGGGAGGATCGCTTCAGACCAGAAGTTTGAGAGGAGTCTGAGAAGAGCGAGACTCCAACACTACTGAAAATAGAAAAAATTAGCGGGCCATGGTGGCATGCACCTATAGTCACAGCTACTTGGGAGGCTGAGGCAGGAGGATCACTGAGCCAGGAGTTTGAGGCTGCAGTGAGCTATGATGATGCCACTGCACTCTAGCCCACGAGACAGAGTAAGACCCTGTCTCAAAAAAAAAAACAAACAAACACTAATCTTCTTGGTTCTAGACATTGTAAATATACACTGCTAGCTGCTGGCTTGACTTCTCAATTTGAATCTTTTTGTTGTAAAGAGGTTATAATTTTAATATAATGACATATTGTAATTCCACACTCTAGGAGGCTGAGGCAGGAGGATTGCTTGCAATTAGGCTCAAATTATTTAAAAGGCTTTTCCTTTTACAAGGTAATGAAAATATTCTCCCAGATTTTTTTCTGAAAATTTTAAAGTTTTTCTATGACATTTAGGAGTTTAATCCACTTAGAATTTTCTACATGGTATGTAGTAGCGGTGTAATATTTTTCTCTGTGGAAACCAATTATCTTAGCACCACACCTTGACTAACATATCCTTCCCTCATTGATTTGCAACATCGCACACTTGTCATAGGGTAAATTTCCATCTATGTTTGGAGCAGATCCTAGGCTCTCCCTTCTGTCCAATTGGTCTATTTGCCTATCCCTTGGCCAACCTGTTACTACCTTAATTCCCATTGTTTTATACTAACTTGAAATAATGCAGCACAACTTCTTCCAACCTTATTTTTCTTCAGAATTGTGTTGCCTATTTTTGAGCTCTTTGCTCTGTCTTTTGAGTGTAGACTAGGCTTATCAAGTGCCACTCAAAATATCAAAAGAAAATAACAAAAAACACTCATAAATTTTGATTAGAATTGCTCTGAACTTATAAATTTCCTTGAGAAGAATTAACATCTTCATTGAGTCTTCCTTTCACAAAATGTTGTACCTCTCAGTGGTTGTTTAGGTATCCTTTTATATCTTTCACTATGGTTTCATAGTCATCTTTACAACTGTCTTACACAGCTTCAGTTAGATTTATTCTTATTTATATTATGGGGTTTTATTTTGGCTAAATAGGAAACTTTTTTATTACAGTTTCTAATTTTTTGTTGCTCCTATATTGGTATACAGCTCATTTTTGTATTTTAATCTTGTTTCTATGAATTTCCCTGAACTCTCTTACTTTAATAGTTGTAGATGGCCTTGAATTTTCTATGTAGATAATCACATTGATTATGAATACAATAGTTTGTTTCTTCCTTTCAAATCATTACACATTTGATTTATTTTTATCTTACGGTTGTGGGATACAAAATCAACACACAAAAATCAGTAGCATTTGTATATGCCAACAGTAAACAATCTGAAAAAGAAACCAAGAAAGTAATCCCATTTATAATAGCTAAGAATAAAATAAAATATTAGGTCATTAAATACGAAATATCCGATTTTGAATCAAAATCATAGTTTATTATATCTCAAGCAAGAAACAGTACAATTATTCAAAATATGCACCTAACCTATCAACATGGTTTTGCCATCTTAATGGTAGCCAGTTTATGCCAGCAGTGAAGAAGCCTCGAGAGTGAGTGGTGATGAAATGGCAAAAGGCGTTTTCCACAGCTTGTGGAGAATTGAATATTTTTCCTTGCAAGAAGTGGTCCAAAGCCTGGAAGAAGTGGTAGTCAGTTGGTGCAAGGTTTGGTGAATATGGTGGATGACAGAGAGTTTCCAAGTTCAGCCTCTGTAGTTTAAGCAGCGGTGTCTGTGTGACTTATGGTAGAGTATCGTCGTGCAAGAGGATTGGCCTGTCTCTATGGACCAATTTCGGCTGCTTAATCACAAGCATCCTCATCATTTTGTCCAAGTGGTTGCAGTAGACATCCGCTATAGTTGATTGACCACGTTTCTTGAAGCTGTAGTGGATAATACCAGCACTGGACCACCAAACGGACATTATTAGTTTTTTTGGGTGAATATTTAGTTTTGAACTGTGTTTCAGTACTTGACCTTTATCCAAGCATTGTGCCCAATGCTTGTGATTGTCAAAAATAATCCAGTTTTCATCACACATAACAATACAGTGTAGAAATGGTTCACCTTTATGTCATGACAGCAAAGAAAGGACAGCATCAAGTCAACTTCTCTTCTGACACTCATTTAATTCATGTGATACCCATCTATCCAGCTTCTTTACCCTGCCCATTTGTTTCTAATGGTCCAATATTGTTAGAATAGTAACGTCAACTCTTGTGGCTAATTCACGTGTAAGTTGAGATGGATTTGCCTCCACTACAGCTTTCAGCTCATCATTATCCACCTTGGTCTCAGATCTCCCACGTGGCTCATTTTCAAGATTAAAATCACCAGAACAGAACTTCTCAAACCATTGACATACTAGGCATTCATTAGCCACATCCTTCCCAAACACTTTGTTGATATTTCAAGCTGTCTGCCCTGCATTGGTTCCACAATGGAACTCATATTAGAAAATAACACATATTTTTGACTTATCCATGGTTTCACAAAAATTGCTTTAAAAAAATTGAAAGATAATCACAAGCCAAACCATGCGTTTGAAAGAATGAGGATGTGCCTTCACAATAAATATAAAACAAGAAGTGTCGAAGTGAAATGTCAGAGATACCAACTGTCAAACTTAGTACTTAAGGAAAT
>NW_012151896.1:600886-602351 GCF_000956105.1 Propithecus coquereli
TATCTGGACCAGTGACCTGCCAGCTGCAGGAGGAACCTGGAGGACAATCAGAGGGCGCTGCCAATACGACCTTTTCGGGGAATCTAGCCCCTCTTGAGCTACGACTCATAGGTTTCCGGTTCAGGGGTCTTGAAGGACATAAGAATTGCCTGAGGCAGAGTCGCAGCCATCTAGCTGTGTATTTCCCTGTCAAATGTGACCCCCATCTCCAGGTCAACGTTTTTAAGCATCCTGGAGAAAAGAGATAATATTTTCAATGAGTGAAAAGAACAGTAAAACAAAGGACAGGGACAACATGTGGCAAAACTGAGAAGCTCATTTTTAAACATGAAATCTCATAGTGTTTCTTATACTGATTTCTTATTGGAGTTCTGACTTCTTTCCTGTGAGCTTCCCTGGTCGGGCATTTGATGGAGAAATGTGTTTCAAGCTACAGAGTTAGGACAGAAGAAGCAGAGAGAGTTGGCACGAGTCAGGATGGGCAGAATCAGCTATCAGTATAATGTATCACTTGCCAAATGGCTCATAGTTTTATGATTATCATTAAATATTTCATATAAATGCTGTTTTCTTTGAAAGGCAAGTCCTGTGTCATGTAGAATATAGCTCCTGAGCATAATGGAAGAGAATGTACTCCATACTAAGAACTTCTTAGTGATTGTTTCCTTTGAGAATCTCAACAATCCAGAGTTAAATGTTCTTTTCCCCATTTTGCATATGCGACAATTAAACAGTAGAAAAGTAAAATAACTCACATAAGGGGACTTGGCTAATAAATGTATGAGCCAAGATTAGAACCCAGGGCTGACTTTAAAGTTTGTGGTCTTTGCACCACATCATTCTGCCTTCCTTGTTAAACTTTGCAATAAAAAATGAGTTAATACTTATTCATTAAAGGGAGGGCTTTTCTGAGATCCAGGAGTCACCTGTATGGGTTGGCAGGATCACTCACAGCATTCCTTCAAGGGGCTTGTTAAAAACAACCCATGAAGACTAGGAGTCAGCTGGGTCAACTATGGACGAAGAACTCTCTCCCATGGAGTTCCTAAAGGCCCCACAGAAGCTCTGACAACAAAGAGGCCACAGGACAGCCTCGGCCTCCCATTTTCTCCAAGGCCAGTCCTGGGGACACATTATAGTTGACAGAAATGAAAACTATTGCTTCTACTGCACTTTTTAATGAATGACTGAATTATAACATAAATGTCTGTTTTCCCGCTAGACTTAAGTTTTATAATGTCAGGAACCATGTCTTTCCTTTGCATTGCTATATTCCCACTCTTTGTACAGTGCTTGGTCTGTAGATTATCTTAGTCCATTCAAGCTGTTATAACAGAATGCCACAGATTGGGTGGCTTATAAGCATCAAAATTTACCTCCCACAGTTCTGGAGGCTGGAAAGTCCAAGACCA
Source organism: Propithecus coquereli (assembly GCF_000956105.1). Classification (NCBI taxonomy): domain Eukaryota; kingdom Metazoa; phylum Chordata; class Mammalia; order Primates; family Indriidae; genus Propithecus; species Propithecus coquereli. The sequence continues at coordinate 602,299 of NW_012151896.1, forward strand.
AGACATCTTGGTTCATAGATGGTTCATAGTGGTGTCCTCACTTGGCTGAAGGG
>NW_012151896.1:602401-609175 GCF_000956105.1 Propithecus coquereli
TTAGTTCGTAAAGTTTATAACATTCTCTTATATTTTGAAATAAACATATTATATACGCAGTGACTTTCCCTTTTCATTCCCATAAGTTTTATTAGTCTTTTCAAAGTATCAGCTTTTTGGTTTTTTGATCCTTTCTATTATATCTTCATTTTAAATTTTATTAATTTCTGTGCTTTTATTATTTTTTTCCTTTTACTTTCTTGAATGTATGCTATTGTTCCATTGTCCTGTGTCTTGAGTTAGACATATGGCTCATTAATTTCTAGTCTTTCTTCTTTTCTAAATAAATAGTTTAAAGCTTTTGTAAATTTCTCAGCACAAGTTTTAAAATATATTTTATTTATTATTTAGCTCTCTATATTATCTAACTTTAGGTGTGATTTGTTCTTTGACTCATCAATTATGATTTATTCATAATGTAATTTAGAAGTGTTTTCAAATTCCTGAATATATGGCGTTATTAAAATACTTTTTGATCCATGAGAGATATGATCTATGTGATACTGATTTGTCGTTGTCTGGGCTGAGATGGTGGCATGATGCCATCAGGGACCTGGATCCTTCTATCTTTCTGTTCCATCATCCTACTGCATGGCTTTCATCACATACTTTTTTTGTATTTCACATAGTTTCCAGTAAAATGGTTTGCACATAGGATACACGTAGGATACATCCTACACCATGCTGCGTAAGAAGGAATTAACAGCCCAAACTCAATATAATATCGTGAAATTTATCGTGAATCATTCTCATCAGTTTTTCTCTCAGAAATCAAAATTCAGAGTTCAGAATCCCATTCTGGAATTGCTCATCAGAAGTCTGGGATCTATTCCATGCCCCAGCTCTGGACCTGGAGGGCTGGCTCCAATAATAGGCATTTGGTAATATTTGTTAGATTAAAGAATGCATAATTAGAAAAGAACGAATGCTCCTGGCATGCTAACCTTGCAAGCCCCAAACTAGAAATAGATGGCAAATGTTGCAAACAGTAATTCAATGCGCTTGCTAAAGAGATTGGAACTAGAACAAGGCAGGCTTACCACGTAAGCACAAGCATCACGTACTGCACATTCTTGGAGAGAACAATTTAAGGAAAATTAATTTGTAAGTAATAACATTCTGAAAGCCTCTCAAACACATATATTCACAAATCTTCGAGCTCACCAGCCTAAGTAGTGTCTGTCCACTCAGGACAGCAGTCACTCCACACCAAATACTGTCCACAAAGCAATCTAGATAGATGATCCAAAGGCACACATTTGGGAGCAGGAGACTGAAGTTTAGGGCAAATAATTTCGATTGTGTTCTGTAGGCCATGCTTGACTGTCCTATAATTGCACCCTTCCACCTTGCTTTGGCTGAGTCAACACAGCCTGGGTGTGGTTGCTCATAAATATCCCAAAAGAGGAATGACTATTCTTTTGGATTCCTGAACACACCATCTCTCTTCTGGGAGAACTCTGGGGTGTGTGTCCAGGCCTCTCAATGAAGTTTTAATCAAAGCACTATTTCCTTCCCGTTGTTGCTTTTGGAATGGCCTTGTTCTCTGAGTCCTGGTTTTGACAACAGCACCTCCGCTGAACTTTCCATAACAGCTCTTGGATCTCTGCCCACTCCCTCCCATCTGCACGCCCCCATTTCCTCTCTTCTGTTTTGGCTCTGCGTGGTTCTTCTCAGTATAGTGGCTGAAGAGTAATGAACCCAAAATACCTAAGTAACAAATGAGTCACCACACTTCCACAGCAGAACTCTGATAATCAGCGGGCGGTAAATAGCAGAGGAGGTGGCTGCCCAGAGACAGAGAGAGAGACAGAGAGAGAGAGAGAAAGGGAGAGAGAGAATAGAAACAAAACGAACAAGTTGGCAGAGGTGGCTGACAGCAGCTGAGTGGGCGGAGGGGGCGGGGAACTTGGGTGGCTTGCAAAGGTGAGATCAGCGCTGTGGCTTGTCACACCCTGGCTGACTCAGGCTAAGCTCAGGCCCCCCAGGAACTGTTCACACTAGGCTGTCTAGTAAAACTCAGCTGCACAAGTCACCTGCCGTCCTCTTTTGTTTGCAGGTTCTGAGTCCTAGGGCTTGGAATTCTTTGTTCAAGTTGCTGCAAAGCTGCTAATCAGGGACCTGCGGTAATATCGCTCCAGGGCCATTCCCTTTCTGGTTATATGGTATGTGGGTGACAAGAGTCAGGGCAGAATTTAAATTTCTTCTTTTCACTTTCTTGTTTGTTGGGGTATTTTAGAATGCATCATTTCCCCAAAACCTTATCTTGAAATACAATGGTGGAGCTGGGTGGCCACCTCACAGCCAAGGCTCCAGGCAGCTCTGGACATGACCATGATGAACACCTAAGAGGCTGAGGCTCTGCTGAGATCCTGGGGTGCTGCCCCATCAGGACTAGCTTTGCTAAGAAGCCACTGGGCATCTGTCCTGGTAGCTTAGGACATGACTTCTACCTTTTTTGCTTTTCTAAGTAAAAAAAGGAGTGGAATTGGTCTTGGAACATGCCTAATGGTCTGACTTCATGGGGCTCTCCCTGGCCAGCCCACAGTCCTTCTCTAAGACTTTTAAACTGTCACAAGAAGAGACTAGAAAGAAGAACCATGTATGTAAGGAATAAGGGCTAAGATGCATCCAGGACTGTTACTGTGATATGATCGCCAGGAGACTCTTTCGAAAAAAGAATTATAAAGGGTCCCCGGAGATAGGCTGTCTGAGATCATGAGGATGACAGGATTTGATCACAAGTTGTCTGGTTCTCTTTTAGGTCAAAACCAGGAAGTTCAGGGACTAGCTTACAAACAGAGGAAAACAAAATAAGTTGATTTGTATTTTTAAGCCTCCAGCCACTTTCCGCTTCACTTAACCCTGCAGCGGGGGCCAGTGCCAGCCTTTAGTTTTATCTCCTGCAGCTCTCCCACCCCTATCCCGCATAAGTATAAAACCAGATACCATGACTTGGAAAAGCAAAGCTCAATCTCAGGAGGAAGTGGGGAGATTTAAAGCTAACACAGCTTTGGTAGCTAGAAATAAAACAACTATAGCCCCTGTAAAGAAAGACCAGACCCAAGATTGATAAAGTACTTGAAACTTCTGAACCTATTCAGTTTCTTAAAAGTGCTGCCTGTGGTCACTCGACTTCTGCTTATCTAAATAACTGCAAATCTTCTCTGGAAATGATTCATGAACATCATCTCAGGAAAGCATATTCTTGGCCTCAGAAGTCTTCATTTCAAAATGCTTTTTGCTATAAACAATATGTGATAGTTATAAAAACAAAAAATATTAGCCATAGTTCCAACCCTCAACCATCAGCATTTTAGTGTGTCTTCTTCCAGCTCTTTCGTAGGCGTAGATTTGTTCTCTTAACACAGTTGCGCTCATTCTGCATGTGTAGAAATGTGTATGCTGCTTTTTGCTAAATATATCTTACTGTTTTTCCCTGTTATCATATGGAAAATTATACAACCATAGTTACTAATGGCTGCCTAACAATCCAGAGTTAATTTAATCACCCCTCTGTTTTAGACTTTAAATTTGTTTTCAGCTTTTAAAACGATGTCTTTATTTAATTACTGTACAAAATTTGGAGATTTTTGCATCATCCCCACAACTCGCCATGTGGCAAATCCTACCAGTATCTGGACCAGTGACCTGCCAGCTGCAGGAGGAACCTGGAGGACAATCAGAGGGCGCTGCCAATACGACCTTTTCGGGGAATCTAGCCCCTCTTGAGCTACGACTCATAGGTTTCCGGTTCAGGGGTCTTGAAGGACATAAGAATTGCCTGAGGCAGAGTCGCAGCCATCTAGCTGTGTATTTCCCTGTCAAATGTGACCCCCATCTCCAGGTCAACGTTTTTAAGCATCCTGGAGAAAAGAGATAATATTTTCAATGAGTGAAAAGAACAGTAAAACAAAGGACAGGGACAACATGTGGCAAAACTGAGAAGCTCATTTTTAAACATGAAATCTCATAGTGTTTCTTATACTGATTTCTTATTGGAGTTCTGACTTCTTTCCTGTGAGCTTCCCTGGTCGGGCATTTGATGGAGAAATGTGTTTCAAGCTACAGAGTTAGGACAAAAGAAGCAGAGAGAGTTGGCACGAGTCAGGATGGGCAGAATCAGCTATCAGTATAATGTATCACTTGCCAAATGGCTCATAGTTTTATGATTATCATTAAATATTTCATATAAATGCTGTTTTCTTTGAAAGGCAAGTCCTGTGTCATGTAGAATATAGCTCCTGAGCATAATGGAAGAGAATGTGCTCCATACTAAGAACTTCTTAGTGATTGTTTCCTTTGAGAATCTCAACAATCCAGAGTTAAATGTTCTTTTCCCCATTTTGCATATGCGACAATTAAACAGTAGAAAAGTAAAATAACTCACATAAGGGGACTTGGCTAATAAATGTATGAGCCAAGATTAGAACCCAGGGCTGACTTTAAAGTTTGTGGTCTTTGCACCACATCATTCTGCTTCCTTGTTAAACTTTGCAATAAAAAATGAGTTAATACTTATTCATTAAAGGGAGGGCTTTTCTGAGATCCAGGAGTCACCTGTATGGGTTGGCAGGATCACTCACAGCATTCCTTCAAGGGGCTTCTTAAAAACAACCCATGAAGACTAGGAGTCAGCTGGGTCAACTATGGACGAAGAACTCTCTCCCATGGAGTTCCTAAAGGCCCCACAGAAGCTCTGACAACAAAGAGGCCACAGGACAGCCTCGGCCTCCCATTTTCTCCAAGTCCAGTCCTGGGGACACATTATAGTTGACAGAAATGAAAACTATTGCTTCTACTGCACTTTTTAATGAATGACTGAATTATAACATAAATGTCTGTTTTCCCGCTAGACTTAAGTTTTATAATGTCAGGAACCATGTCTTTCCTTTGCATTGCTATATTCCCACTCTTTGTATTATCTTAGTCCATTCAAGCTGTTATAACAGAATGCCACAGATTGGGTGGCTTATAAGCATCAAAATTTACCTCCCACAGTTCTGGAGGCTGGAAAGTCCAAGACCAAGACATCTTGGTTCATAGATGGTTCATAGTGGTGTCCTCACTTGGCTGAAGGGATGAGGGAGCTCTCTGGGGTCTCTTTTATAAGATCACTAATCCCATTCATAAGGGCTCTACCTTCATGACCTACTCACCTCCTAAAGGCCTTCCCTCCAAGTATCGTCACACTGGGGATTAGCTTTCAACATACGAATTTGGGGGAACATTCAGTCTATAGCATAGATGCTCAATAAAGTTTGTTGGATGCATGAATGAAAATAGTATCTGGGCCAAAGATATGGGCTGGCATTAAGGATGGCTTATGGTCAATTCCCCACATGTAGATGTGTTTCTCAGGATGTGCAGTCTAAATTGACGTGGCCCGAATCAAGATACGTCAGGGAGTGTGTATAACCAGTGTCCATTTTTTAATATCCATAATAAACTCCTTTTTATCATTAAATTTTTGTTATCTTGAAAAAATCGTGTGAATACAGACCACAAACTCACATGCAATAAACACTTCAGATATTCCTCCAGAAAATTAATTTTTCCAGAATAGTCCAATCACCCACCTTGAAGTTTTCCCCTCTGACTATAGAGCTCCCTTCTCTGCTCTCACAAATAGGCCCTCATATTGATGGCATGGGAGGATGATTTGAACTTGAAAAGAGTATTCTTTGGACTTTGAGGTATCTTCTTGGCAAAAAAAGGCTGCAAACTCTCATCCAGTGTTGGCATAGCTTAGCTGAGCTGGTGGTCCAGGGGACGTACGAGTGTTTTTCATATCCAAGTATTCCGTCAACAGCACAGTGCTGGAGGCTGGGAAGCCCAAGACCAAGGCACCAGCAAATCTGATATCCGGTAAAGGCCCATTTCCTGGTCCATAGATGGCATATTTTCACGTAATCACGTGGCATAAGTGATCCATAATAAACCTTTGGTCATAAGCATGAAGTCATCTAAAATGAGGAGTGAAGAGTTTCCTTTTTTCCCCTGCCCTTGTAGTGTGGGCTGAAGAAAAACCTTCTTTTTCTCTCTTCTCCTTGATTCCTCAATCAAACTGGATTTATGCTAGGCTTAAGAAGACAATCTCTCCTACAGAGAGTATTTACAGAATACTGCCTGTTTCCCAAAGGGAAAATTGGTACTGAAAGTGTGCATTAAACCCAGTCTTTAAGCAATTAATATTGTGCTCAAGAAATAAAAAGCACGAACATTACAAGTGGATTTTGTCATAATCCTACATCTCCCAAATGTGTAAGCTCCAAGAAAGTCCGGATCCCCAGCAGAAGCCCATCTGCTATATTTCCAGTGTGATACTCCTCTGTTTATATTTGCTCATTTCTCTCACAGAGTGCCAGGAGAGAAAAAGTGATATTTTAAAAATTCATCTGCTAGTATTTATGCAAACACATTTCTCTCCAAGTGTGGGTTGAGCAACGTGAATAAAGCAGACACAAATGCCTTCAACAGACCACAGAGTAATTTTCGTAAAGACAAAGGAGAAATACACACCTAGAATACCTGAAATGATTGGTGGAGGGGCAGGAACTACGCTGTGACTAGCAACACTTGACAGGGGAGAAGTTCTGGGTCTTGAGCCCCAGATTCGGAGGCTCATGTGACTCTGTCAATGAATCTTTATTGAGCTTCTCCAATGTGCTAAACAGTTTGGGGATTATGAAAGCTTAGGATTCCTGGTTGAGAACATAACAGTAAATAATTAAAAGACAGCATGTCACTGACATAAGGAGAAAAAGGAGAAAG
>NW_012151896.1:609664-662484 GCF_000956105.1 Propithecus coquereli
AGTCTCTTTTGAAAATCCGTGTTCTCTCTCCTATACCATGCATAAGAAATCACTAAGGTTTAAAATCTAATGTTTTTTGTTTTTATGTTTCCACAGCTTATATTTGGAATCTAAATAGCTAACATTTGTTGAGTGCTTACTATGAGACAGGCAAAGTCTAAATTTTTTATATATGTTAACAGATTTAAACTTTGTAACCACACTATGAAGTATGAGGGTTGTCCAGAAAGTATCCATCCATCATTAATATAATTTTTCATATTACATGGCTAGATACTTTCCAGATACCCCTTGCAGATACTGTTATTATGCCATTTTAAGGATGAGGAAACTGAGTTTACATAGAAGTAAAGTTGTCCAAATCACAGGTAATACCAGAGCCCAGCCTGGATCCAGAGTGCACACATTTAAGCACTACACAACCCTGCCTCTCCTTCGAGTGCTTTTAAGCACATTCCATTACCGCCTTCCCTTCAATCATCCCAACACCGCATTGATATAACCGGGGCAACGTTCAGCAAACACAGCATGAAAGTGGAAAAACTCAAACTGTTTTTCCTCTGCTCTCACACCACACAGCAATCGTCACAGAAGACATCTATGCCCAAATGTGAAGGGATACTTCCCGACACACCAAGCAAGCAAAGAGTTCTGCAGCAGACACCAGCTGGATGTCCTCCAATTTAATTCTGTTACTATCTACATGGAGACAACATCAGATCCCACGGGTTGAGGGCTCAGTCTCATAAGATAGCCACCCCCTTCCCACCAGTCACAAGTCCAGACCCCCAGAACTTCTGACCAACCTGCTTCAAGTTGGAGTTCCCACAGTCCCCTAACTGGGTTTGGTTAATTTGCTAGAGCAGCTCACAGAACTCAGGGAAACACTTAACTTATGTTTGCTGGTTTATCATAAAGGATATTACAAAGGACACAGATGAAGAGATGTGTAGGGCAAGGTATGGAGGAAGGGGTGTGGAGTGTCCACGCCCTCCCTGGGTGTACCAGCCTCCAGGAACCTCCACATGCTCAGCTATCAGGAAGTTCCCCAAATCCAGGCCTTTGAGGTTTTTGTGGAGGCTTCATTACGTAGGCATGATTGATTAAGCCATTGGCTATTAGTGATCAACTTAACCATCAGCCCCTTCCCCCGCCAACTCCCCACCTCTGAGGTTGGGGGTGGGGCTGAAAGTCCCAACCCTTTAACCCTGCCTTGGTCTTTCCTGTGACCAGCCCCATCCTGAAGCTACCTGGGGGTTGCCAACCACCAATCATTAGCACACAAAAAGACATCACTTTGGAGATTCTAAGGGTTTAAGGAGTTATATGTTAGGAAATGGAGTTGATGACCAAATATATATTTCACGATATCACACACAGTATTTCAATTCCTCTCTAAATCCCTCTTCTTTCAGTTTGCATTCCAGAGGCCTCACCTGGAGGCCTAATGCCTTAGCAGGTCAGGACTGTTACTTACAACAGCTTGAAAAACAAACTGGATATTCCACAATCTTTAGAAGTTCAAGAATCAAGACTCTGATTTTGGAGTTTCCCTCTTAGTGTAAAGAGGATATTCCTCTGCCTGTGACAGAGGCTGGCAGGTCTCTTCCAGCTGATGCCAGAAGGAGATGCAGGGACAGCCACATGCCAGGCAAGGAGGGAAGGCCCTTTGTCCTCTCCCAGCCTCCCCTGTCCAGGTTCCTTTTCTTTTTTCTTTTCTTTTCTTTTCTTTTCTTTTTTCTTGAGACAGAGTCTCGCTCTGTTGTCCAGGCTGGAGTGCAGTGGCATCATCATAGCTCACTAAAACCTCAAACTCCTGGGCTAAAGTGATCTTCCTGCCTCAGCTTCCCAGGTAGCTCAGACTACAGGCACATGCCACCATGCCTGGCTAATTTTTCTATTTTTTTGTAGAGACGGGGGTGGGGGGGGTCTCACTAATTTGCCTGGGATGGTCTCGAACTCCTGGCCTCAAGCAATCCTCTCACCTCAGCCTTCCAAAGTGTTAGGATTATAGGCAAGAGCCACTGCACTCAGCCCCCTCTCCAGGTTTCTGCCTGAAGAATGAAATAAATTAGAGGACATCAATGGCAGCAAAGTTATTTCCCCAATTCCCTTGAGATCTCTTTTAGGACACCACTGTGTAGGTGGCCCCATACCACCATGCAGTGAAGGGATGGGGCCAAGAGATCTGGCCTCAGAACCACGGGTACCACTTAGGGAGGAGTAAGCAAAGAAGCGAGAAGTCTGAAAGACTGTGCTTTATCCCGGAGACACAGAGTCAAGCCTAAAGAAACTGTTTAAATAATTGCATCAGACTGTTTTAAAATCTATTGAGCTAAAATTAGTTTTTTCCCTCTTGCTACCCAGCAGGTGAGGCCTCATAAGAGAGATCAGAGTGATTTAGAGAGAAAAGAAACTACATTTGCTCTGCACATCTGAGTGGAGTGAGTAATTTTGCAACCCTGGGTTACACATGAGGGGCAGGCAGATGTGAGTTCCAGCAGTCAAAACTCAAAGCTAAGGCTGCTGCGGCCTCGCTCACTCCCCTCTCTATAACAGCAGGGGGTGGGATTCCCAAGACCTTTCTTTGAGGGCCTGGTCTTTCCCCAGGGAAGTCCATATACTTATATATAGACAATACAGGAATATGTTCATTAACCTCAGCAACAATGTTCAGTCTGGGTAAACCACCTGCCTCTTTCTGGTGAGGCCTATGATGACAGTGGGTCTTTTGTGTCCAAGGAGTAGAATTTCAGCTGCCCTCTAATGGCTGGGTGTCCAGGACAATGACCACACCAGAGTGGTAACCCATTGCTGAGAAAGGAGATCCTAGTCTACAATCACCCCTCACTCTCACCACAAGAGAAATGTGCCAAAGACCAGCTGAGGAGAAGGAAAGAGAGGAACAAAGCTCTGTAATGAATAAGGAGGACTAAGGAATTATTGTGAGCAGATTCATCTCGCAGGTTAAAATGTATTTGGGTAAAGGGACTTAGTGTTTTATGTGGCAGAATGTTACTATTCCTCTAGAAATGGAAAATGGGAAAAGAATTATCTCCTTCTCCCAGTAGAGAAACAACCTCCGAGTACAGAAATGACCTTTCCTATCTATGTATAATCTCCCCGATGACAGGCAGCAGAAAGTGTAGTTGATAGGTGCTTAGGTTTGAAAGTTCAAATCCCAGTTTTGCCATTTCCTTCCGGTGTAACCTCAGATACATTTTTTAATCCTTCTATGCCTTTCATCTGTATTTTCATTTATAAAATGGAGAAAATAATAATACCTTCCTCATAGGATTTTTGAAGGATTTATTAATAATAACACATATAAGGCCTAAAGAACAGTGCCCAGCACATAATAAGCCCTCCATAAATTTGGTTATTATTATTTTTATAACAAGGGTAGGAGTAGTATGATTTTGAAGGCCCCTTTAGTTTATGGTATTCTGAAATTTAGTGACAAGTCTACTCTAATTGAATTTTCAACAAACAAGTCATAGAGTATCTCCCATGATGGGTCCATCACCCTTTGCCAAGACCTGCACCCCAAACCCTAGAAAGAAATATGTTCATTCAATTAATCAGATCAAACAGGGTTTTGAAACAACCATTGGGTATCCTGACCCTTTATGTCATTGAGGACACTCTAATAACCACGCTGAATAAGAAGGCAGCCCTTTCCTCCTGTAGCTGAGTTCAGGATCAAGTCAGTCTTCGTGCAAAATGAGCACTGCAACACGGTAACAAGAGGGAAAGCGGACTTTGGAGTCAGGAAGCCCTGTGTTTTGAATTTTGGCTTCATGGCTTCCTAACTGCAATAGCCTAATCGAATTATCTTTTAAAATGTGGATAATAACACCTACATAGTAGGGTCTTGTGGGGGAGAATTAAATTCAGTTATTTATATAAGTGGCCAGTGTGGAGTTGTCACTCAATAAATGTCACTTCCTCTTCCTGTTTCCCCCTTTCCTGTTGAGACACAGAGTTGAACTACTCTGTGGGAAGGGACTTTCATCAAATGACGTGTCCGTTTATTTTTCTCCCACTTTTCTGAGGCAAGAGATCATGACAAAGATGAGAGGAAACAAACACCTATTAGTCTAGCCCCTTCTACCTAGTGAACATTGTCCATCCTTCTCTTCCAGCACTTAAAAAAATGATCGAAGTCCAACTGATACTGAATTATTTAGCTACTCTAAGGTCATTTCGATCAACCTAGGAATAAGTGTCCTGTTTACCTCTATTAAAAGTGGAAACAGGCCAGGTGCGGTGGCTCATGCCTGTAATCCTAGCACTCTGGGAGGCAGAGGCGGGTGGATTGTTTGAGTTCAGGAGTTCGAGACCAGCCTAAGCAAGAGCAAGACCCCGTCTCTACCAAAAAAAATAGAAAGAAATTAGCTGGACAACGAAAAATATATAGAAAAAATTAGCCGGGCATGGTGGCACATGCCTGTAGTCCCAGCTACTCGGGAGGCTGAGGCAGAAGGATCGCTTGAGCCCAGGAGTTTGAGGTTTCTGTGAGCTATGATGATGCCACGGCACTCTAGCCCAGACAACATAGTGAGACTCTCTCTCTCAAAAAAAAAAAAGTGAAAAAAAATAAGTTCTCAGGAAAATCTACCCCAATATGCCCCTTTCCAGAGTTGAAGGGACATATCTGACACCCAGAGGGGCAGGGCAAGTGAAGCATGTGGTCAGGCTTGGCCATGGCACTGTGATGCTTCATTATTAAGGGAGGAGGTAGTGTAAGTCCTGCCAGCTCCCTCTGATCCAATTACCTCTTGTGATATTAATTCACAATCACAGAGCCCTTCTTCTTCCCCTCTTAGATTTCCAATCAAGCAGCCAACCACCAAACTCACTGGGGCTTTGCTCTACTCACCCACCCACTCCATTCTCTTCAACTACCAAAGGGCTTCCCTGAGATAAAGCAGAGGCTGAGGGGCTGGGGCCCCTCGGATGGGAGTCTTAGCTGCTGACACGTACAAGTGCTGACACTGGAAAGTACCGCTGCTGAATCAAAAAACCACTTCCCAGAGGTGACATGAGTGCTCACCATTTGGTTCCTGGAACATCACTATTTGGTCCAGAACCTTGAAGCCAACATTTTAGCTCTGTCCTTCTAGGCCTCAGTTTCCCAGAATGTGGAAAGTGTAATGACAATGAAGGAAAATTGCTACTTACTGCTCGACCTGTCATCTTCATAAGTTTGAATGACTTGGCCAGCTTCAGAATGCTGTGAAAATTAATTAGTATTTGCCATGTACTCTGAGATGAAATGTGCTAAAATTAGGCAGAGCTAAGGCATTCAGCAGGGTGTTCTGGGGTGCAGTGATGATTCAACAAAGTGTTCCTTTAGCTTGTAAGTTGAACTTTCATTTTTGTCAAGGTAGAAAATTTTAGGTAACAAATATTTTATTTTTTTCTTTGTAAAATACTTTCATCTCTCCCCCTCCAAGTTTGGGACATGAACAATTATGTTGGAATATAAAACCCTCTCTCCCCGTCAAAATGCTCAGGATTGCAATTAAAGAAAAGTTAACAGCTTTTAGATTTTTTTTCACGCCATGCCAACTAAGGGGGCACTTTTTTTTTGAAACGTCCTTCTCTTTTTAACAAAACAAAGAAAATTTGTAGGATTGCAACTCTATGAGATCCTGCTCAACTTGAACCCTGAAAGTTGTTTTTGCCGCCAGCTGCATTTTCAGATGAGCTTCATTTCAGACTCATTTTAGAAATGCAGACATTTCTTTGCTCCTGGGCCACTTATTCTTTGCCTCTCTGCTCAAACTTGAAGAGGACAAAAGGAAAAGCTTGCAAAGATCCTTTGCAATATGCTGTCCCAAACCTCTGATGCAAGAGATGTAAAACAGGCTCTAAAGGGCCTTGGCTTCTCTGATGAGAGGAGCGGTGTGAGCAGGAGGAAGTGGGTAAACGAGAAGAGGCCCCGTGGCTGCGGTGGTGACTGCACGAGCACAGTCAGCACCTACAGACCAATGAAGGCAGCCAATGAGCTTGTGCAGCGCTCCACTGTGAGGCTGCCCTGTACGTGAACATCAGGAGGGCTGATGAGCCAAGTTTCTGCACACTGTGTGCACTCCTGAATGCTGTCAGCGATACAGGCATGCTCTGACGTCGGGTGAGTGTTTCTTACAAGACTAAAGCCTCTGCCTCCTTCTCACCTTCTCAGTGTTTCCCCTCACTGCCATGCTCCAAATTCTTAGTCAGGGAAGTCCCTATTACATTTTGGTTTCACTTGGACTTAATTCCCAGTGGCAAGATGTCCACAGTTCAGCTCATACCTTAAAAAACAAAAAGCAAAAATGTCACTATCATCATCAGAATAATTAAGTAAAAACAGGTCTCCATCCCTGACGATTTTGTTTTTGGATTTGTTTATAATGCTATACTTTCTACCCACTTCCCACCTTGTATTTTCATTCTTCTTTGGTGTCCTTTCCTTGTTCTTCCTTTTGGGCCAACCTATTGACACCCATCCTGCAAAATGGCTGGAAGATGAATTCCCTTTCTATAAATTTATTTTAAAAACAATTGCTTAATTAAAACCAGTTGTGGGCCCTCCATCAAAAGTGATCAGCAATGTGCTTTCAAGCATGGGGCCTATTGACTCTCTGAGAGCACCTGGGACCATGTGTGTTTCCATTTCTGTGACTCAGCCACCACTCTGCCTCCCTGGATTCCCGACTGTTATATTGCTTTGGCGTCACTTGTGAAATGAAGGTCTACTGCCAGGAGTTCAAGTTAGTAATGACAATTCTCCATTGAACTCAGAAGACTGACATGGTTTCTTGCTGACCAGCAATTCTGACTACAGGACTAAAACAGTTTCCAAGATTCAGAATTTGTCTCAGTAGTCCTAATAGCTAACAGCCAACAGAGCAAGGGGAGACCTATCCCGTGAGGTGTTGGGCACAGCTGGTGTACTAAGGATGATAGTTTTCACATTTTTGTGGCTTGCCAATCATTTTGGCAAAATAAAAATCCCCAAGAGCCAATTTACCCCACAGACTACCATTTGCCAACGCAAAAACAAACAAACTTACATATGTTTATTGGGAAGAAAACCAACGCTTTTATAGAGGACAGGGACAGAGTCTTTGGATTCCCAGAGCCTAGTGGTCTCAAAAAATATTTATCAAGATCATTTGATTCCTCTGAGGGGTTAATCATACATAGCTTTCCAATCATTTTGTTCTTGGTACTGCTGAATCTCTGCCTTAAGTCCAACCAGGTGATTGATTACAGAGAGATTGAATTCTTCATTTTGATCAAGCATGGTATGAAAGGAGCAGCAGTAGCCTGAGCTCCTCAAATGCTTAGAATTCATTGATGAGTTCTTTAATGATTTGTTACAGATGTTTCTCTCCAAAAATTGGACGGTCCAAAGAAGGGTCCAAAGTGGTCACCAAAATGACCAGAAATCCAAACACTGTTACAGGCCAAAGTCTTGGCCTAAGAGAAAAGAAAATTGAGCAAAAGGGTTGGACTGTTCTTTTCTGAAGTCATGTCCGCCATCTCCTGGGCCAAGCTTTCACTTGCTCAGAATGCAGTTTGTTCAGACAGTGCAGCTGAGGGCAGCAGGGCTTCTGGCACAAATGTGTTAGCTGGTAAGAGAAAATCAAAATAATCCCCATTAAGTTCCCATTATCTTAAAAATTAGAAACTCTAATGAGAGGCTTCCAAAGCAAGCTGAGCAGCAGGAGGGCACTTCTGACGGATGCTTTCCTCTGTGGGGATGACACTGTCGTCACCATGGGCAAGCTGAGTGCCCCAGCACCTCAAAGCAGTTTCCCTGGAAGCAGTCAAGATTGATCAGGCAACCCAAGGACTCAGGAGCCATGCGAAGAGGCAGAGAAGCAGCCCAGAAGCCAGGCTGGCCCCGGAGGAGACCCTTGGCCTGAAGGGTGATTATCTTCAACCCTGAATTTTGTTAATTGTTTCTCAGACACTCTCTCTGAATAGACTTAACTTTTACAGTCCCAGACTCTTTCAAGTATGATGTTGCCTAAAGACAGGTAAAATGTCCCCGAAGGGACTTCCTCATCTTTAAGGTTCTAAAACTGGGCTCTCATCGTATTTCAGGTTGTGCAGCCTTTTATGAGAAGAAGGTAGCTGGGGAATGCTCATTCTCCTGGCAGCGAGCAACTGTGGAAACACTCTTCTCATAGACCTGGCAAATTTTCTGTCCAAATACTACATTGTTTCACCAGCTCTGCATTACATCTTGGCACTGCACGGCCCAGTAGTACCGCATCATCTCGTGGCACTGAGCCAAGAACGTGCCCAGCAGTGCTTAGCACCGTGCAGGGAGTCTGTGGGCCCTCCAAGTTCCCTCTACCCTACTCCTACTGGAGTAATGGGGGAGATTATCAGCGGCAAGTCACAGTGTTGTTATTATTACCCTGATGTGTAATAAATCTGCGTGGTGCGATAAATTAAGGCAAAGCTCTGTTCTCACTTTCCAGGCTGCCAATAGTTTTATTGTAACAGCTCGAAGATGTGAGTTTTCCTTTTTAGGCAGAGTGGAGGAAGCTGTGAAATTTAAAGAGAGAACAAAAGGATACTCCAGTGTAGTTTGCAAGACAGGTATTGTACGTGAGCTGCCTCATCAGGACATCCAACACCTAACATTTTTCTGTGTAATGGTATTATAGAGCAGTGCAGCCTGATAATGCCCACAAGAATTCATTTGAATTCATTTTCATATCAATGTCTCACTGCTGAGCTCTGCTGAGCTGACCTCCTACACTAGCTTTACAGTGCTTTCTTTTAGTGATAAACCTGAGCTGATTGTAAGATCACAAATTGGTTCCAGAACTCATTAAAGTCCACAAATGAGCATTAGTGAGGTACTTGCACAGGCTGAAATTGTGATAATCTGTCCAGTTTGGCAATCACAGTTCCAGGGGTGAGCAGAGGGGTGGTGAGAAACCCTCTAACTCCCAGCAGGAAGATGATCCATTTCAGATGTCTGTCGAGAGATGCACAAGTCCTAGCTTTTCTTCCTTCACACCTTGCACCCTGGTTGCAGGGGGCAAGGGAAGGGCTTGAGAAATGCTTCCCCTTAGCTTGTTTGCCAAGCTCAAAACCCAAGTGAGACCTTCAATCAGGTTCCTGCATATCTGACACTTAATTTTTTTTTTTTTTTTTTGTCGAGAGCCCTTCTCTTTGGTAGCAAATTCGATTTGTATTCTTCTCTGTTTTAGAATTTGGCCTTTACTATTTTTTTTTTTACTCAAGTGTTAGTCATTCAAGATTCTTAACCCTCTGTTTATAGAGGCTTCCTTCTGTTTTTTCTGTCTTCACCTAGGCTTTCCCTAAGTTAGGCGTACTGGGTGCTGGGCTGTGCTTTGTGTGTCATTGTATCCCCTGAATGTATTCAGCTATTGAGCACGTGATTGATGTTCAATATATAAATGTGGATTAATTGACTTTCAAAATAGTCTTCTAGTTCATTCTACCACCACCAGCTCTGCTCCCCTAGCTCACCGTCATCCCTGTACTGCCCTGAAAAACTGTATGCTCCGTATGACCTTTCAGAAAAAAATGACTGTCTCCCTGGGTAATTCCCTTGGCAAAACCCTAAGACTTACCCCCTCCCTCCTCCTCAGAAAATTCTACACTCCTTAGCTTGAGTCTCATTTATCAGCAGCAAATGCTAACACAGGAAATTTCATTCTCTGAATTTTCATAAATTCTATTTTTCTCTTTTATTTTTTACCCCTCATACATTCTACCTTTGGTTAATCTATAACAACCCTAATCAGTAGAAACGCTGGAAAAATTGAGGTCATAATTTCTGAATCTGGTTTGAATTTGGAATTTGCTCCCTCAGCTCAAAATTAATATTATAAATTTACTGGAAATGTGTTTTCCACTTTTTGGACTTGAACTAATATTTTTTATACACAAAGTTTGGTATCTGGCTTAGCTAGTTACTGAAAAGAAAAGGACATATCCAACTCCTTTTCTGGCCTTTCTCCTATCCTAATGAACACACACACATACACACATGCACACACACACACACACACACACACACACACACACACATAAGTCACTGAAGATGGGGAAGATGAAATTCTTCCTTGAATTCCCCTTATGTATCATTATTTGGAAGTTATTGGTTCTCATCCAGAAGCAGACAAGGACAGAGTAAGGAGTTTTAGCTCAGCCATATAAAGTAGCATAAACCCCAAGCTTTCATCTTCCTGTATGCTCTTGTGTATGGTCTTCCTTCTAATGAATATAAAAGATTCACATTAACAAGCATTTATTGAGTGCTTACTTTGTACCCAGTACTGTATCATCTCATTTAGCTTAATTTAGTGTGTATATATATGTATATATATAATCTCATTAACTTAATTCTTGCTCTTTAAGGTAATATTAGTATTCTAATTTTATAAATGGGGAAGCAAATATTCAGAGGTATTAGGTGACTTGTACTGAGTGGGAAAACCAGATTTTTTATTCCAAGCCCACTGCCCTTTCTTTCTTTTTTTTTTAAACCCATGGCATAGATTCTAGTTACCCTGAATATACACTCCTCTGACTATTCTTTTTATTACACCATTTCTTCTTGTCTGATTTTTAATTTTGTGCTAACAGAACTCTATACACAAGAACTGGAACTCTCTGTACAAGTTAGTTCTTAAATAGTTTACAGAGTACAGAAATCCTGTTATAATAAACACCAGTGAACAAAACCACTTGCTAACAAAACACCATTCTAGAGCTGTCATTGGCTCCTGACTTTCATCCAGTAAACACTCAAGGAATATTTTGTGAAAGTTTACCCAAATTTCTCACTGGAAACTTGGAGCTTAGAATGTCTTCAAAATTGGGTTCAAGTATCAGGCATCAAGGGAATGAATAGGAAACCTGATGATACTGTTAATATGTTGGTTGTGTGTTCCTTTATATCATACATAGTGCATCTAAAAATTGTTGTTAGTTCAGTTTGTTGTAAACTAAATTGAAAGTACTATGAAAATGGAAAAAAAAAAAACTCCACTTAGATTTTTTTAAAAGGTATTTGGAATTGTAACGTCAATTTTAAAAAAGTAATTTGGTTAGTGAATAACCATTTATTGCCTGTAAAAGTAGCTAATTTTTGAGCACTTACTATGGGTCAGTTATCATTGTAAATTTTTAAATATATTATTTAATCTTCACAACAACCCTATGAGGTAAATGTTATCCTAATTTTACAAATAGGGCAACTGAAGCTCAGAAAGGTTATGTAATTTGCCCGAAGTCACACAGCTGGTAAGCAGCAGGATCAGAATTTGAACTCACACTGTGTGACTCCAGAGCCTACTCGTTTAACCACATTTAGAGTTAAAATAGAGTTACATTTGATTTTCAGATAAACAAATCCTAAATATTGCATGGAACATATTTATACTAAAAATGTATTTGTTTATCTGAAATTCAGATTTAACTGGGCATCCTGTATTTTTGTTTGCTAAATCTAGCAACCCTAACCACACTATTCTGCCTTCTATAAATTCAGATATCCATATGTTGGGGTTGCTTAATTTGCAGTTTACATATGCTTGAGTTTTGCTACAGAATAAATGATGTTAACTCATATCCACAAAGCTAGGGCAAACCCTCTTGGATTTCTTTTTCCTTCCATTTAGTGAAGGCTGGGTTGGTCTGCTGCCAGTCTTCTCCCTGATAGTGCAGTTAAGTGCAAGCTTTTCTCTTCCAATAAGAAAAGACTTTGCTTACTGTTGGCACATTCTGGCCTCCTGCCTACATTGGGCTTTCTCTCCAGTGGCCAGCTGTGTCTTGCCTGGTGCTCATCATTATCCAACTTCCTTGCCACAGGAATCCTTGACTCTTTCCAAAAGTTGCAGAGCTGCATGGCTGAATAGCTGCTTACTTCCAGACAACAATATTCACAGAAGGAAATGGGAAAGAATGAGCAAGCTAGAGCTTAGCAGAAAGGGACCCTGCATATAAAAATATGTTGTATAAAACATGTAAATAGGCAACATATACACCACCAAACAACTCTTGATTATCCGTGGGTACTGTCCGTTCTGATGGAGCTTTCATGAATGCTCAGTGTGCACCTGCCTGGCTACCTTCTTTCACCACTCAGGTAACCTGAGCAGAAGAAACAGAAACTGCTTTCAATGGCCACCTAGGAGCCAAATATATTGTCCCTCAGATCACAAAATGCATTAAGAAACAAATAAAAAGGACTTTGGAACTAGCTAATCTTTATCATTGTTTGATACTATGGATAACTGAAAAGTAACTGTCTATTTTCAAGCCTGGATAGAATAATCTCTATAGTCAAGATTTTTAAAATCTTTCAAATAGCATGAATTTTTATGAACCCAGAATGCAATGATAGTAATAGATAATATTTATTATAACATAAAAATAACATTTTGTCGTTATGTGCCAGTCTCTATAAAGAGTACTATACATGCATTATCTCTCCTAGTTTTTACCAAAGCCCCAAGAAAGTCTGTACTATTTCTAGTACCATATTACAGATAAGAACACTGAGGCTGCAAGAGGGTAAGCAATTGCCCAAGACCACACCGTTAGTAAGTGGCAGAATCTGCAATTAAACCTATGTAATCTCACATAGGTCATATACTTCATTACTACACAACGATGCCCATACATCTGTGGTTCTCAATCCCTGGGCCGACGACCGGTACCTGTTAGGACCCAGGCCGCACAGCAGGAGGTGAGTGGCCTGAGCTTTGCCTCCTGTCAGATCAGCAGCAGCATTAGATTCTCTACTGTAAACTGCGCATGCGGGGATCCAGGTTGCAGGCTCCTTATGAGAATCTAACGCCTGATGATCTGAGGTGGAGCTGAGGCGGTAATGCTAGCACTGGGGACCTGCTGCAAATGCAGATTATCATCAGCAGAAAGGTTCGACTGCACAGAGACCATAATAAATCAATTGCTTGCAGATTCATATCAAAACCCTATCAGTGAGTGGCAAGTGACAAGTAAGCTACACTCTAGTTGCAGGAAAACAAGCTTAGGACTCCCACTGATTCTGCATTATGGTGAATTGTATAGTTATTTCATTACATATTACAACGTAATAATAATAGAAATAAAGTGCACAATAAATGTTATGCACTTGAATCATCTCGAAACATGCCCTCCACCCCTGGTCCATGGAAAAATTGTCTTCCATGAAACCGGTCCCTGGTGCCAAAAAGGTTGGGGAAGCTACCCTACATCATAAGATCAGTAGAGCTTCTGTGGCAAAGAAGTAGATTTTTTTAAAAAAAAATTCAAATCTGTTGTCAAATCTTTCACTTCAAAGGCATTAAATGTTCTCTTTGTTAAATAGTAAAGAATATCCAAGAGGAGGAGGAGGTGGGCAGTAAATGGCCAAAATGGTAGGGTTCAATTAGATGCTGTATGACTAGTACACAGCTTCTACCACATGTGACTCAACCACAAGAGTTGGGCAACACCTGAACTGGTCTATGCCCTGGTTCAGCTAGATAAGTCCATTGATCACTTGCTTGGATATCATGGCAAAGTCAAGTTGCCAAAAAAGATTCCAAAAGCTTACTCTCATTTTCTGTACTCATCTCAAGGTCAACTGGTAATAAACAATTCATGGACTAGCACCAGTCCATGGACCATTTTGAGTGGCACTAATATAGATAAGATCAGCTTAGTACATTGTTAATTAAAACATACAAATAACTCATGAATTAGATGTCTGGCTTATATGCTCTCTCTCTCTCTCTGCTCCCTCTTTTTACACACACACACACACACACGCACACATAAACACTGGTGAATATTTATTCTTGAAACATTTATCAAGAACCTACTATATTCCTGGTACTTTTCTACAGTAATGAACAAAACAGATTAAGTACCTGCCTTCAGGGAATTTATGTTCTAATTCGACCAATGTTTTGATATCCAAAGATTTGAGTACCAGTTTGAGGCCTTGTCAATAATTATAATAGCTCTGTGCTTTCGTGTAATTCATTTAATCCTTCTGAGCAAGTTTTTCCTCTGCAAAATGAGACTAATAACACCACTTTAATGATACTGGTAGGATTAAATTAGATACTGTGGAGTCGTTTTAAGGGAAGAGACCATATCTTTCCATCTTTGTCTTCTCAGCAACAAGCATAAGTGCTTGCCAAATAGGGAGCCACGGTCAAGGTTTGTTGAATAAATGTGCATAAGGTCTTATACGTGTGAAGTACATTTTTTGTTTAAAATATTATACTTGCTCTTCCAATCCTTAAAATTCACTGCACCAACAGGAAAGGTACGTTAGGTATTGCAGGTATAGCATATATAATTCTACTCTTGGGTTACAGGTTTCTAAGAGTTCATGCTCTAAAAATACATTTATTAGATGGAAGCCTCTTTTTATTGATTGTAGCACAATCTGAATGCTTCTTAAATGCCTTTTCCATAAATTGATCCTAGCAGTAGCTATGCTGGTCCTGCCAGTTCTACGAATACCCACACTCTCGAGAATTACAAACTATAACTGAGTAGTGTAAGTATCCTAAGTTTGGGAAGCATTTGGAAGAAATTCTCAGCCAACAGTAACATGAAAAACAAGTATAATTAATCTGTTTCTCTTCAAAAGTATGAATTTCATGTTAGGGAAGTTTCTTAAAGGGTATAAAGACTTTCTCTTTGAGGATTAGTGATGTTACTATTAATATTAGAGTTGGACAAGGGAATGAATGCTCTACAGACTTCAAGAAAGTGTTTAGCTCAATTCAGTGGCTCTTTTAGGAGTAAGTACCTCATTTTATAAGGTGCAAGACTTACACTGCAAGGGGCACTAACGTAATAAAAACTCAGTGACCTGCAAGGAGTAATATTTAGTAATGGGAATAAAATGAATGCACAAATGTACTACAAGGCAGCATATAAGTGCCACAGAGGAGGTACAAACGGAAACCATGGGACTTCAGAGGAGGGCTCCAGTTGGGAGCTGCAATGTGAGGCAAACCTTCAAGGATTTCAACAGGTTTTAGGTTTGGTGGAGGGGATGGGAGGCATTTGTTGCAGGAAGAGAGACAATTTAATGAGCTGGCTCCTCTGTAAAAAGTTGGTAGGAATTATAGCAAGTAGTTCGACATATATGTAAGGGTGGACTGAAAGGTAAGTCTGGAAAAGTAGGATGGAGAGTGGCAGATTGAATAGGTTGTATTTAATTTGACGGGGAACTAGGGATCATTTTTAAAACAGGGTGGTCCGAAATTAATTAATTAATTAATTTTAAAAAACAGAGTGGAGTCGTGGTCTGGCCACTGCCTTAGGAAGATAGTCTGGCAAGAATATAAGATGGATTGAAGGGCTGCCTGCCTGGCAGGATTGGGGAACCTGGGGCTTTGGGGCCACATGTGGCCTTCTGGATCCTTGAGTGTGGCCTTTTGACTGAATCCAAATTTTATAGACCAAATCCTTTCAATAAAGTTTTAATAAAGTTTAATGAAGTTTGGATTCGGTCAAGGGGCTGCACTTGGGGACCTGGAAGGCCACATGTGGCCCCAAGGCCACAGGTTCACCACCTCTGGTTGGAGATAGACAGGTAAAGGCAGATGGAAGAGCCATTGTGTAGGAAGGATAGTATCTATACCTGTGCAGTCCAATACAATAGCCATGTGCAGGTATTTAAATCTAAATTTAATTAAAATGAAATAAGATTTAAAATTCAGTTCCTTAAGTCACATTAGCCACTTTGCAAGTGCTCAGTAGCCTCAGGTGACTACTGTATTGCACTATGCAGAAAAAGACCATTTGCATCATGGGGGAACATTCTGTTAGCTCAGCTCCCTACAGTCTGGGGACTAATTGGGCATAGGATGAAGAAGAAGGATTACAGGACACTGAGGTTTGGCAGCTGACTGAGACAGGTAGTGCCATGAGCAGAAAAAGGGAACCCAGGAAGAGGAAGAGCCAGGTTTAGGAGGAAAGATGTCAGTTAAGTTTCTGTCAAACACCAGGCAAAATAAAGTGTCTACACAAATGCTTGAGTGTCCATGGCAAAAGGAAAGGGTGGGAAAAGAAAAGCACCCATTGAGCTCTCTCAAAGCTTGTAACAGAGCCCCCGCAGGACCTAATTTGCTTATCCCCTCCTGCGCTCAGTTTCTCCCCAGTTTGTGTGGCTCTCTGAAGACAACAGGTGGTCGATCCAGCTCCTCGACCTCACGAGGCCAATGGCTCCCATACGCTGTGCCGAGGCCTGCCCCAGGGCCTTGCTGTTTCCTTAGCTCCTTGCTGCCAGCCTAAACCCTTTTTTCTCACAGACATTTTATACTTCCTCTCCCGGAACCACCTCACTCACCCTTCCCCATGCTCAATCCTGGGAAAGTCCCCTTGCCCTCATTTACTTGATTGCTTCCTCTCCAGATATTCCTTCCCTCAGGGACCACCAAACCATCACTCCCCTCCCAGCTTAGATTTCAAGGTCTATCACCATAATTGCCCCCTTGCATAACACCCCTACTCCTCTCATTGACTTTCATCCGTCAAATACAATTCTCCAACCCCCAGGCACTGGAGTGTAGCTGGAGACTCACTCAACCTTGCTGAGTGGTCTCAACTCCAGAGGGCCCACAGTGTTGTCCATACTACACTTCTCCAGTCACTCTTCCACTCTTCAAGGGCATTGTTTCTCACCTTCTTCTGTCTTCTTAAATAGCCAACAGCCTCTGCCCACTCACGGCTTTTTATTGCACGGAGTAAAGGAAAGCACACAGACCAGGTATTACGCATCCATCCCAGTAAGTACTCAGTGTGAATTGGGAAGAGGTGCATAGATAGTGTGTTTTATGTTGGACTGCTAAAAAGCACCACCCCTAGAGGTAGATCAATTGGGAAAAGTGCCCCTTCCTCCAGACTAACGTGGCCCCACCAGGCCACACAGCTTGGTGGGCAAAACAAGGGCTGAATTTCAGCCCCCCACCTTCCCCTTCTGCTTTGCAGTGGCCTGAGCATGCCACCACCAAATGTATTGCTTGATTTACCTGCATCTGCACCCACACGCTCTACCTTCTCTCCAAAAACAGTGTGTGAACGAACACACTGTCCTTGCTCCTATTCAAGGCCAACCCCTTCACCTCTGTGCTAGGTCCCATTGTTTCTCATTTACTTGGGGATAGTCTTTCTCCAGTTTTCTCCTCCTGTCTTCTGCATCATCAACTTTACATCTCTGAAGGGTCATTCCAAGATACCAAAGTGAGGAAGCATTTCCCATCTTAAAATACTCTCCCTTGATCCCAAGTACCCTGTGGCTACTGCCCATTTCTCAGTTGCTCTTTAAAGCAAAGCTCCTCAGGAGCTGTTTAGACTTGGTATAAATCATTTGTCTTCTTTACCTCCCATTCTCTTAACACATCCTCATCAGACTTTCTCCCCTATGACTCCACTGACACTGTTTTCATCAAAGTCATCAGCAACTTCGATCAGGCAAAATCCAGTGTTCAGAGTCTCAGTCCTCTTTTTATTTCAATAGTATCTGGTAAGACTGATCATGCCCTCCTTCCTGAAACAATTCTCTTTCAACACTTCACCCCTCTCTTGGTGTTTCTCCTACCTGACTGGTAACTCCTTTTCTATTATACTTAACCTCCAAGTGTGGTCCTCTCCTCCAGCTACTCCCACTCCCTAAGTGACCCTAAGTAGATCTAAGGCTTAAAAGCATCTTTATGCTGATGAATCCCAAATTTAAATCTCTAGACTCACATAGCCAATTCTTTACTCCACATCTCCACTTGAATGTATAACAGGCATCTTTTTTTTTTTTTGAGACAGAGTCTCACTGTGTTGCCTGGGCTAGAGTGCCGTGGCGTCATCCTAGCTCACAGCAACCTCAAACTCCTGGGCTCAAGCAATCCTCCTGCCTCAGCCTCCCGAGTAGCTGGGACTACAGGCGTGCGCCACCATGCCAGGCTAATTTTTTTCTATATATTTTTAGTTGTCCAATTAATTTCTTTCTATTTTTAGTAGAGACGGGGGTCTCACTGTTGCTCAGGCTGGTTTCGAACTCCTGAGCTCAGACAATCCGCCCGCCTCGGCCTCCCAGAGACCTAGGATTACAGGCGTGAGCCACCACACCCGGCCTATAACAGGCATCTTAAACAGAACACACGCAAAACTGAATTCTTGGTTTCTCCCCCACCCCCAGATTTGCTTCTCCTTGATTCTTCCCCATCTCATTGAATGGCCCTGAAACTAAGAACCATCCCTGATCTTTTTGTTCTTCACACACTGTCCCCCAAATCCAAATGCATTCTAATCAAAATGTGTCTTTAAAAAATAAAATAAAATAGCTCTCTTCTCATCCTGTATGCGGCTGCCATCCTAGTTAGTCCAAGCTACCATGAACAGCCTTCTTAACTGGTCTCCCTCCTGACATTTGTGCTTCCCTGTTGTTTATTTGACACACATCAGCAAGACTAATTTTTAAAAATGTGTGTATCTGATGTGGTCATTCCTTGGCTCACCCTCCTCCCTTGGCTTCCAGTTGTTCTTATAATGGCCCACAGGCTCCACAGGATCTGGCCACTTGCCGACCTCTCACCTCTCTATTATACACTGCTCTCTGGCTGACTGACTGTGCTCAGCCATACCAGCCTTTTGCTGTTCCAGCAACAAGGTAGGTGCATGCCCCCCACCCCCTGCTGGGTTTATGGCTGATTTTCTCTCCGCCTGGAAATGCTGTTTCTACCTAGCCCCCACCCCGCCCCAGTGTTTGCTAGGCTTATTCCTTCATATCATGCGTGTATATGCTCAAAGGTCTTCTTTGAAAGGTAACATCTAACCAGCTATAGAGTCATCCCATGCCCTGCTTTATTTTTCTCCACAGCAGTTATTATTATCTGCAACTTTATCACTTGTTTGTCGTCTGTCTCCCTCTCCCACCCGACTAGAATGCAAACTCCACGAAGGCCTTTGGTTGTCTCTATGGCTTTATCCCCTGCGCCTAGTACAGTGCCTGGTACCTAATAGGTGCTCAATTAGTACTTGTCCAATGGTTGCGTTCCCTCCAAATTTTATTCCTCCTGAATCTTTGGACACCTCCTCATTCCATTTCTGGCCTTACCCAACCGCTATTCCGCCCTCTGCAAAGACGAAACTCCGCGCTCCTTTCCCAGTAGTTCTCGCCTCTCCTCGCCCCTTCCTACGCGGCTCCTTTAAGCGAACTCCCCAGCGCCGCGAGGAAGGCGGGGCCGAAGACTCGCCGACGCGGACTCAGAGAGGCGGGGTGGAACTAGGGGGCGGGGCCTGCGTGCTGCGTGCGTGCGCGTTCTGGAGGCGCCGCCGCCGCCGCCGCTCCCGAGGCCGCCGCTGCTGCCGTCGCCGCGCAGAGCCGAAGCAGGAGCCACGGCCGAGAGGAGGGAGGAGGAGGAGGAGGTGGAGGAGGCGCCGGACCAAGGGGGTGAGTGAGGGGCGGGGAGCCCCAGCCGGCCCCAGAGGGAGCGGGGGACGCGGGTCGGCCGAGCTGGGGCTGAGGCGGTTCGTGTCGCTGGTCAGTCCCCTGGCTCCCCCTTCCTCCTCCGCGTTCCCTCGGTGTCCGGGGCGGCGGCCCGGGGGCCTGGCCGGCGGGAGGGGCCGGGGCTTAGGAAGGCCGGGCCGCCTCCAGGGCCAGAGCCAACCACGCCCGCGGACCGAGCCGGTCGACTGTGGCTGGGCCTGCGGGAGACTGTCGGGAGGGGCCCGGGCCAGCTGTGGGAGAGAAAGAGGACATTGTGTCCCCCACCCTCCTACTCTTCGAGGTGTCACAGCACAAGCCCATTTCCTTCGCCATCTCCCCGGACACAGTGCCCTCGCCCCTCACTGCCCGAGAGATAGGGAAGATTGGACATCTCTGCCTTTCTCCTCCTCTTGCATGTCCCCAGACTGGGGTCACAGCTTCCTTCAAACCAGCTCTCTGTTTGGGGGCACACGAGGAGGAGATTGGAGGGTTGGGTGAATTTTCTGTCCTCTGTCCCCTGCTAGAGAGGTACGGGGAGGCTGGAGCGTTGCCCTCTGCGTGTTCACTTCTGACAGGGTTCAGGCTCCCTTTTCTTCCTTTATTCCCCCAGTGGACAGGGCTGACATCTTTACATCCCACTCCACCTTCCAGCCCCTTTCCCGCCCTCTTTACTCCACGTCTTCCGTAACATGCCATGTGTTCGCCTTCTCGGCTGTTGCTTTCCTGGAGTCTCTGCTTCTTCCCTGAATTTTGTTAGGGAAGAAGTCACGGTGTGATTCTCATTTTCCTTCAAACTAGGGTTGGTAGAAGTGTCACTTTCCTCCTCAGGAAGTTAAGCACGGTGTCTTCAGTTGAATTGTGTAATGTATTGCTCTGGGGAGAAGATGAGAGGAAGACATTTGTGCCTGAAAAATGGGATCGCCTCATAGGCCTGAGAACCAGCCTTTAGAGGACCTTTGACCTCTTGGAAAAAGAACTAGTATTGAGGAGTAATGTATTCCTTTTTGGGAGGGACAATTTTGTCACCGCTTTGAAGGGAGGAGGGAATAAAAAATGAAATGGAATAACAAGGCAGAAGATTAATGGGCCACAGCCTTACAGGTAGACACTGTTTTCTGCTTCTTGGGTGGCAGATGATGATTCTTGATGTTTTTATTACATTAAGAGTAAAATATCAGCTCTTAAAACTTGGGGCTCCTACCTTCAAAAGCTTGCTGACAGGCAGTCTCAAAAGAGATGCTGCTGGAAACAGGATTTGGAAACTTTCTTTGGGTTTCCTGTTAGAATGTGTGGGAGTGGACATGTTTATGGGTAGTTTTTCTTTTCTTTTGATGTAGTTGATTTCTGTGATACTTAGACATAAGTGCTAAATTAAGCCCCTAGACTTCTTTCTGTCTGTACTATGCTTTCCTATAAAACTTTTTGTCTTGGAATTATATTTACATTGTTTGATAATCTTTTTTAGTGTGGTGTTTCAATGAATCTTGACTTGTTTCCTTGGTATTTTGAATTATGTTCTGTTTCAGATACAAGTAGGTATAAGGTTTTGCGAATCATACATGTTCACTACTTGAATGAATTTAATGATTACAAAGATGTGTCTAGGTATTGTACATCTTTTTGAGGCGTACCTTAATTAGCATATTGCATTTCACTTCCAGTATATAAAATAGTAATTCTTAACCTTTTCTAGGCCACTGACACCTTTGAAAATATGATGAAATATAGGCTGTCTCTCCAGAAGAAAAAGTTAATAGATATTTATGCACAAAATTTTGCACTCAGTTTTAGGGACCCTCTGAAGCCAACCATAGACACCTGTCTTAGAAGGGAACTGGAATCCCTGAGTGTTATGCAATTTCATATTAAAACTCTTCAAAAGTCTTTGTTCATTCTTTGTACAGGCTCAGGAGTGACAGTATCTACATTTAAAGACTAAACGTTGGGTCTTTGAGAACAAGATTTTTCCAGTAACTTTTGGCTGCTTAAAATCATGATCACAACTGACTTACGGTTTTTATTGTACAAACTACTTTTTAGCAATATGATCAGCACTTGAAAATGTTCACAAATCAAACTATTCATTTTTCCTTTTCAAGCTTATTCATATACATGGTTTTTCATGTACTTAATATATCGTATCAACATTCAATATTGATTCAGCAAGCACTTATTGAATGCCTACTATGTGAATAAAACAAAGTCCTTGCTATCATAGAGCTTGTATTCTAATCAGGAGAGACAGGCCATTACCAAATATAGAATATGTCAGGTGATAAGAGCTATCCAGAAGACTAAAGTAGGGTTGGGGGAGAAAGAGAAACAGTGGCACGGTAGTCAGGGAAGACCTGAGACTGGAGCAGGGACCTACAGGAAGTGAGGGATGTGCACTCTCTTAGGGAAGAAGGTTCCAGGCAGAGAGGACTGCAAGTGCAAAGACACCTAAGTGTACTTGCGCTTTTTGAGAACAGCTAGGAGGCCAGTGTGGTTGGAGGCCAGTAAGCAAGAGGGAAAGTGAGAGATCTTGAGGTTAGAGAAGTAGCTGGGGCCACTGCAAGGCTTGTAGACCCTGGTAAGAACTTTGGATTTTACTTTGGATGAGGTGGGAAACCACTGGAGGGTTTTGAGTAGAAGAGAGACTTGTTCTGACTTAAGTTTGTGAGCATGATTTTGGCTGCTGTGTGGAAATCAACTTGGGGTGGGGAGAGGCAAGAGTGGAAGCAGGAAGACCAATTAGGAGGTTAATAATCTTCATTTCTATCCTTTTTCAGTGATTACAAAATAGTCTATCCTTCTGCTATTGGGCATATAGGTAGTTTCCTTTTTCCCTTCTTTATTTTTTTTTCTCTAACTCCATAACAGATTACCCTTCTTTACTAAAATAATGAAGTGAACACGTGCATATGCAACATTTTCTTTCTTTTGGAATATTTCCTTGGGATTCATTTCGAGAAGGGCTACTGGATCAAAGTGTATGAATATACTTGTCTTCTGGTGTGTATCTGAATTGCCTTCAGAGAGTAGGTTATACTAGTTTTGACAGCCACAGTTGTTGAGCATAAATTTCATGTTAATATCATTTGCACTGGGTATTATTATTTAGCACTTAAAAATAATTTCAGTCATAAAAAGACATCTTTTAGATTGTTAGGTTGAATTTTTCAATAGCTTACATTTAGAGGTCATATGTTAGCTCACCTCTCTCCAACATTTAACAACAGGGTGCTAATTATTGGATACAGAGATGAATTAGGCAGGGTTTCTGCCCTCAGGGAGTTTTACAGTCTGTGGTAATATGTAGTAGTTAAATAACTCCAAATCTAGCCAATGTTTGTTACCTATGGACTTTGTTAGTATATGGTTGATGATCTTTTATATAAAATAGGTATTTCAGGTAGGCAGCCAATTTTTCATATGGGTAATTACTGTTGTTTATTTTTTACAAAGGAATTTTTAATGGTATCTTGTAATTTACTTAATTTCTGTTTTGTATGATTTTAGAATCGTATAGCTAAGAGCCCCACATTTTGTTCTTTGCAATAATTATGCAACAGGTACTTAGTTGAGGACTCTCATTGAATTTTTAAGTTGTTGAAATTCTTCATAGTTATTCAGAAAACAGAGACTATTGTTTTTGTTAAATAAGGTCGGCATTGCTTCTTTGAAATTTTATTTAGTTTAGGGGAGATGATACCAGTCTGTTTTGATAGAAAATTATACCACTGTGAGGGCTTTGTTCAGCATTTCTGGTTCTGAAACCTAGATGGCTTGATTTGGCATAAGCGGGGAGCTTCAACGTCTATAAAAGGGAGCAGGTTGAACTAATTGAGTCCCCTGAAAGCACCTAGCTGTGTGTCTGATATGTGCTAAGGACACAGTAAATGTTCATTGGACCTCAGATAATTTCTAGGCTACCAGTTCTAAAATTCTCTTATTTTAGATATTCAATAAAAATAACTCATATAAAGCATTTATCTTTTAATATTGTGGTGCATTTGAAATTGTGAACATAAGCTTACTTTCCCCTAATGTTTCCTTTCCAATTAAATGAATCATAACAATTAATTGATTACAATTAATCAGTTGTAAAAGAGTTATGGCGTATCTCCAAGTATTTTTTGCTCATTCTGATATCCCATAGTTTTTGCATGACTTAATGCCAAATTTACATCTTTTGAAAAAGTTTAGCATTAAACAAAAGTATTTAGGCTTTCATATGTTACCGAAATAGATGAATCATCCATTTTTTTTCTTCTTTTTCCCCTTTTTTATGTGCATGAAATTTGGGGATTACAAGTGATAGTTTTAATGTGCTTTTCAGTCTTTCATATACAAAGATAATATTGGTCCATTTACATTTTGATTTTTTTGTATTATAATAGTGTTTATGGGTCTGCCCTGAATGATTCACACTCTCCCTTGGCACACAGTTTTGAGATGACTGGTTGAGAGGGCAGTTTGTTTCAGAGTTAAATGATCCAGATGAGTATTGAACCTATAAGCTTAGCTTTGTTCATTATCATGATGTTCTGATCAACAAAGCAGTTCAACAGAGAACTGTGCCATGCTCTCATTTCCACTTGAAAATAGGCCGTTTAGAGGTAGAAGGTACAAGCATGCACATACACCCCCCCCAATAAAAAAAGGAAATTGTGTGTGATTATTAAGGTAGAGTTGAAACAGGAAATGGTGAGCTTTTATAAGTGGCCTAAAAATAATCCTTTTAATATAATTTTCAAAAGTGCATGACATATACATGCATGGAAGATTAATATGTTTTGTGAAATAAATTTCAATCGTTAGACAAGTTAATGGCTTTTTTAAAAGCCCTGATGACTTATTTAGGCTATATAGGTCTGAAAAAATCCTTATAAGTCACTCCAGTTTTCCCAGTGTTTCCTATCTCTAGCCTGTTTATTTCACATTGGTAGAGAGTGGGTCAACACATGGATTGTTAAAGGTAACCAAATTTAAAATTAAATGTATAATCCCATGATTGGTCTCAGAATATATTTAAATTAGGCCACATTTCATAAGAACAGGAATATACTGAACTACAAATAACTTGATAAAGGATACTCTTGGATTAATTAAAACTTGAAACACCCTACCTTAAACTCACAAGTATATACACCTGTGTTATTCATGTTTTTTTGTAATTCTGTGCTATACCCACTTATTCTGGATATACAAAATAATTTTGCTCATGATAGACTGTGGTTCAGCTATCAAAGACAAAACTATAAAGAGAGGTGCAAAGAACTGGATGCAACTATTTGGACAAATCCCAAACGCAGTTTGCATGACTCTAAGTTAGCAGTAGGAAATCTCTTATTGCAAACCGTACATTTCAGTTATGTCAGATGTGTAATTTGGAGAGTATATTTATTCACTGTATTTTCAATGATATTTTAAAATTCGTTTATAAATAGGATCATTCTGCTCTACACAAGTTGGCTATATTATAAAACATTAAGCAAGCAACCACGAAGTTAATTATTGTAGAATTCGAAAATTAACACTAATCTTTGAATTTTATGTAGTTTACATCTATCCCAAATCTATTGATGCCTTTGAAACTGCCCTTTAAATCCCATTGTATGCTTGTGGAAATGTCGCATAATTTCATTAATAGATTTCAGATTCAATCTTGGAACAGATGTTTTGAGTGACCCCAAAATTAGGCTCTTTGATGGACACTGAGATCTAAAGGTGTAGTTTCTGCTTTAAGGAATTTATAGTCTAGTAATTTGTTTGCTAGAGCCTTACATATGTTTTGTAAATAAATGCATTTTCATGGCAGAGTAAAAGTAAAATGATATTCATATTCTAAGTAAAATCATTGTGACTATTTTAAGTTCTCCCTTAGTTGTTAAACAGTTATTTCTGTGGTCTTATTTTCTAGTAGCTTCTTAGTATTAGAGCACATCAGTTTCCCAGTTACTTAAAACATAGTAAAATGAGAACTGTTTGCTCTGCCTATTTTACTTCAGTCCAAGACATTTTTTTTTGTATATTGTTCTTTTGCATGCGCGCACACACGTATATACTTATCACATTGTAGGGAAGTTGTTTCCTTGTTTAGCTAGCGATTTTAATGCTGTGGGACTTTTTTTGTAGAACAGCTTGTTAATATTTTTTCTACACTGATTAAAGTCGTCCTGTGACTCTAAAGTTAACTATCAGCTAGGACAGAAATGTACAAATAGAATGCACCAATGTGCATTTTTAGTGAATGTTGGTAGCTTGCCAGTTTTAAGTTTCTCCCCACTCCAGACCTAATTATGATGTGCTTATAAGGCAACAACAGTATATTTAGTTTAGTTCACAAAATGAGAATAGTTTTTCTGGTTTTTCCATTTTGCATGTTTTGAGTTAGGATTAATTAGACATTTATTATTCTCAGTAGATATATATAGTTTTCAGTCCACTTAACTGTGATGCTTGCTTTTGGCACATTGGCTGACTTTGAGATAGTGGGCCTTGTGTAGTTTTGTAAATACAGGTATTACTGAGTTTTGGATGACATCCTTTACACAATCTGAAAGTAAACATGAACATAATAGAAGGTGGAAACAAATCTGAGGTTTTCTTTGCACTAGGAAATATAGTTCCTATTCCAACTAATATGCCCTTGTTAGGTTCAGGATCATTTTCAGTGGGTATGACTGCTTAAACTTCTTTTTTTCTGTTTAAAGTATTTCATGTTACATTGTGACAAATTTTGAAAAGAACATAAGTGTAAAGAAGAAATTGAAAACTGTCTATGATCCCATCATCCAGAGAAAATTATTGCTAACATTTTAATGTATATTTTTCCAATTCTTCCCTTGCATGTACAAATTTTAAATTTTTTATAAAAATTGGAATTATACCTTTATATATACTGTTTCGATCTTACCTCTTTTCCCTGAATGGGATGTTGGTCTCCTAGTGTGGGACTTTAAGGTTGATTCTTTATAATATGACTATCTTAAATAACACTGGGGCAAACATTTTTATACATTTATCTTTGATTGCATCTCTGTTTTTGTTTTTCTTCCTATAGGATAGATTCCCAGAAGTGGGATAACTGGATCAGAGGGTGATTACCCTGTGTATAAGAGTGTGTGTCTCACTGCACCTTCAATGGCATTGAGTAGGTCAGTTTTTATAATCTTTGCCAATTTGATAGATATCTGTTACATTCTTGGGGTGGTAATCACAGACTCCTCGTATTATTAATCAGCTGTAAAACCTTCATAGTGTATGACTAGTAATTTGCAGTTGTCTTCCAAAAAGTTGGTTGGAAAGAGTTTCTTTAAAAATATTTTTGGTAAAAGTAACCTTTGTGACAAAAGACATTGGATTGAAGTTGCAATTTGAACATCATTTTTTTTGGAGAGAAATAAAATTTTAATGTTCTTCTTTTACTAAAACTACAAACATG
Organism: Propithecus coquereli; assembly: GCF_000956105.1. Lineage (NCBI taxonomy): Eukaryota > Metazoa > Chordata > Mammalia > Primates > Indriidae > Propithecus > Propithecus coquereli. The sequence goes on from NW_012151896.1 coordinate 636,577, forward strand.
AGAAAGCATGTTATATAGTATGTAGTAAGTAGAAATATAATGTGAAACTAATTGTTTCAGATAGATAAGGTGAGTAGTCACATGGTTCTGATTTTTAAAAAAAATTGAATAACTGTTAATGTTTAGAGCAATGGCTCTGGAATTAGGCAGCCTGGGTTCACATCCTTGCTTTGCCACTTACTAAGTACATGATTTGAGGCAACTTACTGAATACATGTATGATCTGATGTTTCTAAACCTTAGCTTTCTTATCTTTAAAAGGAGAATGATAATACCTACTTTAAAGGATTGTTGAGAGGATTAGAAATAATGTGTAAGGGTGCTTGGCACACAGTAGGTATTTAATAAAATCTAACTGTTTATGTTAAATTTGTTTTTTCTGCCAGTCTCCTAGGGGGCAGGAAATATCTCATTTTTGTGTCCTTGTTTGCATGAATAAATACAGAGATGCAGATGGGCCATGGTGAGCAATGGCAGAGGGAGGGGATGGTGGATGTTCTTTGTGGTAGGAATGGCATGTGCCAAGATAAAAAGTAGCTGGGTGTAGTTGGATGACAGGAGATTTGTTTGACAGAGCCTAGGCTTTTGTATAGTTAGAAAATAATGGAGATCAAGCCATACATATTGATTGGGGCTAGACTTTGTAACTCATTGAATGCTTGGTGTAAACTTTATTCAAGAGCACAGGAAGTTTTGGTATGAGGACAATGACTTGATATGAGCGTTCATCAAAAGTAAGAGGAATTTGGTCATAGAGTACAGAATGCACTGAGGAAGGAAAAGACTGAAGACAGTGAGGATGGATTAATAACAGAGGTAAGGCAAGATCTGAAGGTCTAATGGAAAACAAGAGGGAAAGTTTTAGGACAACTGCTGGGAGTCACCCTTGTAAAGATCTGTGTAACCAATTTGGAAATTGAATTTAAGAGAATCAGTCTGAGTTTAACATCTAGGCCACATACACTTAGGCAATCTTTGCAAGAAGATAGGAGTCAGTACGTTTTGGTTGTTAACTACCTTTTTTTTTTTTTTAATTGAAGGGTAAAAGATTCCTATCATTTCATCAGTGAAAAGCATATGTTTATGCTTTTTTTTTTAAACATATGTACAGTCTCCTGCAGAAATTTTATTTAGTTAGCATTTTGAGTTCTTGGTTAACATAGGGAATCCTTACTTTAAACTTTGTATTTCTGGAGGTATTATCTTAAAACTCTTAACTGTAAGGTGAAATTCTTCTGTATATGTGGTTTTTATAACATTTATGATTACTGCTACACTTTAAAAATACCAGTTGTATGAGCAGAAGTGATGAGAAGTGAAATATAGACTTCTTGTTTGTTAAGCAACGTAGAATATTAAAGGCAGTGAAAGGGGGAGCAACAAAAAATAGGAAATTGAGTGTGTGATCTTTAGAAAAAATATTACTTTTAGTTAGTATTCTTGTTTTTTTCTTATCCCTTAATTTCCTAATTTAAAAAAAAAATGAGTCTGTAGATGCCATTTTTAGTCATCGTGTCTCTACTTGTACTTTCCACTTGGCTGAATATTATACAAGCCAGGTAGCCAAAAGATTGATATTAATAGTATTTCTTTTTGAATGATCAGTAAACTCATATGAGCTATGAATTATCTCACTATCTTGCAGTCATGAAAAGATGCAACCCCCAATTTTTTAAATATTCAGGCTGTGATACTTCTAAGATGTTACCATTTTTTAGTTTTCAAATATTGTCCAAATTCAAAAATAAAGTCCTTATTTATTAGTTATTTTTATTCAGATCTCTTGCCTTTTAAAGTATCCTTGAAGATATCTTGAAAATATTTTTAAATTAATAAGCAAATGTAGCAAATAGAGTTGGAGATTGTATGTGTTACTGTTTTACAAATACTGTGTTTTTCTTATGTGAAACTACAAAAGCCCACATCTGGTCAACTGAATGATGAGTTCATTTGCTATTCAAAGTAATGATTTAATGTCACAAACTGTAAGCTTCCAGTTGAGTCTATTTTGGATAGGTTTGACAATATTTCTGCCTATCTGTCAACAGAAATCAGAGCTACAATCGTTCTCCTAGTACTGATTGCTATCTCTCCGTATCTCCACTAGCGCCCTCAAACAATAGCTAAGAGAACAGGATATTCCCTGATTTGGGCCATTCTGGCTGGCACTGTCACTATGATGGCCTTTCTATATGTCTTACATTCTTAGAAACCTGCTTGCGTCTTCGCTAGAATAAATTGTTAGATAAGTAGCTAGTAGTTCATGGTATACTATTAGAAGGTAGTTCATTCAAGTTTTACATGAGGTGCCATATGAAGAGTCTGAAACATGAAGAGACTTTTATATCCTTCTATTTCGAAGGATTAAAATAAAAGAAAATGAAACCCACTGATTGAATAGAATATTGTGTGCATTTTCTTATTTATGGAAAGTTTTTTTTCTTATTCTTTTTAAATCAGCAATTTTGAATGCTATGTGTAAGTTCTTGACTAAGAAACAAGTTATTCCCCCAAAATAATATTAAACAGTTTGGTTAGTCATCCAGCAGATATTTATTGAGTGATTATTGGGTGTCTGGTACTGTTCTAGGAACCAGAGATTTAGCAGTGAATAAGATGGGCTGTCATAGAGTGTTTTATATCAGTGAAGAGTTGGTGGTAGTACAGAGAAACAGTAAACAAACAAGTAAATAAGATCATTTCAGAGGACCCAAATGCCATGAAAAAACTATAGCAAGATAAAATGATAGAGTGATGGAGTGTTGGTAGAGGAAAAGCTCCCTGAGGTTGTGATGTTTAATGTGGGGCCTGAATGACAAAACACCACACACCCGCAAGAAGAGGGAACCAGGCAGAGGGCCCAGTTGGCACAAAGACCCTAAAGTGGGAAGTAGGTAGTCATGTTTGAAGAATAACAAGAAGGTCTTCGTTACCACGAGGCTGGGAAGAGACTAGTAGATGAAGTTGGTAGGGAGCAAATCACATAGGTCCTGGGAAAGGGTTTGGATTTTGTTCTTATAAATATAAAGGGAGGACACTGAATAACATTGCTTCTCTTTATGGATAAATATGTGTAATGTTCAAATTTGAAGATGCATTACTAATTATACTGATTTGAAACAAATCTGTAGGGTAACCAGTTTTTGTAGACATACAAAATCACTAACGTAGGGTCCATAAATCATGAATTTCCTAGGGGTCTGCAGAGATAGGAAGGAATTATTTTTAATATTATAAAAAGTCTTATGAAAATTGTATATTTGCTCTAAATAGATTTATACAGGTAAAATATTGTACATCTTTTCTTTGACCAGTAATCATATTGACTCAAGTCTTTGGGGCTAATTACCTCAAATCATTACCGTACATTGTGGTGACTTGCACGTTGTTAATGAAGTAAAATACTGTGCTTGCCTCTCAAGAATCTAGCATTGAGTTTCATTAGTTTTTATTTTATTTATTTATTTTTTTGAGACAGAGTCTCACTCTTGCGGGGGCTAGAGTGCCGTGGCGTCAGCGTAGCTCACAGCAACCTCAAACTCCTGGGCTCAAGCGATCCTCCTGCCTTGGCCTCCCAGAGTGCCAGGATTACAGGCATGAGCCACCACACCCGGCCAAAGTTTCATTAGTTTTTATGTCTGACAGTGTGAGATTAGCCTTTACTTATCTGGCTAATAAAATGTCAATGCAGTTGGTAGGTAAAAATCTTTAAAGACATAGAATCCATGGAGAATAACAGAGATTTTTCATAGAAAGGTTAGGAACCACTGGTAAATATCCTAATCTCTAGGGAGACCTGCAGGGAGAGGGGTACTAATATTTTTTTTTTGAAGGTAGACCCCTTTCATCCCATTTAACCTGCACAGCAAATCTATGAAGTAGATATTGGTTATTGTCCAATTTTTACAGGTGGTGAAACTCAAAGTAATTATATAATTTATGAAAATTCACACAGCTCTAATTAGAGAGGATCATGCAAGAAGTCCTTCTTGTACTTCTGTAGTACAAAGCAGAAAATAGTTGATCAGTAAATATTTGTATCTTGCTTGCATGCATGAATGGCGAATGAATACGAGTAAATGAGAGAAGACTGCCTCTGCCCTTGTAATCCTTTTTTTGTGGGTCACACCATTTTTCTCGTAGAAGTCTAGGAAATTTCTTCAGAAATAATTGACTTCACCTACCTTTTTTTCTGCAACACCCTCCCCGCCCAATGATGTTTAAATTGCTTATAATAAATCACACAGTAAAAATTCTGAGGAGAGAAATAAAGACCAGGCACTTAGTGTAATTTTCTCTTAGGTTTTGTTAACTTAAAGTTTTCAGCTTTTAAAAAAATATCTGCTTTGCTGACCCTCATATGCACAATTGGTATCATCTTTTCATTCTATTTGTATCTCTTAATTATTTTTGTAACCATTTAGCAACTTACTATAGTATTCTGAAGTGAGGTGATTGAATAACTGTAGTCAAAATGTTTTATGTAGGCCGAGCTAGTGGCTCTCGCTTGTAATCCTAGCACTTTGGGAGGCCAAGGTATGAGGATTGCCTGAGACCAGGAGTTTGAGACTAGCCTGAGCAAGAGCAAGACTCCCATCTCTACAAAAAAATAGAAGAAATTAGCTGGGGGTGGTAGTGTGCGCCTGTAGTCCCAGCTAGGCTGAGGCAGGAGGATCACTTTAGCCCAAGAGTTCGAGGTTGCAGTGAGCCGTGATGAGGCCACTGCACTCTAGCTGTGGCGACAGAGAGAGACCCTGTCTCAAAAAGAAAAAAAGTTTATGTAGCCAACATTAGTTATCTACCTAATGTCTGACTGTCACAGTTGGGTGTGTGTATAGGTGGGCATGTTTTTGTTTCTGTCTTCTATTAGTATGTCAGCATGTGTGGTTTGTTCAAAAATACGAACCGATAATTCTGGAGTATTTAATGAGTTGTAGGGTCTAAAGAAATATGTATAATGAGAAGTTTTTTTTTACTCAACTGACACAGACAGAATACGAATATGAGATCTCTAAATCTCATGTTTATAAAGTTTCTAATTCTTCAAATTAATTAATATCTTAATAAGAGTTTTGTTTTTTGAGACAGGATCTTACTTTGTTGCCCAGAGCTGGAGTGTGCAGTGGCCCAATCATAGCTCACTGTAACCTTGAACTCCTGGGCTCATGCTGTCCTCCTGACTCAGCCACCCCAGTAGCTGGGACTACAAGTATTTAACAAATCCTGGTGATTTTTAAAATTTTTGTAAAGTAGTAGTCTTGCTATGTTGCCAAAGTTGGTCTCAAACTCCTCGGCTCAAGCAGTGCTCCTGCTTAGGCCTCCCGAAGTGCTGAGATTACGTATGTGAGCCACCACGCCAGGCCATGTATGTGTAAACATGGATGTGGGTGGAACTTTTATAAATTTGATTATTTAAGGATATCAGATTAATTTAAGAAAAACCATGGGCAAGTGATTTGGGAAGAAAAATCTTATAATCAGACCCACCTTTATTTGTATGTTTAGATTTTCATATATTAGGTTATTTTGGTGGTGATTCTTTTACATTCAAATGATAAGTCTTAGACTGTGGTAACTCAAAATTGGTCAAATAATGTATGCTTTTTAAAGATGTTTCTGTGCTTTTTGAATACTGAGTTTCACATTTAGGACAAACTTGAGTCGTAAAACATCCCTTTGATTTTTAAATAACCGTTTAGTAATATCTGACTAGTATTTCACTCATGTTATAATTTTTACGTTGGAATACGACAGCATTATAATTCAAGAACCAACCAAAATCTGCAGTCAAAACCATGGGCAGGAGGGTTTTAGATGATGTAGTCATTCTGTTATTCCCATTATGCTTTAGACTTGTACTACTGTCATCAACAGCACAAGCTTGAGATCGTGTCACCACTCAGTGTCATCTGCTTACATGTGTATGTAAGCAATAATAGGCTTTAGATAACTGGATATAAAGAATCATTGCTTTGTGGTTCTCTTAGCTGACTCTGCTTAGTTTCAAGTGTACTGGGCTGAGCTTGTGTCTCACAGTGAATTGTCACAGTTTTGATCTTTTGCAACCATAACACTTACATAACCATGCGTTCAGTGTCCCCTGTGTGCTGACATACTGAAGATGGACATGTGAAGTTTTTTGGTAGTGAAAAGAAAATGCCTGTCTAAGCAGTAAAATTTAAAAATGATTTTTTAAAACATTAAAATACTTGCAAAAGAGAGAGGGCTCTTTATGTGAAGGACCACCTATCCCCTCCCACCCTGTGCTTAATTTTCACAATATAATAAACTATTTTTTTTTTTAGCCCTATGAGTCAAAATGTTTTTTAGAAAATCAGTCATAAAATTGCATTTGTCTGCACTATTTTTAAAAAGTGCTCTATTGTTAAGGGAAAAAAACAAATGACCAGTGTTTACATAGTATGATTTTGGTGCATATTTTTATAAAATATGTATTCATGTGTGAAATGTAAGCTAAAAAGAAATACACCAAAGAACCTAAATTGTTGTCTCCAAGTTTTGGGATTGCAGGTTCTTTTTATTTTCCTCTTTAAACCTTTAATTTTATGAACTTTATTCATTGTCCATATATTTTATAACCAGAAAATGAAAGTTCTAAAATGAATTCATTATAGAGTATGAAATTAAATTTAATGAAACTTTTAAAGATGAAGATTCTTAGGGGATAAAATGACTTTAAAGGCTTTACAAATGAATTAAATAGAATTTCTGAAATGGAATTACGTGTTATGATAAAAGTTTGTATTTTAAAACAGAAGCAAAAGTGAGTTGCCACGTAGTGGTGGGGAACCTGCGGCCGTAAGGCAAAATGTGGCCTTCTAGGTCCTTAAATGTGGCCTTTTGACTGAATCCAAATTTTGCAGAACAAATCCTTTTATTAAAAGGGGTGCAGCAGAGAAAGATGAAGCTTTTCTTGCCTCCTCTGTTGCTTAAAAAAGAAGAATCTTGAAATTAGAAGGCTGCAGGCTCCCCACCCCTGAATGGGAAAAGTCTTGCACTATTGGTACCATGCCTTGGAAACCTATTTTATTCTTCTAACTGAGGTGTGCCTTAGTTACATTCATGTATATATTGTTTTATGGAAAAGTGTTTAATTATAGAATTTAAACTTATTTATATAAACGGTATGCTAAATCTCAGTTTGAATATTTGGTCATTTGATAATGTGTTTGTGGTCAGCAGACAAAACACTTGGCAAAAGTTTGCATATGGTACCTACCAGCTGTTCCGTAACCTCTTTATTTCTCAGTTTTCTCATCTGTAAAATGGAAAAAGAACAATATTTATTTCTTAGGCTTGTTTGAGGATAAAATAAGTATGCCTGACATACAGAAAGCACTCAAATATTATTACTGCTATTACCAAAAAGTTGGCATTGATGTCTCTACGCAATGGAGTAAAAGATCACTGGGGACTGGTACAGTGTCTTATGCTTCATATCCCCTATTTTGATCAACCTTGTGTCGTCCCCACACAAACTTGTGTATTTAAGCAGGACTATTAGCTATTCATGTAAGTAGTTTCATTATTTATGTACACACAATAAGTCTTTAGCATTCATGAGTGAGCATTTTAGACTTAAAGTATTTAACATGGGAAATTTGTAATCTAGTATAGACAAAATTTTGAATCCTGCATATTTCAAGGCTGATGTGCCAAACAAATCTGTTGACTAAAGAATTGAATATCACTGATAATATCTCAGTTTTTATTACCTAACGGTGACTTTTGTTTTCTACTTTTTAAATTTTCATCATAGGATTAAAAACTGTATTTCTTTGTGACTAATGGTGCCCAGAGAAAGCCTATGGCTAATGCTGGTTTTTGCAGATTTAGATAAACTCTTCCTTTTCTACAACACTACAGTAATAAAGTAAATTTATTTTAGTAGCAACTTATGAATGTTGCTTATTTCTTTCATATTCTTCACAATATCTTATACACAGCAGAGATAATGAATAATAGACGGTATTTGTTAGTTTATGAAGAAATGTGAATCTTCCGGTTCATTAAAGGAAAGGGAGGAGTTTAGTGGGAATTCCTAGATTTCCTGGCTCATGGATTATTTTTATTTTTATCACTTCAGTGCATCATTTTAAGAATTTCTTAGACCAAATTAAAATGTATTTATCTGTCTGGATTTCACATTTCCATGGAGTGATATGATGATGTAAATGTGCCTCATTTAATGAAAGCTACTCCTGTGGCTTAAAATGCATACCCTATAACCCCACCCACAGAAATATTGATTTTATAGGTCTGGGAAAAGGCCTAGGAAGCTGTATTTTACTCCTCTAGGTGATCCCCAGATGATTCTGATGCAATACTTTTTCAATTTATTTCTCTCTATATTTTCATTTTTAGTATGATATTTTCAAAGCCTTAGGAATAAAGGAATACATCTTGTATTTAGTAATGAAAATTAATGGTCTTAGCTTTCCATCATATGTTCCATTTTACGTTTTTAATTAATTAAATGTACATAGGTTACTGAAGTCAAACCCAAGTAATACCAAGTTCATTGTAGAAAAAAGTGAGAAAGTACCAATGAGGCAATGTTTCTCAACCTTACTATCATCCTCCACCCCCAGTCTTTTTAGATATCTTTTTACTAAGTGTCTCCCTCATGAAATTTTAATGTCACAGATATAACTGTATATTTGCTTATGTATTGTATGTGTATCTGTGCTTTATACACTAAAAGAATAAGATTTATTTTTCAGCCCCTCGAGAGCCAATTTTCACCCCATTGGGGAATTATTGGCACTGTTGAAAATGCATGCAATAAGCTAAAAAAGTCACCTGTAATTTTACTTCTCAGCATGTTAACATTTTGGTGTACATCTTTCTCAGTGGTATTCAATGCGTGTATGTTTTTTTCTTTAACAAAAATGAAATCAGATACATAATTATTTCATGTTCTCTTTTAATGTATTGTGAATTTTTCATGACAAATTATGTATTTTAATAGCATATCTAATGGATAAGTAATACGGATATATAGTATTCCATTATGTGAATTTGCCATCATTTACTTAAATGATTTTCTGTAGTTTTCAATTTTTATAAAAGCTCTGCTATGAATATTATTGTAGTGGAGTTTTTCTATGCAGCCTTAATTATTTCCTTAGGATAAATTCCAAGAAGTAGTTATTCTGTACATGTTAATATTTTTTGGTATATGTAACTTGGAAAGTGAAAATCCCTTTCCCCAAGGACAACCACCATTAAAGTGAATATTTGTCCAACCTTTTCCTGTATATTCTAATATAAAAACCTATATATTTTATTTGTGTAAAAATTATATATAGCTACATCTGTCTTTTTAAAAAGAGGAATCCATTGTCCCTTAACTATAGCCAATGGCTTTTTTGCCTGATGTATTTTGCCTAAGGGACTTTGGTCGTCTCTTTACACCACTATGAAAGAATTCTGTCTCTTTCTTTTAAGCTATATGATGTGGAGTAATTTGTCCATTCTTCTATTGAAGGATCTTTTGTTTTCTATTTTGTTTTGTTTTTGCGTACATCTTTGTTTGCTTGTTTCTGTGTCATAAATTCCCATTTGTGGTAGAATTGCTGGGTCATTTAAGAATTGGAAATACTTTATATGCTCACATCTTTTTTTGTGTTTTCTGGTTTTTTATTCTTTTATTTACCTACTCTGGTATTGATACCAGATTTTAACTACTGTAGTTTTACAGTGTTATATTTTCATATCTCGAAATATAAAATATTCTGATAAATAGACAGGTGTGCCTTTATATTTTTCAGATTACAACTCACAGTTTAATTTTGGCTAGGTTTGTTTTTCTTTTTTTTAAGACAAGTATATGTATTTTAAAATAGAATAATACAGATTTTGAGAACTTTTAGTGCCTGGCAGTAATTCAGAACTCTAAAAGCACCTGTTAAGTTGCACAGTGAACAAACAAAGCTATTGAGCTGTGAGCTTTCTGGGAATTCTTGGAACTACAACATTTCTGTCAAATATGCCTTTTAGTCTTTGGTTTATTGATTGAAGTATATTGGACTTGTACTCTCTCTGCTATCTTTTATTCTTTTTAAAGGAGATATACTCTCTTTCTTACATTTCTGGGAATGCACTTATTTTAGGTGTCTCATACTATGCTGTTTCTGCTTATTTTTATAGAGTTGCTATGCTTATGTATTATCTTCAGAATTACGTATTTTTCTGAGGTTTAGAGTCTAATAAAGTTTAAAATATATCAGAATAGATGTTATATTAAGTAACACTTTTGTGAATCAGCATTTAATTTTTATAGATTCTTAATCTAGTTTTTGCTGGATTCAAGCAGGTTTATGAGAAATCAGTAAACATTACAAAAAAATTTTAAAAAATTATGCTTTGGTTTTTAAAGTAGAAATGTTTTTAGTCTTTTATAATGAAAAGCACTAATTTTTTTTTGGAGACTGTCTTTTAAATTTAGCCACTCACACCATTATTAAAATCCTTAAATGTTGATTCTGATACTATTAGTAACTGTGATACTATCTGTGAGCTAACTTACTTTCTTGGGACATACTCTCAAGTGAGATTTTCAAATGCTTTTATTGTTCTAGAAGAGTTAAGATTACCTTTGTAATGAAAAAATCTCTCCCCAGAGTACTGCGTTCACCACTAGGATGAAGACTAATCATAATAAATGTAATAATGGCAGTCAGTACCCAGGCAATTAAGACAGGACAGTTTTCTAAGACTAGCCTCTCTTGGAGTTGAGTTGTCACCAAAGTTAAGTTAGGCTCATTTCAAAGGTTTACCTTGCGTTGGATTATGGGTTTTCATCTATCAAAGTGAAAAACCAACTGTTTTCCTTCATGGTGGTGTTTTGTTTTGTTTTGTTTTTCACACATGGTATGGTTATAAACATTAACATCTCAACAGTGATTTTGTCTGTTGAGATTTACCTTTTAACCAGATTGGAAATTTTATTCTTTGGTGCAAAACTTAACTTAAATGCTTTGTGAATGTACATGAAGTGGAGTCCTTTATCTCAGAATCACAGCTGCAAACAAATGGACAACCCATGCTTGAGCATTAACTCAATATGACTTTAGACCTTTGGCCAAGCCTATGTGATTGCTTAGATACAGCCTTACCTACTCTCATTACCTACTTCTTTGTTTTCTGAAGACTAAAGCCATGTACAAACTTTAGATTCATTTAAATAAATAGTCCATATAAGGAGGATATTTGATTTTTTTAAAGGGAGATATTTGATTTTAACTAAACATTATGTGAGATTATTATAAATGATTACAAAAATTAGAATGTATGTGATGTTTGTTTTAGATATTTCCATTTTCTTCTCATTATCTAAAATATTTTCCCCCTCACTAAGTATTGCGATAAATTAGTATCAGTAAGACTTTAATTGGTAATATAGCCACTTGGTAGCAAGGATTCCTTAATAGATTTGTTAGACTATACATCTCCACTGTATATAGAAGTTGGTTGGTAGATTTTATTTTTATGTTTTGTGCTCTAAAAGTAAGCTGCCTTTAGGAAAGCATCATGTAATTTTTACTAGCCCTTTTAATAATTATTTTTCTATTCAAAGTATTAGTAATCCTTAAAATCCTTTTAGTCACACTATTTTTAAAAAATTCATTATTTTTATTTAATAAATTGTAAAAGGAATAAATAGATAATGCAAAAAAGTACAGATCAGAAAAAGAATACAAATGAGACAAAAATAATGGTTATCAGTTTTCTATGTATCTTTACATACATTTTCTGTAAAAGTGTACTTGTAGGCATGTATAGAAATCATTGGTTTTGTTTTCACACCTGCTACCATGCTAGTAAATAAAAATTCAATTCTTCAAAGTTAATTTTGTCAAGGTTCCCCATCTTTACCTCTGTTTCTCCCCTCACTGCAATTCTTTTCTTTTCATTACCACTCTTCTCCTTGAAAGGAGAGGAGTATAGTGTGGGTGGGTCTCAACCATGGCTTGGCTGTACACTAAACTGGGAAGCTTTCAGAAATATCCACATTCTGACTTCACCATCCAGATTCTTAATTGGTCACATGACACAAGGCATGTGGTTGGAGAACATGCTTTATATTAGCCTACATATAAAAGCTTGCATGAGCTTCTGAGTTCAAGCATAGTTTGAGGGAAGGCGATGGTTGAATTCAAGGGGCCATATCCCCTGCCCCCATTTTCCTACCTTCAAGAAGAAAGATATATATGCATCCATAGGTCTTTGTAATCCCTCAGATTCTCTAAGAAATGTACTGCCACAAACTTCTGATTTATTCCAATATTGGTTGATCCACAGAGTTTGTAATAATTAAATTCTAAGGAAAATCAACATCATTTGTGCAGTGCAGATGAGATAGACAAGAAGGTGACTGATAAGGCAGTATGGAATTGTGGTTAGCCACACTGATGCTAGAGCCAAACTGCCTGGGATGTAATCCTGGTTCTATAATTCATGTCTGTTGAGCTTGGGCAAATTAGTTTTAGCCTTTCTGCCTCATCTATAAAGTAGGGATGATAGTCCCCACCCCATAGGAATGTTGTCAGTATTAAAAATATTAATACATATAAAGTACTCAAATAGTACTTTGTACATGGTAAATATGCAATAAATAGGTTTCAATTTATTCCTTACATCCTCTTTTCTAACATTTCTTACCCTTTTCTTGCCCATTCCTCCTGAAGTTAATGCTTCCTCCGATAAACTAGTGCAAGGATTAGCAAACTTTTTCTGTAGTGGGCCAGATAATATTTCGGGTTTTTAGGGTTGTATGATCTCTTGAAAATATTTAACTCTGCCGTTGTAGGGTGAAAGCAGCCATAGACCATATGTAAACAAATGAGCATGTCTGTACCCACTTTATTTATGGACTCTTAAAGTTAAATTTCAAATAATGTTCACGTGTCACAAAGTATTATTTTCCTTTTTTGATTTTTTGGAGCAATATTTAAGAATATAAAAACCATACTTAGTTCATAGACTGCACAAAAATAGGCAGTAGACCAGATTTGACCTGTGAGCCATAGTTTATTGACCCCTAAGTAGAGTAAAGGAGCGTGCACATTCTAACAACCATTTTAGACACCTTTTCTTTCTTGAGTATGCCTTCATTCTTTAATTTCCCTGTACTTTGGAGTAATCTAGAAAATTATTTTTCTGGCATCAAGTTTAGAATTTAAAAATTCTACTCACAGCTTTGAACTTAAACTGTTTATTAACACATGTGAAACAGTGAAACTGTTGACTCTCTCCTCAAACAATTATGTAAATAACTATATTTAGGGTTCTTTGCAAGCAACAGAAACATCATTGTGTTGTTTTATTCACTAGAGATTTTATCCTTTGGTGCAAAATTTAACTTAAATGTTTTTCAAAGGTATATGAAGCTGGGTCCTTTGTCTCAGACTCACAGCTGCAAACAGATGACAACCCATGCTTATCCTTAGCACCAGTATATAGTAGGTGTTTGTATTAGTCAGGGAACTGGACGGATACCTACAGAACTAATAAGACAAATACATACATACACACACACACACATACATTATGTAAAGAGATTTATTTCAAGGAATTGGCTTACATGATTGTGGGGGGCTGGCAAGTCCAAAAATCTATAGGGCTGGTCAGCAAGCTCCAAACTCTCCAGCTGGAGCTGGTGATGCAGTCTTGCAGAAGAATATCTTCAGGGAAACCTCAGTTGTGCTTTTAAGGCCTTTCAATTGATTGAATGAGGCCTACTCACATTATTTAGGATAATCTCCTTTACTTAAAGTCAACCGACTGTAGATACTAACCACATCTACATAATACCTTCACAGAAACACCTAGATTCCTGTTTGTTTGAATAACTGTGTACTGTAGCCTAGCCAAGTTGACACTTACAACCATCACAGAGTGCAATAAATATTTGTCCAGTAAAAGGATGAACAAATGGCTAAAATGGTTAATTTAAGCAGAAAAATTATTACTTGAAGGATGTCAAATAACAGAATTTAAGTAAAAAATGAGCAAGTAGGCCTCAGGGAGCTCTGAGAAGAACTAGAGCAGTTTGCAGGGGTAGGACGTAGGTAGCGGTAAGGAACAGTGTCTTTAGTGTGCTACAGTTACAATGAATTAGCTCTAACCATTTTCCATCCTCACATCATTCTGCTCAAGATTTACCTTCCTGGGAAACTCAGCTTCATTGGTCTAGCTTGAGTTTGGGTCACATGTCTTGCTTGCCCAGTAAAGGGTGAGACACCTTCATTGACATTCCACCCAAACTGCATTCAGGGAGATAAGGATTGTTTCCCAACAGAAAGTCAGGATAGTGTTACCAAAAGAAAGAAGAATAACAGATGTCCAGTTTACCAACTCTTAATATCTGCCCACATAGAGGGACAGCTGGTAAAACTGACATGGATCGGGGCCAGAATATGTAGAAGATTATAAGCCCTGGTAATGAGTTTGGGCCTTATCCTCTAGAATAATGAATTGGGGGTGGGGGTCATAGACCCCTTTGAAAATTTGAAATTTTGGGACCAAATTTTGGGCCGCCTTCTCTCTCTAGAAAACTCTATCTGTGCTTTTAAAAAGGCTTGTTTTTGTTTTGTTTTGCAGAGCATTTCAAGGGGTTCTTATATCCCCTAAAATATGTCCATGATTGGTGGGCAGAGGATGTAGTCTTTTAACCTGAAAGGTTAAGAACTCATAGGGAGAGGGTAGTATAAACTATTGACGATAGTCAAAGTTTGCATTTTAGGTGAATCATTTCGGCTTATATTGGAGGATGGATTTAAGGAGTATAAGGCTGGAGGCTGAAGAACAATCAAAATATTACATCTCCTTTCTCAGCTCTTGATATTTGCACTCTCCTCATTCTCCTTAATCTCTTTGATTTCTCTTGGAGGAATTTGGTTAAGAGATGATGAGCATCTTAACACAGTGGACATAGGGATAAAAAGAATAAACAATTTAAAGAAATATTTAGGAAACAAAATTCACAGAATCAGCTTGGCTATCAATTGTATAATATATGGGGAGGAGAGTCAAGTATGGGTTGTACATTTTTAGCTTGCCAGGAATTGCAGGGGGAAATACAGAGGACAGGTGGAAGGATTGACCTTAAATGTGAGGAGGGACAGCCTCATACTTTGAGTGGGATTTGAGGAAAAAAGATGATAGTAACTGGACTTGATAGGTTTATCGAGAGGGGAGGGAATGAGAGAGGAAGTGGAACAAAAATTGGTCAAGGGATTGATGCGTACAGTACTGAAGGCCCAGGTGAAATTTTAGACCAGGAATTTATAGTAGCAATATCAGTTACATAATGATATTTTCTCTAGCAATGAAGAGAAATTTTAAGATTCATTTAGAGTTGATGTTATATTGGTAGATTTGATGGTGAAACAACAGGAATACAAGGAATATAGGACTCCGAGCCAAGACTTACTCAGACAAAGATGGTCATATTATAATTAACACTTTTATAGAGCCGAGCCCCTACTCTGTGCTGGGCACATATATATTAATACATATGCTTTATAGTTACTAATTCATTTACTCACAATAACCTGAGGTAGGCACTGTTATCCCCATGACGAAACTGAGGCATAGAGAGATTAAAACACTTACCTAGGATTATAGAGCTAGTAAGTGGCAGAGCTGGGCTTTTAGGTTCCAAAGTCTGTGCTTTTAACTCCTAAACTACACTGATGATCACCCTTGGGGTCCAGGTTTGGGAGGAAAGGACAGGAGATGATAGGCTGGGAGAAGATGAAGGCCTCAAAGTGTTTGAAGTTTCACTGAGGTGGAAAACCTGTGCTGTGGGGGTTTTCCTCAAATTACCCATGCATACATGTTTATATCAGCTCGGGTGCTGGAAAAAAGGAAAATAGTTCAGACAATTACCAGTAATTCTTAATGATCAGGAGCATTTTTCATGAGTCATTTGCACTGCATAATTCTGTTTGCTCCCTTTTTGTATGGCAGAAGGCAGTAAGGAATTCTTGTAAACCTCCTTTTCCTTTTATACATCCCACCACCCCAGTTTTGACAGAACCCCTAGTAAATGGCCAGATTTTTCTCTGTGCTTTCTCTTTTCTCTCGTAATATAACATGAATTTGGCAGGTTTTTTAATTTTAGTATGTTTATATCTACTAGTATACCTCTGCCCATTTAATAGGGGATCCCTGCCAGTTAGAACTGTAATGTTTTGTTCTCATTTGGAAAGAGAGTATGTGTCTCTCTGTCTTTAAATTCTGTCAGTTTTCCTTTTCCTTTTTTTTTTTTTTAACTTGATGCACCATTTGTAAATAAATTTCAGCAAATGCAGACAGAGGGAATAAAAAATGAAAGCATCCATCAGAGTGGAAATGCACCCATCTCAGTATAGAGCTAATTAAGTTTGGCTTTTTCTAAGTTTTTGTTACCCAAAGGTAGCATTAATCAAACTAATACTTTGAGAAAAGGAATTATAATCTTTTTCTTGTTAAATTTGGGTAATTGATTATATTTTCCTTTGTTTCTCACTGTCTCATATCCTTAGTAGATAAATATAATAGATATTTGTCATTATATTAAAGACCATTATAATATTGCTTTTTCTCTAACTAGATATTGAGTAAGGCTTGATGTTCGTTGTGCTCAGCATGCCTTAAAAATTGATATTTCAGTCTGATATTTCAATTATCTGTTTCTTGCCAGTGTATGACATTGTTAGAATCAGGGCTCTAGATCTAATATATATTACTTTTTCTCTAACTAGATATTGAGTAAGGCTTGATGTTCGTTGTGCTCAGCATGCCTTAAAAATTGATATTTCAGTCTGATATTTCAATTATCTGTTTCTTGCCAGTGTATGACATTGTTAGAATCAGGGCTCTAGATCTAATACATATTAAGATTATAGCTTCTAGAAAATTTGATCATATTATTTAATTCTTTCTTCCTTTGAACCCTGAAAATCAAGGCTTTTAGTAATACTTAAGGTGTCTCCTGTGTTCAGGTGGTTTTTGATTTGACTGCAAATACTTTTTTCCGGTAACATTCTTAGTCCAAATCTAGGCCCCAAAGCAAGCTGTCTTTACTCTTGTAGAGAATTTTAATACTTACTTTTTATTGGTTGGTATCTTTTAACTAATGTGACGTTATTCATATTGGTAAGGTGTTAAACAATAACAACAAAAGATTGCAGTAACTCATTTTTGAAGAATCTTGAGAATTATGTCAGTCCAAAAGTATTAGATTCAAGCATAACATTAAGAGGTGGTCATTTTGAAATTCATTGATATGTAGCATTTTTCAAATTTCACTGTTTCTATATGCTGTAATTCTGATACTTTCATACATGCTGAAGAGTTAAGATAGGTCTAGATACTGAGAAATTTCTCCTTATCAATAAGAGTGTTACAGATAACATTATCAGTCTTTCACGTCCATACTGTATTGAGAATTCTACTCTGTGGTGAAAATAGCTGGTGTAGTTGGTGTTTGGCACTATTAATAATTCTACATAGAAATTCCTCTATAATCATTTTTTCAGGTGTATTATAATAAAAATCACTGTTAAACTGTAATATAATTTCTGTTTAGTTGAGGGTTTTTTCATGTGTGATTGCCTGGAAATTTTATCATTTACTATAGGAATATTTCTTTTTTAACATTTTAAGGATTCTCATAATCCCACATTTTGTTTTTGTAATTTTAATTATTTCTTTTATTAAATGTTATTTATTTTGCTGCTCTTTTAATATCCTTAAATGTTTGCATGTTTGTGACTCTTGGTCACTGTCGTTCAACATGTTGATATCATATGCAAGGTTTTGTTTTCTATATCCCTATACAATTCTTCTTTAGATAAAAGAAAGGTACCTACACATCTGACATAACTTTTATAAAATAGAATTAGATAGTATCATCAAGCAGATATTTTCATCAAGCAGGTATTTTCCAGGATTCATTTTCTTTCCAGTCAAAAATTTTTCCAGCAGAAATGTTATACTCAAAGTAATAAAGTATTATAAAGCTTTGATCAGAATTGTATTTTCAAGGAGACTATTGTAATATATTGGTTTCTGCAAGCAGTCCCTCATTTAACAGACCTTGCATTGATGTATACATACATAATCATGGGAGATGGGAAAGTGGAGGTAGGAGTAGTTGGTTGTAATGATGGAAAGTGGGCAGAGCTGGATGATTCCAAATATTTTCCAGTGCTATTTCTACCAATAAACAATATTTAAAGTATTTAATGTACTGCTCTGCAGCAAGTACTGTAGCACATTTTCAACCACAATGACTATAGACTTAAAGTCATTGGATTGGGCTTACTTAAAAGAATTCAGACACTGTGAACAAAGAAACAAGGCTTAATTTCGAACTTTAAAAATTTAGGTAGAAGTGGTTATTAGAACGAGTACATACAAGAAGTGTTATCTCAACCCTTCATCCGTCACCCTGTTTGTCATTGGTCTTCTATCAGTGGTCTTCTGGTTATTAACTACTTGTCATCAGTTCCCCAGTAGTTGGATATAGAAAGAAAATGAGATAGAAGCACACATCTGCCAATTTTGCCTTTTTTCTTGGGTTTTGTTTTTGTTTTGCTTTTACTATAGAAAATGAAATCTGATGAACACACAATTTAGCCAGTATATAGGAAAGACAGCATGGAGTTTAAGAGTATGAACACTGGGGTCTTGTTGCCTAAATTCTGATCCCGGCTACACAGATGACTATCTGTGACCTTTGGCTAAGATGCTTTTCTTAGACTCATTTTCTTTAGCTATAAATTATGAATGATAATATTAATAGTATCCCTACCTGTGGTCATGAAAATCAAACATTATAGTCCATGTACGGTACTCAGCACAGAATATTAGATATTATTGCTTTATTATCCCTTTCTTTTGCTGTTGATGATCAGAACTTTACTACTGATTCTGACTTAATTTTTGAGGTTATTGTTTGGTTCCCATAGAATTTTCAGCAGCAGGTTAGTATTTAAGGGAATATTTAATACATTATTCCTTTTAGCTAGGATAAGCTAAAGGTGCACAAGAATGAACGTTGTCTTAGATTCCTAAGACCTGGGGAACGGGTCTGAATGGTTTTATGCACTTGGTTAACCTTTATGCCATTCAGAGTGTGAGACCAGTTTGGGCTGATTTCCATTCCTCTGTTAGAAAGGCTTAAAGAATCACCACACTGTTCATTGATGTCATTAGGACTATTAGGAAAAATACTTGTAACTATGAAGACCCAGAGAATTCTTATTTATACTTATTTTAATAGTGAAAACTTGGTTTAGAATTCTTGTAACAATATATATGAATAATATTTGTAGGGTGCTCTTTACAAACTTTGTCTCATTTGATCTTCACAATTCTGTGAAAAAAGGTAGGACATATGGTATCACTTCTACTTTTAAAGGTGAGAAATGTGGGCTTCGAAGAAATTCATTTATTTGCCCAGAAATAAATAGTTATGTTTGCTATCTCTTATATTAGTTTTCATTCTACTACATCAAAGAGTTTCTATGTAGAATCACTTCTTCTATATGATCTACTTATAATTTCTAGAATGTAAAATTCAGATTGTTGAAATTGCTGTTTTTTTCACATTTGCCAAAAGTATATACCTTTTTTTTTTTTTAATAGACTTAATTCTTTTTAGAGCAGTTTGGCTCACGACAAAATTGAGCAGAAGGTACAGAGATTGCCCATGTACTCCTGCCCTCCCCCGACACCGCACAGCCCCCTGTATTATCAATTCCCTACCATACTGTTACTGATAAACATACATTGACACATTATCACTCAGAGTCTGTAGTTTATATTATGGTTCATTCTTGATGTTGTACATTCTGTGGGTTTGGACAAACGTATAATGACACATATCCACATTGTAGTTTCATACAGAGTAGTTTCATACCCTAAAAATCCTCTGTGCTCCTACCTTTTTGTTTCTTTGTTTTGGGCATACATCAAGTAAGAAGAACAGATAGCAAGTTCTGCCACAGTGTATTACTGTAATTTTAAATTATTTGTAGCCTTGGGATTTAGAAATATTTGATTCAGAAGTATGTCCTCCAAATCCATCTGATGCTAGAAAGTTGTTCTAATAAATTATGATTATATTTTGATTCACAGGGTAACATGAAAGATTCTTTCTCTGGTTCTTGCAAAATTCTTAAGCTGTCCAATTTCAAAAAGAAAAATGACTTTTTACTTATAGTAATCATTTTAAAACTAGTATGCTTTATTTTGTATAATGCCTGCAAGGAGATACACACACACACACACACACACACACACACACATATATATTTAATTGAGGACATTCTTTGTGCAATAAGTTTAGTTCAAGTATTTTTAGAGCTTGTGTTCTTGTATTCATGGGCCCTGTGCAAAACTCTATGAAGGAATACAAATAGACCTTAGCCTGCTTTCAGCAAACTTGACATTGATAGAGAAGGCAAGGCTAATTATGAAACAATTAGAGGAGAGATTGCCAAACTACAGTCCAACGCCTGTTTTGTGTGGTCCTTAAGCTAAGAATAGCTTTTGATTTTTAAAGAGTTGTTTTTTAAAAAGAAACAAAAAACAAAGCAACATAGATCATGTGTAGTTCACAAAGCATAAATTATTACCTGGCCCTTTACAAAGAATGTTTGCTTTGGGAGGCCCAGACAGTAGGATCACTTGAGGCCAAGAGTTTGAGAGTAGTCTGGGCAACATAGCAAGACCCCCATCTCTACAAAAAATTTAAAAAATTAGTTGGGCATGGCGGAGTGTGCCTGTAGTCCTAGCTACTTGGGAGGCTGAGGCAGGAGGATCACTTAAGCCCAGGAGTTTGAGGCTGCAGTGAGCTATGACCATGCCTCTGCATTCCAGTTTGGGCAACAGAGCAAGACCCTGTCTCTAAAAAAACAACAATAAATTGTAAAAAAAGAAAATAATTGCCTTTGACTATTAATTAGAGGAATATATATCACATAAAATAAAATGTAACCAGAAACCTTAGGGAAATATAAATCAAACCACAATGAGAAACCACTTCACACCTACTAGATGTCCATAATAATTATTTTTTTAAAAGATAATAAGTGTTGGCAGGATGTGGAGAGATCGGAACTCTCATACATTGCTGATGGGAATATAAAATGGTACAGCTGCTATGGAAAAGTTTGACAGTTCCTCAGAAAGTTAGACATAGAGTTACTATATGACCCAGCAGTTTTAGGTATATACCCAAGAGAATTGGAAACATATATTTACGTAAAAACTTGTATACAAATTTTCATAACAATAAACAAAAAGTGGAAACAACATAAAAAGTAGAAACAACCTAAATGTCCATCAGCTGATGAGTGGAGAAACAAAATAGCATGTCCATAGAATGGCATATTATTCAGCCACAAAAAAGTAATGAAGTCCTGACACATACTGCAACACAACAAACCTTGAAAATATTGTACTGTTAAACAAAAGAAGCTAGACACAAAAGGCCACATATTATATGATTCCATCTATGTGAAATGTGCAGAAAAGGCAAATCTATAGAGACATAAAGTAGATTAGTGGTGCTTGAAGCTGTGGGGAAAGGGAAATGGGCAGTGACTGCTAATGGATATGGGATTTTTTTTTAGGGTGATAAAAATGTTCTGAAATTACATAGTGGTGATTGTTACACATCCTTGTGAATATAGTTTTAGAAACCACTGAAGAATATACTTTAAAATGGTGAATTTTATGGTATGTGAATTATATCTCAAGAAAAGAAAATGGAACCAGAGATGAGTTAAAAAAAAAAAAAAAGGTAATGAGAGGTCAGGGAAAGAAGAGAAAACTATAGGCATGAATTAATGGATATGACTCTGAAGTTGGGGCTTGAAATGCACCTCAAAGGGCATAGAGGATTTGGATTGTTACAGGAAGCAGTTATGGCATTATAGGTCCTAGGAAAGGGTAACCCAAGATAATTATTGTTTGACAGAAGTGGCAAGATGTGAGAAGAAAGACAAGGCAAGTGTCTCTTGTTTTCATGGGACTTCTAAACTGGCATATTAACTAATTTGGCCTGCTAAGGATTGGGCCTTGCACTATTATTTTCTTTTTATTACTCATTTGTTCATTCATTCATTTTTTTTTTTTTTTGAGACAGAGTCTCGCTCTGTTGCTCGGACTAGAGTGCCATGCCTAGCTCACAGCAACCTCAGACTCCTGGGCTCAAGCAATCCTTCTGCCTCAGCCTCCCAAGTTGTCCAGATGATTTCTTTCTATTTTTTTAGTCTTGCTCTGTTGCCCGGGCTAGAGTGCCATGCCTAGCTCACAGCAACCTCAGACTCCTGGGCTCAAGCAATCCTTCTGCCTCAGCCTCCTCCCCTCAGCTGGGACTACAGGCATGCGCCACCATGCCCGGCTAATTTTTTCTATATATTTTTAGTTGTCCAGCTAATTTCTTTCCATTTTTTTTTTTTTTTAATAGAGGCGGGGTCTCGCTCTTGCTCAGGCTGGTCTCAAACTCCTGAGCTCAAACGATCCGCCCACCTCGGCCTCCCTGAGTGCTAGGATTATAGGCGCGCCGGCCATTTTTTTTGAGACAGGATCTCTCTCTCTGTTACCCAGGCTTAAATGCAAAGGCACGATCGTAGCACTGACACTGCAGCCTCGAACTCCTGTGCACAAGTGATGCTCCTGCCTCAGCCTCCTGAGTAGCTGGTACTACAGGCGTGTGCCACCACACCTAGCCTGCACTATTATTTTCATGGAATAAATTGTATATTCTTCTAGCCTGAAGCAAGAATTTTTGATTCTAACCAGAAAGCAACAACCTAAGGGGCTCTCTGTCATGTTACTTTTAACAGGATTTTATAAGGCTTTTAGTTCACAGCATAAGCGTTGAGGAATTTGCTCCCATCTTTTTATTATTATTTAATCTATTTTAAATCATACAAAGTGTCCATCAGGTTTTGTTATTTAAAACAAAAATCCTTAATACTATTCCTTATATTTGCCACTTTATAAAGTTCTTTCATGTGTATCACCTTATTTAATTCTTTCACCACACCTGAGGTAGATTGTATTATTCCCATTTTAAAGATGAAAGAGGCCATATAATAGAGTGGTTAGGAACCAGGATAGGGGCTCTGGAGACAGAAAACCTAAGTTCAAATCCTGGCTCTGCCATTTACTAGTTGTGTAGGGTTTTGGTTTTTTTTAATTCTTTTTACTGCAGTTTTTTAAATTGATTTTTAATTATTATGGGTACATAATAGTTGTGTATATTTATAGGGTATATGTGATGTTTTGAGACAGGTATACAATGTGAGTTAATAAATCAGGGTAATTGAAGTATTCATCATCTCTGGCAATTGTCATTTCTTTGTGTTAGGAACATTCCAATTCTACTCTTTTAGTTATTTTAAATTATATCCTAACTTGTTGATTATAATCACTTTGTTGTGCTATCAAATACTGTTCATTCTATCTATTTATATTTTTGCACCCATTAACCATCCCCACTTTATCCTCCACTCCCTGCTACCCTTCCCAACCTGGTAACTATCATTCTACTTTCTGTCTCCATGAGATCATTTGTTTTTAATATTTAGCTCCCACATATGAGTGAGAACATGTGAGATTTGTCTTTTTAATATTTAGCTCCCACATATGAGTGAGAACATGTGAGATTTGTCTTTCTGTGCTTGCCTTATTTCACTTAACAAAATGTTCTCTAGTTTCATTCATGTTGTTGTAAATGGCAGGATTTCATTCTTTTTGTGGCTATATAATATTCCATTGTGTATATGTACCACAATTTCTTTATCCATTCATCTGTTGGTGGACACTTAGGTTGATTCCAAACCTTGACTATTGTTCATAGTGTTGCAGTAAACATGGGAGTGCAGATATCTTTTCAATATATTGAATTCCCTTCTTTTATATATATACCTAGCAGTAGGATTGCTGGGTAATATGGTAGTTCTATTTTTAGTTTTTTGAGGAACCTCCATGCTGCTCTCCATAGTAGTTGCATTAATTTACAGTCCCACCAACAGTGTATGAGGGTTCCCCTTTCTCCACATCCTCACCAGCATTTATTATTGCCTGACTTTTTGATAAAAAACGTTTTAACTGGGGTGAGGTGATTTGCATTTCTCTTATGACTAATAATGTTGAGCATTTTTTCATATACCTGTTGGCCATTTGTATGTCTTATTTTGAGAAATGTCTGTTCAGATCTTTTGGCCATTTTTTAATCAGATTATTTGACTTTTTCTATTCAGTTGTTGGAGCTCCTCATGTATGCTAATTATTAATCCCTTATCTGTTGGATTGGTGGTTTAACAAATATTTTCTCCCATTCTGTGGGTTGTCTCTTCACTTTGTTGATTGTTTCCTTTGCTGATTGTTTCCTTTGCTGTGAAGAAGCTTTTTAGTTTGGTGTGATCCCGTTTGTCAGATTTTGCTTTGGTTGCCTGTGCTTCGAGGATATTACTCTGGAAGTCCTTGCCCAGACCAATGTCCTGAAGCATTTCCCCTGTGGTTTCTTTTAATGGTTTCGTAGTTTCAGGTCCTAGTTTTAAGTCTTTAATCCATTTGATTTGATTGTGTGAGTTTTGTTGAGTTATTTTACCTCTCTTGTGTAAAGTGATTATAATGAGTTGTTTTAAATAAGTTGACTTAAAGTAAAATTCTTAGAACCATGCTTGACACATAGTAAGTCCTTAGTAAGTGTTTAAAAAAAAAAAACTGTTATTTATAGATCATGAGAATTCAATAAGTTTAAGAAGTCCAAAGTCTTCCAGCTAATGTGTCAGAGCCCGCACTCGAATACAGGTGTTCTGAATCCAAGTCTTATTTTCTGATTTATCTAGTTGCCTTTACCAGATTTTGTTATATACTTATTTACTTGACATAAAATTATTAGCCTTATAAGCTTTAATTTAAATGTAGAACAGGCCATAGACCAGGTATTAATAGCAAAAGAGACTTTCTAACTTACTTACAGCAGAACCCTCATTCTTAAACACAGTCTTTTGCTTTAATCTAGTGATGCCCAATCCTTAGCAGTTATAAATCAAAATTGTAAACTTTGAAGGGAAAATAACAAAGGGAGACATAGATTTAATAAAATTAATTTAGCAAAAATTAACGAGTATGATAAACAACTGAAAGCAAACAACATGGGGGTGTACTTGGAATAATCAGTCAGAAAGGTTGCTATTATTAAGTAGAACAGACTGCTTGATAGGAAAAGCAGCTTTTTTCCGAAGCCAAATGAGTAAGAATAGGCAATTGACAAAAGAAACATGTGACGGATAAATATTTGAAAAACTGTTTACCCTCACCAGTTAATCAAAGAAATTTAGAATAATAAAGTTTTGATAATGCAGTTAACAAAATAAGAACATTTAAATTGAAACTCTTTGCAGTTAGAGATATGGTAATATGGGGCCCACTCTGTAATGTAAATTGGTAAAACAATCTGCGTGAAGAACCTTAAAAACATTTCTAACCTTTCATTTAGTAATGTCCATCTGAGAATATAACCCAAAGAAAAAATGATAACTGGGGATAAAACTGTATGAACAAAGATTCATTGAAGCATAATCTATAATAGCAAAAAACATTTGGACATACCCAGCAAGAGGGATAGTTAAATTATTGTACATTTATTGCAATATTATCTGTTAAATAGTTATGAAAAACTTCAGTGACCTCAGAATAGGATGATAAGATAATGTTGAGGGGGGGAACAAGATTCAGAATTGCGACCCTATAACCTCTAGTGTCAAGCAGAGAACCTAGTCTTGAGAGCAGTTCATTCTGGACAAATATTTTACTGAGTAGCTCTTAAATGTTTGATTTACTGAGTTTCTACCTACTATTATATAA
>NW_012151896.1:663639-665706 GCF_000956105.1 Propithecus coquereli
TTAGCCATCCCAATGAATATGAAGTAGTATCTCATTGTTTGATTTGTATTTCCCTAATGATTAGTGATGTTGAGCATCTTTTCATGAGCTTATTGGCCATTTATATATTGGCCATTCTTTGGAGAATGTCTATTCAAATCCTTTGCCCATTTTTTAATTAGATTTTGTTGTTGTTGAGTTGTAGGAGTTCTTTATATATATTCTGAATATTAATCCTTGTCAGATAATATGATTTGCACATACCATCTTCCATTCTGTGGGCTACCTCTTCACCCTGTTGATATGTCTTTTGGTGCACAGAAGTTTTAAATTTTGATATATAGGCTGAACAGCTCTAATCTGAAAATCCAAATCTGAACTGCTCCAAAATCCATAACTTTTTGAGTGCTGGCATGACATCATAAGTGGAAAATTCCACACCTGACCTCCTGTGATGGGTTGTAGTTAAAATACAGTCAAAACTTGGTTTCACAAAATTGTTGAAAAATATTGTGTGAAATTACCTTTAGGCTATGTGTAAGATGTAAGTGAAACATAAATGAATTTTGTACTTATTAAACTTGGGTCCCATTCCCAAGGTATCTCATTTTGTATATGTACATATTCCAAAATCTGAAAAAAATTTGAAATCTGAAACACTTCTGGTCCCAAGCATTTTGGATAAAAAATACTCAACTTGTCCAATTTATTTTTTCTTTTGTTGCCTGTGCTTTTGGTGTCATATCCAAGAAACCATTGCTAAATCCAGTGTCATGTAGCTTTCCCCGTATGTTTTCTTCCAAGAATTTTATAGTTTTGCTCTCACATTTACTCTTTGATCCATTCTGAGTTAATTTTTGTATATGTAGGGTAAGGATCCAACTTCATCCTTTTGCATGTGGATTTCCAGTTTTCCTAATGTCATTTATTGAAACGACTGTCCTTTCTCAATTGAATGGTCTTGGCCCCATTGTCAAAATCATTTGACTACATATGTGAGGGGTTTATTTCTGGGCTTTCTATTCTACAAATTTTGATATGTTGTATTTTCATTTTCATTCTCTTCAAAGTACTAACTTCCCTTTTGATTTCTTCCATGAACTATGGAGTTTTTAGAAGTATATTATTTAATTTCTAAATATTGGGAGATTTTCTTGATATCTTCCTGTTACTGATTTCTAATTTAATTCCATTGTAGTCAGAAAGCATACTTTGTATAATTTAAATTCCTGAAACTTATTTTATAGTTTATAATATGGTCTGTCTTGGTAAATGTTCCATGTGCACTTAAAAATAATGTATATTTTGTTGTTGGATGAACTACAGCGTGATGCATCGTTTAACGACAGAGATGCATTCTGAGAAATGCTTCCTTCATTAAGTGATTTGTGAAATTCATCTCTAAATAATTTATTTCTTATTGGATGCTTTTGTAAATGGTATTTTTTAAATTTCATTTTTATAGAAATACAGTCACACCTTGCTTAACAATGGGGATGCATTCTGAGAAATGTGTCATTGGGTGATTACGTTGATGTGCTGGGAATGTTACAGAGTGTACTTACACAAATCTAGACGGTATAGCCTACTGCACACCTAGGCTATACAGTATAACCTACTGCTCCGTGGCTACATACCTATGCAGCATGTTACTGTACTGAATACTGTAGGCAGTTATAACACAATGGTAAGTATTTGTATGCCTAAACATATCTAAACATAGGAAAGGAATAGTAGAAATAGGGTATAAAAAAATAAAAAATAGTACACCTGAATAAGGCACTTAGCATGAATGGAGCTTGCAGGACTAGGAGTTGATCTGACTGAATGATGGTTGAAGGTGAAGGCCTAGGACATTACTATATACCATTGCAGGCTTTATAAACACTGTATACTTGAGCTACACTAAATTTGAAAAAAAAATTTTTCTTTCTTCAATAATAAATTAATCTTAGCTTATTGTAACTTTTTTTACTTTATAAACTTTAAAGTTTTTTAACTTTTTGACTTTTGTAGTAATACTTAGCTTAAAACACAAATACATTGTATAGCTGTGCAAAAATTCTTTCTTTATATCCTTATTCTGTA
>NW_012151896.1:667336-668586 GCF_000956105.1 Propithecus coquereli
TCATAAGTAGTGCAAGTACCTTATAACAGAATATTTCCAATTCCCCAAACCCTGGGCCATGGACCAGTACTGGTCTGTGGCCTGTTAGGATCTGGGCCACAGAGCTCCACTGCCCCCTCCCCCAAGTCCATGGAAAAATTGTCTTCCTTGAAACTTAGAAAGAGGGTGGGGGTATACAACAGGAGGTGAGCAAGCGAGCAAAGCTTCATCTGTCATCTGTATTTACAGCTGCTACCCTCCCCATCACTGGCATTACCGCCTGAGCTCAGCCCCACCTCCCCCGAGGTCCTTGGAAAAATTGTCTTCCATGAAACTAGTCCCTGGTGCCAGAAAGTTTGGGGACTGCTGCTTTATAACATTGCTATAATTCATTTCACTTACCTACAAGCTATAATCACCTAATACGTTGTTGCTATTATTTTGAACAAACTGTTATCTGTTAGATCAATTAATGACAAGAAAAGTAAAATTTCTGACCTAAGTCATTTTCCTTCTTTCTGAAGAACTTTTCATATTTCTTGCAAGAAAGTTCTACTGGCAACAAATTCCCTTGATTTTTGTTTGTCTGAGAAAGTCTGTATTTTGAAGGATAATTTTGCTGGATATAGAATTGTATCTTGGTGGATTTTTTTCTTAAAACACTTAAAATATTTCACTCCACTCTCATTTTGCTTGCCTAGTTTCTGAAGAGAAGCCTGTTATAATTCTTTTCCTTGTTCCTCTATAGGTAACATAGTTTTTCCCCCCTGACTTCTTTCAATATTTTCTCTTCGATTTTCTGCAGTTTGAATATATGCCTATGTGTAGATATCTTGGTATTTTATCCTGCTTGGTGTTCTCTGGACTTCCTTGGTCTGTGGTTTGGTATCTGTCTTCTGTTTATTTTTTTAGCAGTCTTTTTACTCCCAGTGCCTCTGGCTGTTTAGCCCTGTCTTCAAAATGTATCTGGAAGTTAATTCTTACTACCTTCTCTGCTACTGCTTTGGTCCTTGTTCCTCTCTCTTGGGTTATTTCAAATACCTTCCAGTTGTTCTTCCTGCCTCTGTCCGTAACCTCCTCTTTCACAGCCAGAGAGATCTTTTTAAAATTTCGGTGGAAACTCAGCTCAAAACTGTCCAGTGGCTTCCCCTCTCATACCAAGTAAAAGCCAAAGTCTTTACCAAGGCTTAAAAGCCTGTATTTAGCTCTCTGTTTCACCTCTTACCTTATTTACTACTAATCACACCCTCATTGCCCTTCAGTTACAGTGC
>NW_012151896.1:668636-673988 GCF_000956105.1 Propithecus coquereli
CACTCTAGCCCGGGCAACAGAGCAAGACTCTGTCTCAAAAAAAAAATGTCACTAGATGGTAGGAATTTTTCAGCTTCTTTATAATCTTAGGGGAACAGAGTCGAATATGTGGTCCATTATTGGCCAAAACAGCATTGTGTCATGCGTGACTGTATTCTGTAATTACTAATTAGATACAGTTGATTGGTGGTGCTGTTTAGTTCAACTACAACTTTACTGGTTTTTTGCCTGTCAGTTACTGACAGAGGCATGTTGAAGTCTACAGCTGTAATAATGGGTTCATCCATTTCTCCTTGCAGTTCTATCAGTTTTTACCTCACATATTTTGACACTCTGTTATTAGGTGCATATACGTTAAGAATTGTGTGTCTTCTTGGAGATTGACCCTTTTATAAACGTTATGCAATGGCCCTCATATACCTAATAATTACCCTAACTCTGAAGTCTGCGTTGTCTAAAATCAGTATAATTATTCCAGCTTTCTTTTGATTAATGTTAGTATGATTTATCTTTCTTCATGCCTTTACTTTTAATCTGTTTGTGTACAGTAATCCCTCCTTATCCATGGGAGATATGTTTCAAGGCCCCAGCAGATGCCAGAAACCACAGGTAGTGCTGAGCCCCATATACAAGGGCTGCCTGGAAATTATCCAGTCATGTAATATGAAAAATGACATTAACACTGGCTGGATGCTTTCCAGACAGCCCTCATATACTGTGTTTTTTCTATACATATATACCTATGATAAACTTTAATTTATAAATTAGGCATAGTAAGAGATTCACAACAATAGTAATAAGATAAAGCAGTTATAACAATATACTGTAATAAATGTTATGTGAATGTAGTTTCTCTCTCTCAAATACTGTGATATTTTCAGACCATGGTTGTGGGTAACTGAAACTGTAAAAAGCGAAATCATGGATAAGGGGGGGTTTACTTATTTATATCTGAAGTGGATTTCTTATAGAAAACGTATAGTTGGTTCTTGTTTTTTTAATCCACTCTGACAGTCTCTCTCTTTTAATTGGTGTTGGATTACTATCTACCATATTTCTTACTGTTTTCTATTCATTGCCCTTGTTTCTTTTTTTATCTTCTCTTTTTCTGCCTTCTGGTTTAGATTGAGCATTTTATGTTTTTATTTTTTCTCCTCTATTACTGTATTGATTATAATTATTTTTTTTTACTTTCTGTAGTGCTTGCCCTTGAATTTACAATATACATTTATAACCAGTCCAAGTCCACTTTTATATAACATTATACAACCTCATAAGTAGTGCAAGTACCTTATAACAGAATATTTCCAATTCCCCAAACCCTGGGCCATGGACCAGTACTGGTCTGTGGCCTGTTAGGATCTGGGCCACAGAGCTCCAGTGCCCCCTCCCCCAAGTCCATGGAAAAATTGTCTTCCTTGAAACTTAGAAAGAGGGTGGGGGTATACAACAGGAGGTGAGCAAGCGAGCAAAGCTTCATCTGTCATCTGTATTTACAGCTGCTACCCTCCCCATCACTGGCATTACCGCCTGAGCTCAGCCCCACCTCCCCCGAGGTCCTTGGAAAAATTGTCTTCCATGAAACTAGTCCCTGGTGCCAGAAAGTTTGGGGACTGCTGCTTTATAACATTGCTATAATTCATTTCACTTACCTACAAGCTATAATCACCTAATACGTTGTTGCTATTATTTTGAACAAACTGTTATCTGTTAGATCAATTAATGACAAGAAAAGTAAAATTTCTGACCTAAGTCATTTTCCTTCTTTCTGAAGAACTTTTCATATTTCTTGCAAGAAAGTTCTACTGGCAACAAATTCCCTTGATTTTTGTTTGTCTGAGAAAGTCTGTATTTTGAAGGGTAATTTTGCTGGATATAGAATTGTATCTTGGTGGATTTTTTTCTTAAAACACTTAAAATATTTCACTGCACTCTCATTTTGCTTGCCTAGTTTCTGAAGAGAAGCCTGTTATAATTCTTTTCCTTGTTCCTCTATAGGTAACATAGTTTTTCCCCCCTGACTTCTTTCAATATTTTCTCTTCGATTTTCTGCAGTTTGAATATATGCCTATGTGTAGATATCTTGGTATTTTATCCTGCTTGGTGTTCTCTGGACTTCCTTGGTCTGTGGTTTGGTATCTGTCTTCTGTTTATTTTTTTAGCAGTCTTTTTACTCCCAGTGCCTCTGGCTGTTTAGCCCTGTCTTCAAAATGTATCTGGAAGTTAATTCTTACTACCTTCTCTGCTACTGCTTTGGTCCTTGTTCCTCTCTCTTGGGTTATTTCAAATACCTTCCAGTTGTTCTTCCTGCCTCTGTCCGTAACCTCCTCTTTCACAGCCAGAGAGATCTTTTTAAAATTTCGGTGGAAACTCAGCTCAAAACTGTCCAGTGGCTTCCCCTCTCATACCAAGTAAAAGCCAAAGTCTTTACCAAGGCTTAAAAGCCTGTATTTAGCTCTCTGTTTCACCTCTTACCTTATTTACTACTAATCACACCCTCATTGCCCTTCAGTTACAGTGCTCTTCTTGTTCCTTCTAGAAGTCACCAGGTATATCAAGGCTTTTCTACGTCCCTCAAATGTCTGCATAACTGTTCTCTAACTTCCATCACCTTTAGCCATTTGCTCAAACCTACATGCCCCATGCACTCCCCATTCCCCTTCCCTGCTTTGTTTTTCCTCTGAAACGCTTGACCAACTCACTTCTGTCTTTGGCAGGAGAGAGCATGGCACATGGAGAAAATGAAAAGAAAGCCAGTTGGCTGGAGCATTGAGAACGAGAGGGAGAATGTCATGAGATGAGCTGGAGTGGAAGTTAGGGACCAAACTATGCAGACCCTTGTAGGCCATGTTAACATTTTTGGTCTTTATCCTTAAGGGTAATGAGAAATCACTGAAGTATCTGAAGTGGAGGAATTGAGGAGGAGGTCACTAATGTGATGAAATTTGTCATTTTATAAAGATCTTTCTAGCTTCCTTGTAAAGGATAGATTTGAGCAGGGAAAGATTGTATGTGAGATCAGATGAGAGGCTATTGCAGAGATGGGGGCATAAACCGATGGCAGCTTATTTAGTCTTACTAGGTTTGATGGCCATACAAAAAGAATGTTTGGAACTGTTTGATTCTTTAAAGAAATCCATTTATATACATCTGTGGTCAGCAATTCATAATCTGATTGCCAGATTAAATTTCCAATTTAATTTATAGGATCTCCTTTGGGTTCCATTATGAGAAAGTAAAATGGCTTACCCAATGTAATTCTTCTTCAAAATAAATCCTAGAAATCCTCTATGTCAAATAGTCATGTATCTTTTGTGTATTTCTTAGCATTCCACATAAAATCAAAGATTCCAAGTTAATTTTTCTTATTTAATGGCCGTTTCTAAAACCTATTCAAATCGATTCATGTTTCATGAACATAAGGCTTTAACTCATTTTGTTACTGTTTGTCGCAGTCTCCTCACATCTCAAAAAATTAACAAGTCAATTAGTACTAAGATTGTTCCTCAACAGGATATTTTCAAGACAAAGGTGTCTATGTGTAGTGTTACTTGTCTTCACAAAGCCAATAACCTCTGGGAACAGGAACTTGTGTAGAACTGTAGCACTTATAAGAATAGAAAATTCACAACACTCTGGCCATGCTAAAATAACCTTGAAACTCTTAAAGCAAGCAGATTAGTAAACTGGGATCCTAATAGTAGTTTTCTAATGTGGCCGTGTTTTTATCAACTAAAACATTGATCTTCTCTTTTTGATTTAGTTTGAGAGGAAAAAAAAACATTTAGTTTCTATACTTATGTTGTATTGTTTAATTACCAGAAACCAGTGAGGTTTCTTAGTCCAGCTTTGTTTTGTTAATAAGGAAAATGGGTATTAATCAGGGCAAATGACTTACCTAGGCTCATGCAACTTAATAGAGCCTGGTGTGGGACCCAAATATTCCTGCAGAAGGCTCTTTCCTTTTGGTCAGGGATCATTAATTTGGATTCCTTGGTCTCTAATACCTCCTTCATCTCCCCCATGTGTGATATGCTTTTCAAAGAACTGTAGATCCTTCTATTAAGAATCAATACATTTGATCATGCTGCGTACTGATTTGGGGTTCCTAACCTGACAGTGCTATCCATTCTTGTCTTACATTACTTTTCCAAAATTATTCTCAAAATACCAGTAACACTCCAGTTATAGTAGTAAAGTAGTGATAGTAGTAGGGTTTTTTTCTTTTTTAACAGACAGTATTTGCCAGGCACTCTGCCAAGTGCCATGTTACTAAGTGCCATATATGCATTATCTCATTTAGTGTTGACAACAGTGTTGCTAAACTGAGTCCTAATCTTACTTTAAGATTAACCCTCTATCTAAAGGCCCAGTCCCATGCTCACCAGATTTTAAAAAGTTGTCCGGATTATTGAACTATTGAATATAGTGGAAGAGTCCGTAGGCAGTAGTGTTAGACAAAATCTAGCTTTGAATCCAAGCTCAGCCATTTCTTTCTTTTATTCAGTAAATATTTATTGAACATCTATTATTTCCCAAGTCCTATTCTGGGCACTAGGAATAGCATCTTTATCTACATTTTGAGGGGAAGATAATGTTTGCCTTGAAGGATTGCTAAAGACTAAGGAGACATTGTAACAGGCACTTAAAAAAAAAAGTTTATTTCCTCCTAACTCCCTGCTCCAGTTTCTTATGCCTCTGTTCCAGCCTACACAGTACTCACAGAGGTGGGTTCCCCCTTCCCCTAACTCCTGCTCAAAAACCTTAGGTGGCTTTCCACCTCGGATAGGAAAGTTTCAAGTTCTTAGGATATCACAGGGGGACTTTTTGTAGCTTGCTATTTAAAACCACATACTGACCCCTTCCCTCCTGCGACTTTTCACAGTAAATGCTCACGCCATCTAAACTCCTTTTTTTAAAAAATAGTTGTTCCATTAGATTCTTCAAGATTCTCTTGAGTTTGTGGCTTTTTTCTTGGAATTCCATGTCTATACTACTCCCTCTACTCACACTCCTTTCCTCTTCTAGACCTTCAAGAAATACATACAAGGTACACAGTGAAAAATCATTTCTTTTTATGTCCTTTCGTTCCTTAGTTTCCTTTCAAAGGTATTCTGTGCTTATACAACTTTATGTACATGTATGAATAGAGACAAGTTAGCATGTTAGTTAGATTGTGAACTCTGGAACCAGGCTACCTGAGTTTGAATCATGGCTTTTCTTCCTAGAAGTGTGAATTCAGGCATATTACTAATACCTACCACCTAAGTTTATTGTGAAAATTTCTTACAGCAATTCCTGGCACTTGGGAAGTACCCAGTAAATGTTTGCTATTATTATTGTGTTGTTGTT
>NW_012151896.1:675528-677329 GCF_000956105.1 Propithecus coquereli
GTACTTGAATGTAAGAACTCAGATCACATTACAGATATTCTAGAAATAGAATGTAAATTCAATTGTTAACAGTAATTCTGAGATTGTTATTTGTGGCAAATAATTTGTATGACATTAGGCTTTTTTTTCTCAGAATGATAGTTAATGTAGTTTATTAAATCCATAATCTAAACTGCTCTAGCTTATATGAATCAATTACACAAAGCCATAAAGTATGAGTATGTGTATATTTGAGGATTTTCTTTTTTAAAATGTGTGTCGGGGGGAAAGTCTCCTATAAATCATCAGTTAATATTGACCCATTGGGGCATTCATTCATTAGTTCATTTAACAAATATTTATTTAAAGTATACTATATGGCAGTTTTAATGTTCTAGGTGAACAAACGATCCTGCCCGTGTGGATCTCACAGTCTAATTTCATCAAATAATCACACAGACAAAAATTAAACATTGATTTGCAACTGTGATCAGTATTACTTAGGAAAGATACTCAATGCTTTGAGATTGTATAAGGTTTTGACTCAAAGGGGTCAGGGTTCATTTTCTTTTCTACTATTATGACTAGTCTAAGCAGCCATTATTGTCCTAGGACTACTGAAACAGCCTCTTAACTAGTTAACTAGCATTGTTGCTCACTTGAGTTCCTCTACAGTGCAGCCAAGGTGATCTTTTCAAGATATAAATCTTATCATGATCACCACCCTCCTTAGACAATTAAATGATTTCCTTTTGCTCTTAGGATAAAGATTAAACTCCAAAACAAGTCCCTAAAGCTCTTAATGATTTGGCCCCTATCTATTTCATCTTGCCCCATACGCCTATTTGATCTCTATGCCAGCCACATAAAGAACTGGCCATCTTCTAGTTCCTTAAACCTAATATGCTATCTTCTGCCACAGGGCTTTTGCACAAGCTATTCCCTTTGCCTGAAATGCCTTTTTCTTCCTTCTCTACTCAGTTAATGCCTGCTCTTGTCCTTATATCTCCGCACCAGTTACTAATTCTATCTCACCCCTGCCACACCCCTGCCACACCCCTGCCAGGTACAAGGAAAATTGACTGTCTCAAATTATGGCACTGAATTGAAGTGGTGGTACAGGTTTGGGGGGTGTTACTCTCTGACATTGTATGGTTACAACCCAGCCTTTATGTTGGGTTTGCATATCTAAGTCACACTTCTTGGATTAGCCCAAAAATACCACTTACAATATGGTTTAAAGTAATTCTGGCCAGTAGTAATCACAGGCACTTGTCAGAAGCAAATGCGTATCATAGTGAAAAATTATACAACTCAGAAAGAAAAAAAGTACCAAAAACAAGGACCAACCAAAACAACAGGCAGCAGAATTAATTGGACCTCTTTCATGTTTTAGAATTATTAGACACAGAATTTAAAATCAGGATGTTTAGCAAGGTAAAGAAGGATTAAAAATTCAAGAACACTAGGACTATGATAGCTAACATTTTGTAGTACTTCCTGAGAAGCTCAAACTGTTCTAAAACTTTATACATACTAAATCCTCACAACAACTCTGTGATATAGGGACTATCATTATTCCCATTTTACAGATGAAGAAATTGAAGCACAGAATAGGGAAGTAATTTGACCAAGGTTAGTAAGTAGTAGAGCTAGGATCCTAGCCAGGCAGTATGGATCCTAAATTCAAGCTTTTAACCATTTCACTGTACTGCTTATGAGAAAGAGAATGAGAGTATGAAAAGTTATAAAAAGCTTTTTTTGGTGGAAGAGGGGGGACTTTTAGAAATACAAAAAAAAAAATCTTAGAAGTCAGTGTACT
>NW_012151896.1:678144-682025 GCF_000956105.1 Propithecus coquereli
ATGAGCCAAGTATCTAAGTTAGAAAAAGATGAAAATAAACTAAAGAAAGGAAGAAAATACACATAAAAACAGGTATTAGAGAAATATGAAGGAGGACTACAATGAAGCATCAACAAAGCCAAAGTTGGTTTTTAGAAAAAGACTAATAAAATTAATAAACTTTTTTAAGTGGACCAAAAGAAAGAAGCCATAAAAAATAAGAATGAAAACGGAGGTATAACTAAAGGTGTAACAAATTTTTATAAAGGAGAAAATGTACACACAAACACATTTTTGTTCAGAGAATAATTTCAGATGATTATTGCATCTGTTGTCATAATAGCGTATCAAGCCTTTCAAGACCACTTGTCAAATTTGCCAAAAATTTTACTCTTAAGTAAACAAGACAATTGAATTAGATATTTTAATCCTTTACTCGAATATTTGGAGAATTCCAAGGGTGCAATGAATGAAATAACTATCTCAATCATATTTTACTAAAGATTTTGGTAAAGGTTTATTTGGGAATATAGATGAATGAATTTCTTTAAAACAGAATAGATGTTCCTTAATATATAGGGTAGATATGCAGAAAATGCATGAACCTGAGAAATTGTGAAAACTTTGTACTTTTAAAAGTGTTTTTTAAAAAAGTGTTACTAAGTGGGTGTGGTAGCTCACGCCTGTAATCTCAGCAACTCTGAAGGCTGAGGCAAGAGGATCACTTGAGCCCCAGAAGTTCAAGGCTGCAGTGAGCTATGATCACGCCACTGCTCCAGTCTGGGCAACAGAGCGAGATTTCTTCTCTTAAAAAAAATATCACTAGTAAGTTTTTGATGCTTGTACCAAAGAGTGATGGCACCATACTGAGAATGATCTATAATTTAGTGTTTCTTTTCTTTCCCTTTAAAAAAAATATATTGTCACCAGGCTTGTATTTATTATGTGTTCACACTCTTCAGCTGAACTAAACGGTGTGCCTAGCTAAGACGTAGCGGTACCCAGGCAAGCTCCTTATTTTCTGTAGGGCTGGTAGCAAACAGTAGTAGCACTTTGTGAATAGGCACTTTGAAGCACACTGTTCTAAACCAATACATAAGAAAGTCCTTGGTTGACAACCATTAGCAGACCTAGACAGCAGCTGGTACAGAGTACAGCAAGATCCAAGAAGGATTTTGGGGGAGGTGGGGAGAAAAGGGAATGAAACTGATAGATTATCTGGCAAGTTTAACTGGGTGGAAAATTATGTTGATAATTCCATAATAAACACAAATTATATGAAAAAGGAAGTGTATTATTCTCATCTAGTGTAATAGCAATATCTCAAAGCAAGAACGAAGAGACAGCAGTATAAATCTTATTTAGAAACGTGAAGAGAAATACTGAAAGAAGCAGCTGGAAGTTTAAAGTAGCTGTTGTAGACTGAGATATAGTGACTACTCTTTTTTCTTACAGGCCTTTTAGTAATACCTCCTAATAGTGCTATTCAAGTGTGCATTGCTTTTAAGAGAGCAAGAGAGAACTGAAGCTTTTGCAGAAGAGACCAGAATGGTAATAGAATTTGAAACTGTCTTCAAATATTTGAAAGAGTATAGAATGGAAGGGGAATTCTCTTTATTTTGTTTACATTAGTGGGCAGAACTGAAACCCAGTAAAAGTGGCCACTAAAAAGAAACAGAGCAGTGTAAAGAACTTTCTAACAATTAGATTACCTTAAATTAAATGGGCTGTTTTGTGAGGGTAGTTCAGAGGTCTAGATGACCATATCTAGAGATGTTTTAAGAGTGGATTGCCACAGAAGAAACACGCATTGTTTTGTTAAACACTGACTTCAATATTTAAAACAAAAGACAAAACCAGCTATTCATGTAAGATTTGCTGCATGTAAGTTAAGTATACTATTTTCTAAGCGCTATAGTTGTCAACATAGACTTTTCTTAGAGTTAGATTTCTAACTGTAATTTTTACTGTTTTCCATTATTTTCTGTTCTTACGCCTTTCTCTTTCTTGCATCATTTTTTGGTTTTTGTTGGAGTATCAACTCCAATAATTTTGACAGGTTATATTTTAATTATGATTTAGTTCGATAAATAAGCTGTATTCTATAGTTCTATAAATAAATTATTTAGTTTAAGTATCATTTAGTTCAAATTGTTTAATTTCCATCTTGACTTTTTCCTTGACCTATATGTTATTTAGAGCTGTGTTGCTCAATTTACAAACATTTGGGGATAATGTAGTTATATTTTTGTACTGATTTCTAGTTCATTTGCATTATGGTTAGAAAATACACTCTGTATGATTTCAGTGTTTTGAAATTTGCTGGGACTTGATTTACGGCCCAGCATGATCTGTTCTAGTAAATGATCCATGTGCACTTGAAAAGAATGTGTGATTTGCAGTTGTTGGGTGTGGTGTTCTATATATGTCTGTTAGGTTAAGTTGACTCATTATCTGGTCAGATCTTCTATATATTCTTACTGAAACGGTGTGAAATTCATCTATGGGCAAAGATTTCTCACACAGGGTTTAGGATATCCAGAAGTAAAGTTTATTTACTTGCCCAAGAAAGAAAGAGAGAAGGAGATAGAAAGAGAGAGAAAATGTCATGGCACTGAGAAGGTAGAGATTAGATTAAAATCTAATTATGATTGTACATTTACCTAGTTTTCCCTTAGTTCTGTCAACTTTTGATTTATATATTTTGCTTTATATTTAAATTTTTATTTTTCCTATTGAATATGTTAATGAAAGTTAATAAAATTAATGTATTGATATATTTGGATTGTCTGACATCATTCCATTTGTTTTCAGTTTGTCCATCTGTTCTTTGTTCCTTTGATGATGGCTTTTAGGACACTGTAAGAAACTCGTAGTTTCTTGAGTATGGAATTAGGAAGTGGCTCAGTCAGGTGGATCTAGCCTAGGTCTCTGATGGTATTGCTGTAAGATATTAGCTGTCTAGAATCATCTTGAAGCCGCTTTTACTCACAAATGTAGAAAGAGTCAAACAGCTGGGGCTCTTCAGGCAACCCTGTCTGTCACCATGGTCTCTCCAAAGTGCTGCATTAGGGCAGCCTGACAGCTCAAGGCTCCATAGGTGTGAATCCCCAAAGAGAAAGATCCAGGAAGAAGCTCTGGTACTAGCTTCAGAAGTCAGACAGCATCTCTTTGGCCATATTTTATTTGTTACTAAATCCACGCATAATCAAGGGGAGGGGAATATGTTTTTACTTTCTAGAAGCTTTTTAGGATTTTGTCTTCATTTTTAGTGGTTTGAAATTTCAGCTACAATATGTTCAGTTGTACAGGTGTGACTTTTTTTTTTTTTTTTTGCTTCCCCCCTTGTTTGGCATTCATTAGGCATTTTGAATCTGATGATTCCTAACTTTCTTAGTTTGCCTGTGGAAATGTACTTTGGTTCCTCTGTTTTCTTTTTAAACTTCCTGTCAGATAACTGGTAGAACTTTTGGATCTATCCTTCCTACCTCTTTCTTTCATTCATCCTCTCTCTGTTCTTTGTTCTGTACTCTCTGGGTTGTATATTGGTTCACTAATTTGCTCTTCCAACAAAATTCTTCTTTTTTTTCCTCTTTGGCTCATCTACTGAAATCTTATTTTGATGGTCATATTTTTATTTTCTAAGTCTCCAAAAATGTCTTTTACATAGACATGATAAGTTCAAGAGTTTCTTTAAGGATATTACATTTATTTTACTGTCTTCTGTAGGTCCTTTTAACTGTTTTCTTTGGTTTTTGTTCTTCAGTTTGTTGAATTTATTGCCTCTGTCAAATTATTTTCCTCAATCTGAGACTGTCTGCTTTTTCTTTTTGTTTTTTTGAGACAGAGTCTCGCTTTGTTGCCCTGGCTAGAGTGAGTGCTGTGGCGTCAGCCTAGCTCAC
>NW_012151896.1:686141-687541 GCF_000956105.1 Propithecus coquereli
GGAGGCTGAGGCAGGAGGATCGCTTGAGCCCAGGAGGTTGAGGTTGCTGTGAGCTAGGCTGAAGCCACGGCACTCTAGCCCGGGCAACAGAGTGAGACTCTGTCTCAAAAAAAAAAAAAAGACTTGACTAAAACTGCAAGATATACTTCAAAGGTGGCTCACTAACATGATTACAAGTTGGTGCTAGCTATTGGTAGGAGGCCTCCATTTTTCTTCAGGTGGGCCTCTGTGAAAGGATAAATGTCCACACAACATGGTGACTGGCTTCTCTCAGAGCAAATGGTCCAAGAGACGATGGCACAACCTGCAATGCCTTTTAGGAGCTAGACTTGGAAGTCACATATTGTCACTTGTGCCATATGCTATTGGTCACACAACCAGTCTTGATTCAGCATGGGAGGGAACTACAAAAGGGTATGAATAATGAGAGGGAGCTCTACAGAGTATGAATACCAGAAGGCCAGGAACATTCCTTGGGAACCATCTTGGAAGATGGGTACCACAGTACCTTTATCAAAAATGAATGAGCATAGATATGTGGTTCTACTTCTGGACTTAATTCAGTTCCACTGATCTATATGTTTGTCCTTATGGCCATATCAAACTATAAGTATTACTGTAGTTTTAGAGTAAGTGTTGAAATCGGATATTACAAGACTTTGTTATTCTTTTCCAAAACCATATTAGCTATTCTGAATTATTTGCATTTTCATATAAATTTTAAAGTTATCTTGTCGGTTTCTACAAAAAAGAAACCTGATTGAGATTGCATTGAATCTGCAGATAAACTTGAAGAGAATTTACAACTTAACAATATGAGCAAATCTTAATATAATACAGCATATCTCTCTATTAAGTCTTTAATTTCTCTCAGCCATATTTTGTATTTCAATATATAGACTTGCACATATTTTGTTAAATTCATCTACAAGTAGTTTATTTCTTATTGGATGCTTTTGTAAGTGGTATTATTTTTTAAATCTCATTTTTCAGTTCTTTGCCAATATATAGAAATTTAGACACACATCACTTAACAACAAGGATGCATTCTGAGAAATGTGTCATTAGGCAATTGTGTCCTTGTACTATGATATCATAGAGTGTATTAACACAAACCTTGATGGTATAGCCTACTATACACCTGGGCTGTGTATGGTATAGCAGCCTATTGCTCCTAGGCTGCAAGCCTGCACAACATGTTACTATACTGAATAATGTGGGCCATTTTAACATAATGGTAAATATATGTGTATATAAACATATTTAAACATAGCATAGGTACGGTAAAAATACAGTATTATAATCTTATGATAGACCACCGTTGTGTACACCATCCACCGTTGACCAAAACGTTGTATGGAACATGAGATCCATTGCTTTTTTTCTGTCAACCTTTTATC
>NW_012151896.1:687591-690542 GCF_000956105.1 Propithecus coquereli
AGTTGGGATTGATTTGCATCACAAAGACAATCAGGTTTATGTTATTTTGTAAAAGTTGGAAGTGATTTTGCTGAAGGAAGAATGAAAAAAATATTATAACTTGGACCATAATGTTATGGACTTAAGGTTGATTTAAAATTTAAACATAGTGTAATGTTTATTCCTGTCCTCCGTATTTGTCAGGGAATCTTAACCAGAGTGAGAAATTTTCTGGTGCTGTGTTGGGAGTGCAGGGCACAAGAGATTTCCATAAAAAGGCATAGGATTTGCTTGGAAGAACATAGTGGTTTTCTAACTTGGCAGTAGTGAGTTAGAACTAACTCCCTTTAGAAAGAAAATATTAACTCACATTATTGTTACTGGGAATTTGTGTATATTTTCTTGTATCAACTATTTGATTATTGTATTTGCAAGTATACCTGGATGTATACATGACATTTATTAGGTGTAAAGAAAATAATTTTCTATACATACCATATGTGAAAAATGGCTTTGGAGCTTTAATGTCTTACACTTGAGCAACAGGGGCCAAATATTTTGTTGTTGCAGAATACCCAAAATAATTTGACCATCTCTGAGTTCTTTCCCTATTTCTGTTGCCCTAGAAAAGCTGGAAGCATTTGGGGAATATACATGATCCTTGCTATATTAGGATTCCCTCTTGAAAGATACACATTTTTGGATTAGAGAGATGGTGAAGTCACCTCTTGTTAAAACGACAGCAATCCCCAGACTAAGAGGCCTGGAAAAGGGGTTAAGAATATGGGGATCTTTCTGCTGAGACATAGGCTCTTGTGTTTAACTGTCAGTATTTTTTTATTTTCATGAAAATGGGGAAACCACCTAATACATAGAGAGGTGTAGGATGCCTAGTGTTCAGCACAAACCTCTCCCACCTCACTTTTTCCCTTCTTTTAAACCTCTACATAGTAAAATATGGTTGTTTTTCAGGGCCATGTTTTTAGCTTTCTTTTCCTTTGAGAGTAAACTTAGTCCTTGGTTGATCTCCTCCACTGCTGTGGTTTCAACTGCTACCATTTTTTTATATTATAACAGTGACCCCTGAGTCTGTACCTCTAGTCCATTGGTTTCTACTGAGCCTCCAAACTTGGATTTTTTAATATCTGTCAGATATCTGTACCTGCTTTTCCCATAGGAATCTCACACTTAATTTTTGCAGGAAAGTATATCTTTCTTTTTAAAACTTCTTTTGTATTTCCTGTCTTAATTGGAGGTAAGCTGCCTGCCAGTTACTTGCTCAAGCTAAATACCTAGAAGTTATCCTTGACTCTTCTTCATTCACCTTATAGTAACAACCAGTTATGGAGTCCTGCCAGTTTTACGTTCAGAAAAGCACTGTCTCCTCTTCAGCCCTAGTGCTACTGTACATGTCCATGTCCTCCCCCAACTGAACTATTACAGTAGCATCCTCACTATTTT
Organism: Propithecus coquereli; assembly: GCF_000956105.1. Taxonomy (NCBI): domain Eukaryota; kingdom Metazoa; phylum Chordata; class Mammalia; order Primates; family Indriidae; genus Propithecus; species Propithecus coquereli. The sequence continues at coordinate 689,032 of NW_012151896.1, forward strand.
CCCTGCCTCTAGTCTGTCCTTTCTTCAGTCCATTTTATATATTGTTATCAGTTATTTTTCCAGAATATAAGCCTAACCATATTAATTTTTTAAAAAATCTCTGTGTTTTCTCCCTATAGCTTACTAGATAAAATGGAAACTCTAACATGGCAGATGCCTTTGCAAGCATAACCAGTCTCCATGCCAGCTTCATCTTCCATACTTTTTTGTAAACCCTGTCCTCTAGCCACACCCGGCTATGTGGTATTCCCAAGATTTTTTGTATTTCATGCCTTAGTGTATTTGCTTCAGCTGTTTGCTCTGCTCAGAAAGTCCTTCCAAACATTATACCTGGAATATTCCACACATTTTTTACTTAGCTCTTCATAAGAGTCAAAACTGAAAAACTATCCTGGACTCTACTGTGTTCTTCCATCCCTCTCCAATCCTTTAATTTTGTCTCTGTACTAACTTTATTCACATTATATTGTAGTTATTTATTTTGTCCTCCTTTAGTAATAAGCTCATAGAGCTTATTGAGGATGGGAAACATATACTTTTCCTTTTGTTTCCTGACACCTAATACAGAACTGGTACCTAGGAGATATTTTGTAAATGCTTGATTCAGAACAACAATCACACTTTCCAGTATGTCTGTTGCATAGTAGACTAATATATCCTTACTATGTATGTAACTAGGATTCTGAGAAATTTCCTTTTCCCTCACATTGAATTATCTTAAATTAACTCTATTAAGCTATAATTTACATGTCATAAAACATACCTATTTTAAAGGTACAGTTCGATAAGTTTTGATAAATGTACCTATGCAACTACCATCACAAGACACAGATCATTTTCATCACCCCAAAAAGAATCCTCGTGCTCCTTTGTAGTCACCACCCGTGTGCCGCCACCACTGGCCTCAAGCAGCTTCCTGTCACTATGGTTTAGTTTTGTCTTTTCCATATTTTCTATCAGTGGAATTATACAGTATTTACTCTTTGTGTCTTATTTTTCTGAACATGTTTTTGCTATTTATCCATGTTGTATCTATCAGTAGTTTAGTCCTTGTAACTACTGGATAATATTCCATTAATTGGATATATCATAATTTACCTATCCCCCTCTTGATGGATACTTGGGTGGTTTCTAGATTTGGGCTATCATGAACAGAGATAAAAGTTGAAGTTCATTTTCCCCCCAGTTTGTTCCAACTTCACTTGTTGAAAATATTTTACACACTGAATTACTTTTGCCCATGTGTTAATCATCTATTGCTATGTCACAGATTAACCCAAATCTTATTGGCTTAAGACAACAATAACCATTTATTGCCTTTCACAGTTTCTGTGGATCAGGGATTTGGGAGTGACTTAGTTAAAAGGTTCTGGCTCATGAGCTCTCATGAGACTACAGTCATTTATATTAAGACTTGGCCAGGCGTGGTGGCTCACGCCTGTAATCCTAGCACTCTGGGAGGCCGAGGCGGGCGGATTGTTTGAGCTCAGGAGTTCGAAACCAGCCTGAGC
>NW_012151896.1:693532-696154 GCF_000956105.1 Propithecus coquereli
TAGAAAATCAATTTTTAAAGACTTCTTAAATGCAGTGTTTTCAGAACATAGTTACCAAGTCAGAGAATATCCACTTACATGTAAAAATAATTTAAAGCATTATTATATCCTCAAATCAACTGTTTTGTGGGAAAATTTACAGGCATAGTACAATGTTGAATGGGAAGTGGTGAGAGCAGACATATTGATAGAATAAAAAGAAAAGCCATGTGGCGTCAATAGATGCAGAAACCTAAAATGCTAACTGCTTAAAATAGATAAAGATTCTTTTTTTGTTTTAGGCAGGGTCTTGCTCTGTCTCAGTGGCGTAATCATAGCTCACTGCAGCGTCCAACTCCTGGGCTCAAGGAGATCCTCAAGTGATCCTCCCACCTCAGCCTCCCAAGTAGCTAGGACTACAGGCACATGCCTGGCTAATTTTTTTTATTATTATTTTTTGTAGATATGGGGTCTTGCTATATTGCCCAGGCTGGACTCAAACTCTTGGCCTCAAGCCATCCTCCCACCTGGGCCTCCAAAGTGCTGGGATTACAGGTGTGAGCCACCTCACCTGGCCATAGGTAGGGATTCTTAATCCAGGGCTCCCAGCACTAGTATAGTAAAAAAAAAAAAAATGTGTGTGTGTGTGTGTGTATATCCTTTTTTCCACTAACCTCTGAATGAAATTTAGTATTTCCTTCTATTTTGAATGCAGCCAATAAACCACAATAGTAATATTAGCAACTGACTTTGTTACCAATAGATGTTACTCTTACTTTTCCTGTATCCTTATTTAAAATTTGTTTCTTGAAGCAACAGTTAGATCTTGCTTTTTTTTGGTCTTGCCTTTGAATTGAAATGTTTAGATAATTTACATTTAATGTAATGATACGATTTCCTTTTATTTCTACCATCCTGTTATTTGTTTTGTATTTGTCCCATCTTTTACTTGCTCTGTTTTGCTTATTTGTTTGCATTTTTCATTTTCTAATTTATTAATGATATATTCATTGTATTTAGCATTCTAGGTTGACCTTTTTTTATCTTTAAGCATTTTAAAGTTGTTTCATTTAAAGTTGTTTCATTTTCTACTGTCTTGCATAGCTTCTGAAGTCTACATATTTTCTTATCTGTTCCTATGTTTCTATCTAAACTTTTTTTCCTCCGGCTTCTTATAAGATTTTTCTTTTTGACAGCTTTTCGGGAATTTGATTATCGTGCCTTGCTTTAGTTTTCTTTGGTTTTTACTCCTTGAGGAGATGGCTCATTGAATTTCTTGGATCTGTGGTTGTATAGTTTTTATCAAATTTGGAAAACGTTTTGTCATTATTACTTTAAATACTACCACTGCCTCCCATTCCAGTTATACATATATTAGACTACTTGATAACTTGGTATTGTCCTGTAGTCCTATTCTTTCTTCTTTTCTTTCTTCTTCTACCTACCCCATACCCCTGCAGCTTGCTTTTTTTTTTTTCCTTTTCTCCTCTCTTCCTCCCACCACTTTCCCTTATTCTCGTCACCTTTTTACTATGTTTAGCTTTGGATGCTTTCTATTGCCGTGTCTTCAGATCCTCTGAACTTTCCTTTTGCAGTAATTAATATATTGGTAATCTCATCCAATGATATTTCCATTACAGATAGTGTTTTTGAATACTGGAAGTTCTTTTTGGTTCTCTTTCTTATGTCTACCATTTCTCTCTTCATTATGTTTTCCTTGAAATCCTTGAGCATATTTGTAATAGCAGTTTTAGGGTCCTCATTGACTAATTTCATCAACTCATTTCTGTTTCAGTTGACTTATTTCACCCTGGTTTCAGGTCTTATTTTCTTTCTTCTTCACGTGTCTATTAATTTTTTATTGGATGCTAGACATTGCTAACTTTTTATTGTTGAGTGGTGAAATTTTTTTTCTGCTTTTTAAAAAGAATTTTGGACTTTGTTCTGACAGGCAGTTGAGTTATTTGTAGATCAACTCCATGTTTTTGAGGCTTGTTGTAAGCTTTGTTGGGAATCATCTATAGTACCATTTACTCTGGGCTTGTTTAGCCCTGCTACTAAAGTATAAATCTTCCTTAGGTTTCCAGTGAATTCCTGGTTTTTCAACAAGGAAGATTTTTCTAGTCAGAACCATATGAACTCAGGGAATTGTTCCACATATAGATCTCCACTTTCTCTTTGCCTTACCTCGTGGAGTTTCGATCTCTGTGCTCAGCGTAGTGCTTGGCCACAGACTGAAGTGGATCCCTGTGCAATTCTGGAACTTTCTGTGCATAACTCTCACTTCTCTGGTGTATTTCTAAGCTCTGCTTGAGTTACTTCTCCTTGCACCACAGTCTGAAAAGTGCCTCTAGGCAGAAAACCAAGGAAGCTAGGTTTCACTTTATTTCTTTTGTAAATCTCAGAAATTACAGTTCTATACTGTTTATTGTCCAATGTCCGAAAACAGTTTCATATTTTTTGTTCGATGTTCTAGCTATTACTGCGAGATGAAAAGTCTACTCCTAGTTTCTCCGTCATGGCCATTGAAAATTATTTCCTGCCTTTTTGCCTTTTAAGATAACCATGGAGATAAAAAATAAAGTTTATTCCTTTTATTTTCTCTAACAATTTGGGCCTTGTAGAATATTTTACCTGCTTATA
>NW_012151896.1:698143-701206 GCF_000956105.1 Propithecus coquereli
CTGGCCTCAAGCGATCCTTCCACCTCAGCCTCCCAGGTGAGGAGGCTGCATTTAACAAATGTGTCCAGCTGCATTTAACTTTCAGTTCAGTAATTCCCTGTCTGGCAATTTATCCCACACGTAAGTTCACATGTGCAAAATGACATGGTGAAGGATATTCATTGCGACATTACTTATAATGACAAGAGTTTAGAGGCAACCTAAATGCCTATCATAAGGGGGCTAGTTAAGTAAATTTTAATACATACTCCGAGTAGACTGCTATACAGCCATTAAAAAGAATGCAACAGCTCTACATACACTGATACGTAATGATATTCAAAACGTATTATTTGGAGAGAAAAAAGGTACTAAACAACATAGACTATCATTTGTGTTTTATGTCTTAAAAAAAGGTGGGAGTTCAAGGGGAAATGCCTATAAAATACATAGAATATCTCTGCCAGATTAAATAAGATATGGATAACATCATTTGCTTCCTTGGAAGTGGGATTGGGTAGCTGGGAACAAGGGTGTTAGGTAAGCTTAGTTAACCTCTGCATAGCCTTTTGTGCCTTTTGAATTTGGTCTTGTGTCCATGAGTTACCTTTTCCAAAATAAGCAAGATAGTTTTTTCTAAAAAATCCATAGGGATGAATGAGGTTGTCTAGGGAGAGACTAGAGAGAGAAGTGAAGAGCAGAGCCCAGAACTGAGCTCTGAGTACCTCTCAACCTTTAGAGAGTAGGTAGGATTGAAGGGTCTAGCATGGAAGAATGTATCTTTACTTGACTGCTCAGGAATCAAGTAACAAAAAGGAAAGATGATTTGCGAACATGGAGGTGGTTGGAAGTGATTAAAGAAGCAGCTTCAGTCAGGTAATGGTGCCATAACCATATTGGGGGGTGGGGGTGAAGAGTGAACAATTGCTGAGGAAATGGAATATAGACAGTTAAAGAAGACTGATTATGAGAGGGAACAGAAAAGAGGGGCAGAAGCTGAAAGGATCATGAGGTTACGGGAGGTTTTTGGTTTCATTTTAGGATTGGAGATAGTAGAGCATGTTTGTATGCTGGAGGCAATAATCCAGTGGAGAGGAAAATAATGATAAAGGAGAGGAAGAGAGGAGGCGATCCAGTATAGAAACCAAAGGAATAAAATTACAATCTATGTGAGTGAATGAGATGTCCCCAAGAATTGAGAGTTAGTTTAGGATTCAGAGGAGTAGTGAAAGATTACTTTTCGTAAGAAAAGTGAGAATCATGTGATTGTTTTGCATTTTTGCAAGTCTTATTAATGTCTGGTTTATAGAATCATGCCTGCTTTTGCATCCGATCTCTTGCAATAGTACATGTTCTATACCATTTGGAAAACTCCACTGTAAAATTATGAGAGAAGGAGAATACAATTTAATGTTACTAAGAAAATAGTTTGACCTCAGGGAGCGTCTGCCCTGGACCATATTTTGAGAACCTCTGCTCTAGTCAAAAGCATATCAGGAAGCCATATTAGAATGTTTTTATATTGAAATTATGTGTCATTCTGAGACAATGAGGTGATTGAATCCTTGATAAAAATGATGATTAAAAATTTTGGCATGATTAAAGCCTGAACTTCCTTCAAATAATAGGAGCTTAGTAGGAGAAAGAAATTTAAGTTTGCTATATTCAAGTTAATCTGTTTAGCTCAAGCTAAAATAGTGTGTAAAATATTCCTCTGAGTAATTTAAGTGTAAATGACCTCAGTCCACATTCTTATTCTTGGTTTTAGGCAATAGAACAGTAGAACAGACCCTGTTCTAAAGCTGTCTAAGAAATATCTTACAATTATCTCTGTACTTCTTTTCATTTTCTGAATGATAAATATGTAGTTTCTAGTATATACTTACAGATATTCTAGAGATAAAAGTAGAATATTTGAAAAAGATGAGTAGGCAACGTTTTCCAATGGAAAGAGTAATAAGGCTTTAGAATCAGGAAGATGTATGTCTGAATCTCAGCTGGCAGATGGAAAAAATAACTTTCTAGGGTGAATGTGAAATTTGAATGTGATTATAAATTAAAAGTGACTAGCTCAATGCATAGGATATAATAGGCATTCAATAAATTTAAATTCCCCCTTCTCTTTTCCCTAACAATTAGAAAGACTTTTTAAAAATGTAGGACTACAAGCGTGCACCATCACACCTGGCTATTTTTTAAATTTTCTGTAGAGATGAGGTCTCACTGTGTTGCCCAGCCTGGTCTTGAACTCTTGGCCTCAAATGATCCTCCCACCTCGATCTCCCAAAGTGCTGAGATTACAGGTATAAGCCACCATGCCTGGCCTGGCCCCTTGTATTTTAAAACTTCATAAAGTAACTGTTTAACAGTGTAGTATCAGCAGCACTTTTTTGGTTCTGTTGTCCAGGCTGGAGTGCAGTGGCACAATCATAGCTCACTATAACCTCAAACTCCTGGGCTCAAGTGATCCTCCTACCTCAGCCTCCTGAGTAACTGGGACTATAGGCACGCACTACCACATCTGGCTGTCAGCAGCAGTATTGATGACAATTTTTAACATGTCCATATCCTTTCATAATAAATGTACTTTTAGTTATGGATTTATACTTATTTTGAAAAATAGTAGTGATACTTTACATTTGTGTGTTTACCCAGAATTTTCACATAATTTTATTTACTCTTTACAAGTTTGTGAGGTTAAATAATTTTCCTGGGAGTTTGATTTTTCTTTTAAGTTCTTACCTTTTCTCTTGTTTTTTTCCTCCTCGCAGACAGTTCAGTTTGTTCAGGGAATTTTTGTTGAAAAATATGACCCAACGATAGAAGATTCCTACAGAAAGGTAAACTGTGAAACTTGTATACATGTGCTTACAAGTAGTTCCTGTGTCTTTAAACTTGATCTTCCATGGAATTGTTTTTTAAAAATAGTTTTGAGAAATGATACGAATGTTCTGCATCTATTTTTAAAAGTTTCACTTTGATAAAATGTTTCTTATACAGTACTGCTTAGGTATCAGAGTTCCATGTTCTGTTGTTGATTAGTAATCTCTTCTTTAATGTATATATTTTCCTGGTGGGGAATTT
>NW_012151896.1:701256-702993 GCF_000956105.1 Propithecus coquereli
TATAGAGTTTAACAGTTTCTTCTGATCTTCTGTTTGCATACTAATAATTTTCAAGGTGGCATTTTTACATGGTTCACTTGTAATACAATAATGAACAAAATAGCATAGAATTACTATAGGATATTTTAAGCAAATGAAATAGTATGTACATCATATTAAAGCTCATGAGTGAACATTTTGAAAAAGTTTATAGGTTGCTTAAATGAAAGCTTTGCCAAGAATTGGGTTCATGGTAATAGTTCTAAGACAACTATTGGTTTTAGTCATCTTGTTAGAAAACAAGTAAAAAGTGACATGAACAAGGTAATAATTGCCTAGTCAAAGATGATCTTCAGTGAATTAAAATGTCTATCAATAGTCTTATAAACTTGTTAAAAATCTATGTGGTTTTTGCTGTGTAGCCTCTGTTATGCCCTTTATAGTCTTATGGGGAAAACAAAAGAAAACAAAACAAACAAAATCCTGTATTTGATGTAATACTTGTCCATTCTTGGGATGCTCTTAGCTTATTTGTTAATCTTCGATTTTTATTTTTTGTTTTCAGATTATCAGTATTTAAACAGTCCACATCATGCGTGAGTACAAGCTAGTGGTCCTTGGTTCAGGAGGCGTTGGGAAGTCTGCTCTGGTAAGTTAGCCACCTAACTACATCTAATTAGTATAATGCAAGAAGAACTTTGACATTCGCTTGCTTTCAGACTTCTAGTCACTAAAGACAAAAGGTGGCATTATTTTTATATACCTAGTGTCTGGCCCACAAAGGACAGGAAATCATGTAGTAATCACAGACGTGTAGTTTTATAATGCTGACTCGTTTATTCTTTCATTTACCAGATATTTATTGGCCTCATATGTCAAGCACCAATGCTCATGATTCACAGAGGAATAAGATTGTTCTCATTTTTAAGGAATTTACATTCCAGTGGGGGAAACTGATTATTACAGATTCCAGTGAGATAGTTCCTCCCCTGCCTCCACCCCAGACTTACATGGAAAGAAGGTTATTTTTTGTATACATGCTGTATTCATTCAGTGAATAATTATTGAGCTTCTACAGTATCAGATTCTAGGATCACAACCGTGAACAAAAACAGTCACGATCTCTCATAGAGCTTACATTATACAGGAGGAAAGGTGATAAATGTACAATTAAACAGAAAACTGCTGGATTATAATTGTGAGAGAGACACCCTGAAAGAAAAATACAGAGTAATTTAGAAGAGAGACAGTGGATGTGAGAGACAAATTGGGAATTAATGCAGTACACCAGATTGTTGTTTATGACAGATTGGGTTAGGGCCATGGCAGGGAAGAAAAGACAGGTAGATGGTTAAGGATCGAATAGGTGATAGGACAGACATAATTTAGTGCTGGATTAATGTGAGGACCCAGAGAGAAGGAACTGTCAAGAAAGACTCCCAAGTTTCTTGTTTGACCTACTAATTTTATCAATGGATAAAAAGAGAAAGGAAACACTGGAGAACGGGCAGCGAGAGTAAAAACTCGAAGAATCATGTCAAATTTTGTGTTTTTGAGATGTTCAAGTAACTATGTCCAATAAACAAATGGATCTTTAAGATATGAGCGTAAAAGAGAGGCTTGTTATGTGATATCGGTGCCATCAACCTATTGATGATATTTAATTTCATGAGAATTACATTACTATTAGGAGTGTAAATTAGTACTTCTGGAAAATGTTTGAGAATATCTGTCATTTCAGTTATATGTAACTTTGGG
>NW_012151896.1:707203-716720 GCF_000956105.1 Propithecus coquereli
TTGAATTAGTTTAGTTCATCAAGCAGTACTGGCAGAGCAATTTCACTGTCTTCAAATTGGACACAAAATTATGCTCAAGATACATAGAGAAACTATAGATGTAATTCATATTCATTGAACACACCCAGTTACAGATTTTGCAGGTTACCACACTTGTCCCATAGTGGTGGGATGATGAGTTTATATTACCACCAGTGGTGCTCCTCAGTCTCCGATCCGACACAGAAGCAGAGTTTAAAATAGTCCTTAGGTTAACACATTTATTTTTAGAAGACAGTATTGCTTTATTGAAATTTCCCAAAAATAAATTGCTAGTTAAACCTTTAACTGCATAGCAAGATCTGTGCCTAGAATGCTGAAGAACTCACTTTTCTTAATCCCTTCTTTATTAAAAGTTTTCCACACAGTTGATAGATGATACTTTCTTCAGGCCAACCTTCTTTTATAAGACAGTGGGAAAATGGAATTCAGTATATAAAATTTTCCTTTTACACAGATTTTTTCTTAAAGACTTAAGGATTGTGTAAGCTTGGTGCTATTTATTTTAGCATTTCTATGTTTCCTTTATGTCTTAAATTCAAATTTTCCTGTGTATTACATTTTGTGCAGATTTTAGTAAAATTTTAACAATTTGAAGGTGGTAAAGTGGCAAAATTTTCTTTACCCTAAAATCTTCTTGTGTGCATTTTGAACCACTTAATATTTTTGTGCCTTGTTTTCTCTGAAGATAATATAAATACACATATTTATATACTTTTTTCCTATTAGAACTACGAGTATACTTGTTTATTGCAGTTTTTCTTAAATTCCAAAATATGACCTTTTGCCTTTTAGTAAGAACAAATAAAAATCAAGACAGTGGTCAGAAGATGTCTAAACTCAGCATTAACCCTCCTGGCTTCTGTAGTATTAATAGTCTGTGCTTGAGACCCTTGTTCTTTATTATGGTGGCAAGTTTATTCCTAGCCAGTACAGCAAACTGCTGGAGAAAGTCTTCATAGTTGCTAATAGGTACTTTGAGTGAAGAGGTGGAAGGAAAAAAGAATGACATTTTGATGTTACTTTATTTTTTCTTTTTTTTTCACCCCCACAGCAAGTTGAAGTAGATTGCCAACAGTGTATGCTCGAAATCCTGGATACAGCAGGGACAGTAAGGATGTTTTATCTTTTTTTGATAGAATTTAATTTGTGAGCAGGTTTTGTCATGTGAATAATTCTTCTGAGTAAAAGTAATCATTCTGATTAAGAACAAATTCTCTGAATGTAGGTCTTAAATTTTCTGTATGTGTGAAATCTACTGTGATGTATTTAATGCTCAGTTATCATGGTCAAATTGTGTATTGAGTTCACATGCAAAATCTGGTGTTGGATTTCTTGTCCCTGTATTGAGGTAAGAATTATGCTATTGGTTCTTTAAAAAAAAAGTTATTTTAAATCTAGAATTTTAGTTAATATAGGTATTTATGTGGGCTTAAATAAGATTTTGTCTCTTGGCACCATAGTCATTCATTTTTATAAAGGTTATTTTTCCTTTCAGTAGCGTTTTGACATCTTCAAGGGGACTGGTAATACATACGTGTTTTCTGAGGAAGGCAAAAATCTTTAGGATTATTTTGAGCCTCATTTTTCCCATCTTTAAATGAATGTAATGACATTAGTACATCGTAGGGTCTTATAATGATCAAATGAGATAATGATTATAAGTCACTTGGTGCAGTGTCTGTTACATAGTATGGAATCCATGTATTTGCTTTTATTCATTAATACCATCACCTTTATAATTTCTTTCTTAGTTTTTTTTTGGGGACACAGTCTTGCTGTGTTGCCCAGGATGGTCTCATACTCCTGGGCTCAAGTGATCCTCCTGCTTCAGCCTCTCAAGTAGCTGGGATTACAGGCACACAGCACCATGCCCAGCCTCCCTTTATAATTTTGTTTTACTAATTAGTGATCATTTCCAGTTATACTACCATGCAAAAATATATACATTAAGTAATTTTTGCTGTGCTTTTCCTTTTTTTTCTTTATATACATAGACTTTATATGTTAGGCAATTTCCAACTTTAAAATGGATGGTATTCTTAAATATTAGAAGTTGTTTAAAATTCAGCACAAGTTTTTCCATTATAATTTTATAAATGATGACAAAGTTTCACATAGTTCAAAAAAAGCGTATAAGCAGACTGGAGCAATTATGTATACCAACATAGTACTGATTATACTATATCTTTCTATTTTTTTTGTGGGAAAATGAATCTTGATTCCAATGAGAAGCTTTGGATCACTGGAACTACATATTTCTTGTATCAGCTAAATCAAGATATCTCTCCATCTTTCTACCCCAGCCCCCAATTTTCCTAGCTTCTGAATCAATGAAAATTTCCCTTTGTTTTCAGAAACCCCAACAGCTAAAAAGAATACATTCTATTTCTTTTCACCACCTCTATAGTGTGAAGGCACTCTTTCTTCTTCCCCCATCTAAATTAAAAGGAAGTTCTTCTCTACTGCCAAGATCTTTCCTTGGTGCTCTCCGAAATCATGTGCATAGCCCATCCTAGCACTCAGCACACTGTGTTACAACTGCCTGTTTGCTTGACTGTGTCCCCAGTGCCTTGCATAAAACTTGGAAAGTAGCTGATGCTCATTAATCTTGTCCCAGATCACTCCTTACTCCTTAAAGGTTTCTGTTCACTCTCTCCAACACTACTTCAGTCAAAATTCTTGGTGATTTTACTATCCATATAGAATCTATATGGATATCATAGATGATCCCTGGCCTGTCAGTTCCTTGATCTCCATCCTACTTCAGCCATTCATACCATGGTTTTACCCTAGACTAGGTGATTACCAATGACTGTAATACCTCCCTAATCTCATTTCCAAGTATCTCACTCTCCACTCACTACTTCTTGTTTATCCATTTCACTTCCTTTAGTACCCTTCAACTTCATCGGAACCTGCAGTTCATTTACCCTAACATCTTTTTATTATCCCGCATATTTCAGCCCCTTCTGCACATAGCTTCAAGTCGACAATGTGTCATTTACAGTCATTCTCTTGTGTATATCCTCAATTCTCTTGACTTTTCAGCAACTTTTGACTTAAGCACTATTCCGAACTGTAAAACCTTTGTTCATTCCAGGAAACAACACTTGCCTGGTTTTTGTCCTGTTTCATTGGTTACTCCTGAGTCACCTTTCCTAATTCCTCTTTATCTCCCCAGCCTCTTAATGTTGGATAACCTCAGGGTTTAATACTTGGACTTCTCTTTTCTAACAACACTGCTTTGGAGATTTTTTTTAGTGGGATGATTTTAAATACAATCTGTATGCTGATACATGCTAAATTTATAACTCCATCCCTGAGTTCTTTTCTCAACTTCGGACTCCTGTATCTAACTGCCTGTTCGATATCTCTTCTTGTTTATGTGTCTAGTAAGCACCTCAGACACAACATGTCCAGACTGAACTGATATCCCTTCCCTGACCAGGTCTGTTCAAAGTCTTTCCCATCTCAGTAAATAGTACCCTTTTAGTTGGTTATGCCTAAATCCTTGGAGTCATCTTCGACTCTCTCTTTTGTTAAATTCTATATGCCTTCAAACTCTCAGCAAATCCTGTGGGCTTTACCTTCAAAAGTTAATATCATCACTAGAATCGTAGGACACTATCTTGGTCTAAATAATTGTTATCTCTGTCATCTTTCACTTGGATTATTTCAGAACTTTGGTCTCCCTGCTTCTATTCTTAACCTCCTTCAGACTGTTCTCAATACACTAACCACAGCAATCTCATTTAAATATAAGTCAGATCATGTCTTCCTCATCTTAAATTATGTATTCAGCTCAGAGTAAAAGCCCAAGTCTTCATTACATTTGCCTGTAAGGTCCAAATGATAATCATCGCCCCCTCTGTTCCCTCTCTGGCCCCGCTTCCTGTACTCACTCACTACTTAACACTGTTTCAGTGAATCTAGCCTCCTTATGGCCTCTCATATACTTTAGAAATGTTTCCCCTCAGCACCTTTGTATTTGCCATTCCCACTGTCTGGGATACTCTTTCTCCATATAGCCATAGAAGTTACTCCATCACCTCCTTCAGATCCTTACTCAGGTATTACCTATGAGGTCTTCCCTGAACACAGTCTTTTAAAATACAACTTTCTATTCCTCAAAAGAAATTCCCTATCCCCCGCCCTGCTTTATTTTTCTCTGTAACATGTATTACCATCTGGCATACTTTATTTTTGTTTGTCTCCCTGTACACTCCTCCAGGGCAGAGATTTTTGCCTCTCATGTTCACTGGTATATCCCTAGTGCTGCAACAATGCCTGGCACATAGAGGGCCCTCAGTTGATATTTGTTGAATGGATAAATCTTGCAGAATGTCCTTAAGAAGGAGGTTGGCATTCTCCATAGGAGGTGACACCAGCCACAGCAGTTCTGTAAGAGCTATTCTTAAATTGGGTTTTCAAAACTCAGGTTGCCTAATATGTTTATTTTTTTTTATTTAATAAGAAGAAGAGACTGTGATCTCAAGAGAACATGATAGGAATAATATCACTAGTATTTGTAGCACTTAAATTATATTTGCAAGTGAATTCATTTATTATATAATTAAGCATTTGAACAGTGGCAAAATATAACTGGTTACCATAATGGTGCTATCCCGGAATATACAAAGTTATAAATGAAAGCTCTCAGAATCCCCCAGTTTTTACATCTTTCCAAGAAAATGCACTGGCAGCAGCATAGAAAGTTCAGCTATACCCCTGTGGCACACCAAAGACTAGAATTTGAAGCTAGGGAAATGATTGAGTGGTAGCATAGCTGACTCCCTGGAATACAAAAGAAGTGCATCAGCCAAGGTGGAACAACTGGCACTAGATGTAATAGACAAATAGAGGTAGTGTGATGATGGGAGCCAGCAACCCAGGCACCAAAAACTTAAGAATGTGGATTTGGTATATTATGTTTGCGCACCCAGAGGTGCAAAGATCCAAAGCAAAGACCCAACATATATACATTTTTAATATTCTACCATATGTGCTTTCTTAATACTGTATATAAAATCCCAAAACTTTTTTAAATAAAATTTTTTCGTATATTAATATCTGTAGTTATACAGTAATGACTGTCACCAAATAAGAGGAAATGGGCCTAAAATTAAAACAAATAATTTTATAGTTCAGTGTTGGATTTATACTTCAGATTGTTTCCACTTGGGCAGTGGTTGTGTTGTATGTTTGCAAATAAAATTAATTAGGATCAAGACTAATTAGGATCTGTGTATAAAAAAAGAGTTATATACAGTTCTGCTAAATAACACGAAAGCAATTAAGATGGTTAGGAATTCCTTCTAATTCTACAGTTCATTATCATTGTTTCTAGTTGCCAGAAACTATTATGTCTTATGTTTTCTGTCATGGTAACATGTAATAAAAAAAGTAGTAGCTCACTTGCGATTATTGTTTTAAATTGTTCCAGTATACATTCAAGAAACTTATATATTTATAATTGCATATTTTTTTAATTATAGGAGCAATTCACAGCAATGAGGGATTTGTATATGAAGAATGGCCAAGGGTTTGCACTAGTATATTCTATTACAGCTCAGTCCACATTTAACGACTTACAGGACCTGAGAGAACAGATTTTACGGGTTAAGGACACAGAAGATGTAAGTATTTTTCTCTCTATAAGACATACTGCCATCTCTCTGTGACCAAATAAAAACGTGTCTGGTTTCTCTATCAGTAGAGTAAAGATATCTACCACATCCCTAAAAGAGCCCCTGTGACCAAAAAAAAAATTTTAACTTTCAAAATTAACCTACAAAATTATGTGCTGAGCTGTTTAGAAAATGAGGACATGTGATAAAGTGTTTATTGCACCATGTGGCTAAAAAGTGCAATAGAGAAGAGGAGTCAGAGAATACTTCATAGAAGAAGTGTGACTCCAGCTCTGAAAGGTGGTAGTTATGTCAAAAACAGTATTCAGAGAACATTATTAAGAACCATAAAGGTATACTCCTATTTGTGAAATTCTGTTGATATAATACATTTTTACTTATATGTATTTTTTCCTTTGAATGATGTTAAAGATTTTAATTAACTGGATTTTTATTTTAGAATCTTGTCTTATTCGATGAATAACATTGTTTTTGTTGTTGTTTTCTTTTTGCAAAAAAAAATGTATATTTTTACATTTACTTCAGTTTTGAACTATAGAGAGTTCCTTTCAGTTATATAAATTAGGATATAAAATTTTAGTTTTACTTTTCTTTCTGTTTTTGTGTTTTCTCTCTAATAATGGGAGCATGTAAATCTGTTCAGAACCTTCACCTTGAGTAATATTGTTGGCAGGAGAGATTTATACCATATGACTCATGACCAACTGCAACATAATGAATAATTTTCTTCCTTCCCATGACTAATTTATGCAAGAGAGTTCTGTTTTCATAGACAATTATGTGCAAATCATTGAGCTCTGACAGTTTTAATTCTTTCATTCCATGTAATTAGCTAGAAAAGATGGAGTCTTGAATGCCGACTATGTTTAACTCATGATAATTGCTTATTTTAAGTAGAAGGTCCACCATGTCCCTTAAATTCATTCTTTTTTATAGTGTCTGTCACCTCAAATAAATGACTTTGTTCTCTGGACACCTTTTAACTAAGGAAATTAATACACCTGTTTTACTGGAAGTAGGGAGTTGTAGATGGATGTAGCCAAGCGACTACGGTATGGAGAAAAGGGGAAGATACAGCTGCTTTGTGGCTTTATTTTGATCCTCCTTGTTTGATCCTCCTTAACATCTCACCTAAATAAGTCTTCAGATGTAGATGTCAAATATAGAAGTAGAACCTATTACAATGTTGGTCTTGCCACTACTTTTGACATTTGTTGGACCTGTGAGATGAAGCACTTAAACCAGTTAGGCCCAATGAGTTTATTCTCTGTATATTGCAAGAGGTTCCTTTTCCTTCATATTTTTCTGCTTGAAATTCAGTTATTAATAGTAGTCCACATGAGAATTTGGGGATTATATTCATAAAATAATTTAACATATGTATGTATTAATAGTAGGATCTCTTCCATATTTTTTTAATCTCTTCCTTCTTCCACCTTCCCCTCAACACACATGCATACATTTTTTGTTAGCACTTGGTAAAGCTTACAGTCCTAACCTAGTACATTTTAGTTGGTGGCATGTAATTGCTTATTCATTAAAAGAGGCTAAGTAATGCGTAATGCTCATTTTATGTTTTTTCCTTTCCACAGGTTCCAATGATTTTGGTTGGCAATAAATGTGACCTGGAAGATGAGCGAGTAGTTGGCAAAGAACAAGGCCAGAATTTAGCAAGACAGTGGTGTAACTGTGCCTTTTTAGAATCTTCTGCAAAGTCAAAGATCAACGTTAATGAGGTAACCTGCAGCTGCTGGGCAGCACAGACAAGTGCCTTCTTAGCTTCCTTTGCTTTAAGTTAAAAACCAAAATTTTTTCTTAAAAATTTTTTAAGCACTCTTGATTCTGTCACTTGATAGAAAACACTAATTTATAGAAACCCTATCTTAGCTTGTGTAAGATCACTTTGATGGCTTTAATGAGGATGTTTAAATTGACCTTATTGTCAAAGAGGAAGTTAAAATTAAAGAAGATGGATAAAGTCCTGGTAAGCCTCTAAGGGATATGCCTTAAAGTGGTGTGTGAAAACTGTTACATCACCTTTGTATCATAACAGTTACCTATCTAGATGTGTATAAACAGATAGTAAAGTCAAATAGGAAAATACAAAAATCGAAGTAGTTATTATAATAAACTGTTGGTGTGCATAGGATCTCTCCCTTTGGGAGCCAGAGCCCAATGTATTACATGTTTGTGGGAACCTATGTGCTACTAAACCTTTCTGGGTTGCAGTTTGCAGTGCAGCAGAGCTACTTTTTTATAGCAGTTTTGTTAAAGTCAGCCCTTGACATGAGGGTTTCTAAAAGGAAAATAGAAAAACAATAAAATAAAATGAAATGCATTAGCCATCTTAAGAATCTTTACTTTTTTGGAAAACATACAAACTTCATACTCAAAGTGAGTAATCTGTGTGAGTGTGGACATGTATATGGAATTCACACAGTCTTTTAGGACTAATACTGCAGATGCACAAGGCTTTTTTTTTTTTTTTTTTTGTTCCTGAGTTAAGCACTCCACTATCTTGAAAACATAGCTGTGGACAGTAATACTTAGCAAGTAAGCTGCCTGCCCAGGTGTAAAGGACCAATAGTGTACTGGGCCCCTAAAATATTAGTGCAATTCCCAGCTATCCCCACCAGTCAAAACCTTAAAAAGTTCCCTTTTATTAACTTTACCATAAGCCTTTTAAAAAAACAAAAACAAAACAGAAGGAGCTTCTTTCCTTCCCTTTCCTTTACTCTTGCCTATGTACTTGCCATTTGTAGCATTGCAGGTAATCAGTCAGAGTTCAGATCACTTTAAACATAGATGAAAGTAAGAATGGGTTAGATTATCAGAGTCCTGTGTTTCTGTTTGCTGTTTCTCTCTGGCCTGTGTCTGTAGGTCACTTTTCCTTGACTGATAAACACCTGGCAGAAAAAAATGAAGCTTGCTAGAAATCCTGTATTTTACAAATAATCAAGAATGCCAAAGCTTGCTTTTTTAAATGAGACCGTAACAAGTACATAAAAACAAGAAATTTATAAATTTCATTTATTCAGCAAATATTTATTGAGTACTGTTATGTGGCACAGTGTTAAGCACCTGGGTAACAGCCATCCAGACACTATTCCTGCCTTAAAGAAGTTTACATCCTACTGAGGGAACGAGTCCTGCTGAGATCTTCAACAGCTATTAAGGAAAAAAATGATTTTGACAAAGAACATACTAGGATTGGTGAATGTGCTTGGCTAGTGGAACAGTGGTGTGAAATCACCAACTGCAAGATAGTCGGCCTTAGGAATCTAATTTCTTGCTGTCCCTGTCCTTCCCCTCACTGGTACCCACACACCAAGTTCCATCAGGCTCCTCTGGGGCTAGGGTAGGCCAGGGTCCAGTACATAGGATCTCTCCCTTTGGGAGCCAGAGCACAGTGCATTACATGTTTGTGGGAACCTGTGTGCTACTAAACATCCTCTAGGTTGCCGTTTCGAGTGCTGCAGAGTTACTTTTTCATAGAAGTCTTGTTAAAGTCAACCCTCGACATGAGGGTTTATAAAACAAAACTGGGGCCGGGTGCGGTGGCTCATGCCTGTAATCCTAGCACTCTGGGAGGCCGAGGCGGGCAGATCATTTGAGCTCAGGAGTTCGAGACCAGCCTGAACAAGAGCGAGACCCCATCTCTACTAAAAATAGAAAGAAATGATCTAGACAACTAAAAATATATATAGAAAAAATTAGCCAGGCATGGTGGTAGATGCCTGTAGTCCCAGCTACTCGGGAGGCTGAGGCAGGAGGATCGCTTGAGCCCAGGAGTTTGAGGTTGCTGTGAGCTAGGCTGACGCCACGGC
>NW_012151896.1:718041-723431 GCF_000956105.1 Propithecus coquereli
TTTACTCTTCATCTAGATTCACCAGTTACTAACATTTTGCCACGTTTGCAGAAAACGTATTTCTTTACCCCTATTTTAGTATGTGATGTGTCCTCATATCAAAGATATTCTTTACACAACCACAGCACAATTATTAGAATCAGAAAAATTGACCTTGACACAATCCATGTTTGGTATATATTCATATTTTGCCAATTGTCCCTATAATGCCCTACAAAGCCAGTACATTTCTTATCCACTTTTGCAAAGCATTATTTATTCCAGATGAATAACAGTAAGGGGCTTCTGTGATACTTGTTTTTATCCCAGGTTATTAGTAAATGAGTGTTTGCATTTCATAGCAAAGAACCATATTCAGATGATCTATTACATGTTTCAGCACTTTAGTATACCTGGCATTGTGACACTGTTATAAACAGATCAGAATTACTGAAATAAAATAATCTGCTTTAGGCAAGCATTGTTTTTGTCTTTGATACTTCAAACTTTTTATCCAAAATGAATTCAAAAAATTTATCAACAGATATTATTTGTCACCTCAAGGATTAGCAGACTTTTTCTATTTTTTACTTTAACCAAAATTAACATCACCAAAAAGGGGGCAAACAAAAATCATGTCCCTCTGCATGTGATACCTTGAGAGGGAGACAGTGTCTGTTTTGTCCTGTTTTAGCCAAAAATGTATAACCTCAATCCAGTCGTGACAAAACATTAGACAAACCAAATGGAGGGAAATTCTATATTATTACTAGCCTTTATTTTTCAGAAATGACAATGTCCTTAAAGACAAAGGCCAAGGAACTGCTCCAGATTTAAAAAGACTAAAGTGACAGGAAGTAAAATGCAACGTGTGATCCTAGATGGATCTTGTCCCTGGTGGGGAAAAGTGACTTATAAAGGACATTATTGGGGCAGCTGACAAAATTGGAATTTGTACTGTAGATATGCAGTCCCCAACCCCTGGACTGCAGACTGGTACCAGTCCATGGCCTGTTAGGGACTGGGCCACAGAGCTCTGCACCCCCCACCTTCCTCTCCGATCCCTGGAAAAATTGGCTTCCCTGAAACTTAGAAACTGGAGGGGAGGGGGTGCATAGCAGGAGGTGAGCAGTGGGACAGCAAGCTAAGCCTCATAAGCCTCATCTGTATTCACAGCCACTCCCCATCACTGGCATCACCACCTGAGCTTACCCCACCCCACCCCACCATCACCCCCCTGGTCTGTGGAAAAATTGTCTCCCATGAAACTGGTTCCTGGTGCCAAAAAGGTTGGGGACCACTGCTGTAGATAATACAAAGTAATGTATCAATGCTTAATTGTCTTTATAATGCAGTAACTATAATGTTCTACAACAGAATATGCTTGTTCTTAGGAAATACACACTCATATATTAAGGGATTTTTAGTATGCAGACTACTCTCAGAGGGTTAAGAAAATAAGAGAGAGAGAGAGAGAGTGTGTGTGTGTGTGTGTGTGTGTGTGTGTTTGGAGAGAGGAAAAAATGATAAAGTAAAAGCTAAGGTTACTAAAAAGTTACTAAATGGTGAATCTGGGAAGAATACACAGAAGTTCCTGGTGCTATTTTTTGCATTTTTTCTATAAATTTGAAGTTTTCACTACCAATTTTTTGTCTTAATTTGATATTGAATGTCTAAGAGCAAATGTATTTTCTTCATTATGAATCAGTAAGTCCTCCTTTACCCTGACCGAGAAAGTCAGTTGGGGCTTCTAAGAAACCTGACTGTAAAACAAAGTAGCAAAATACAGATCTAAGAGCAGAATGATATTTAACAGTGTTGTTTTGTGGAACAAGTTCTCAAAAGTTGGTTGAATAAGTACTTTTTTCTTGTTTTTACTTAGATATTTTATGACCTGGTCAGACAGATAAATAGAAAAACACCAGTGGAAAAGAAGAAGCCTAAAAAGAAATCATGTCTGCTGCTCTAGGCCCGTAGTCAGCAGCAGCTCTGAGCCAGGTAAGATGCTAAAGGCAGAACAAATGCCTTTCTCATCCTCTTATTTTGGGTTTTTCCAAACTTTAACCACTTCCTATTTCACCTATTGCAGTCTTTCTAAGTATCTGTAACTTGTAAATGTGATAAATAACTTGTAGATACATTAATCTGTTGGATAACTTGCCATCTTCCCATGAGATTCGAAGCTCTGAGGGCAAGAACCAAGTCTGCTTTGCTCACCCCTGAGGCCCCAGTGCCTTCTAAAGAATGGGTATTCAAATAATACTGGTTGAATGAACAGAATGCCTTCCTAGATGACTCCCAAATTCATCCTGAATTGAAGTGAAACTGGTTCCTCTGAAACAGAAAGACATAAGGGCACATTTGATGAATTATCTCAAGGTGAACACTCCAGTATGTATCAACAGTAGTCACTCCTCCCCAAATGTAACCCCTGCCCTGATTTCTAACACCATAGATTAGTTTTGCCTGTCTTTGAACTTTACATAAACAAAAACATATAAAGTATTATTTTACTTCTTTCACTCAAAAGTATTTTTTTCAGAATTATGCATGTTGCGTGTAGCAAGTGTTCATTTTTATTATATGACTACACTAGCAATATATTTATATATTTTATTGCTAGACATTTGGGTTCTTTTGGATAATTAGTATGAATAATTCTATGCACATTCTCATATATGTCTTTGTGCACATGAGCATGCATTTCTGTTGGATATATGTCTAGGACTAGAATGACTGTATCATATACATATGGACAACTTTAGTAGATACAGCAAAAAGTTTTTCATAGTGGTCATATATGAGTTCCATATCCCCCTCAAAATTGGTATTGTCAACCTTTAACTTGAGCCATTGGGGTCGATGTGTGGTTGTGTATCATTGTAGTTTTGGTAGTTGTTTCTTCTCAGGTATGGGTCAACTTCTTTCATAGAAACATTTCATCTGTAGGCTTCTAAGTATTAAATAGTAGTTGACTTTAAGTACCACTTAAGTTTTCATTAAGTGGCCCCATTGGAGAGAAATTAGTGGCAGCATTTAAGCTGCCTATCAAGTGAAAGACCAGGCCCTGTGGGGACTGTTTGTTTGTTTTTCTTTAATTAGGTATTTAAATCCCCTGAACAGTTTCTACTTCATCAACTCCATAAATAATATCATAAAAGAATATTTTTATGGAGTGGATTTATGACACAATTTGATGCTAATTATATGAATATTACTAAACTCAGTCCAGTTAGAGGAAAGTAAACTGTTCCCACTTGGGAGTTGGTTACACTGACTCTTATTTAAGTCTCTTGGGACCATTTAGTAGATTATTCCTTGCAGAGCTCTAAATTAACTAATTTGTGCTTCCTTAGAGATATGAATGAGTATCTCTTCAGGGAAACAACTGAGTAATTATACCCCCTTTTTTAAAGGAAAAATGGGCAGAAAGAAGAAAAGAGTATCGGGATTGTCTCTGATAGTCAGATTTAGGAAAGACAGCTTCTGACCAAATGGTCGCTTTAGGCCTACGGTTCCCAACCCCCAGGCCTCAGACCAGTACCAGTCTGTGCGTGGCCCGTTAGGAACTGGGAAGCATTGCCACCTGATCTGTGATATCCCCACACCCTGCCCACCAGCCCCATCTGGTTCCTGGCACCAAAAAGGTTGGGAAACCACTCCTTTAGGCCTTTAGTGAAATCTTGATTCAATAACTTTGAATCATCGGTTCCCTGAAAGTGATTATTGTTAAGACTACCGGTGTTTGTGTTTGTTTAGGTAAGGGTGGAAAGGTAGGGAAAATGAGAACTCTCATAGTTGACTGCCTCATGGACACCATTACCTTGGCTGGCCCTAGTTTAATTTCCTATTCTCTTGGCTTATGTTTAAAGAAAAAGGTGCCACCTCCTGGCCTGTGATTTTAAAATTCATACACACCCAGCAATGTGACAATGTATTATGAGTTTTACCTTAGAGGAGATAAATCTTGGCCTAGATCTAGAAAATAAGACTTTCATCCTGGTTGCATAAATTCTTAGACCCTGATATGTAATTCAGCTTACAATATACTTAATAAGTCACCTGAGATCTCTGTGGATGTTTGATAATACCAAGTAATAGATGACTTGGCAATCAGACTACTTCGCAGTTCATTTTATTGTGATTATAGACTTGAAACGCCATGTTGTTCCTGTACTTTTAAAAGTACTGAGATACAGGGTAGATTTAAATAGTAATTACAAACATTTAAGTAAGAGTACATGAACCTTCCAGGCAACCGATCTAGTCTATAGCCTTTAGGCAAAATTGCATTGAAACATGTTAATCTCTTTTTTATACATCCCATATTTAAAGATCTCTGAGAGAAATTCATCATCAGGAATTCTTCCTTTAACCTAATTCTCTCTTCTGTTGACATTAAGACTAACTGTGATTCTTCTGCCCTTGAATGCGGGGATCAGTTCTTTCTGTCTCATCCCTTGCCTTAATCTGTAGTAGAAGTGATAATCCTAATATATAGAATCATAAAATGGTTGAATAAAGAATGTCCCATGGAAAGTTTATGTAGGCAAGTATCGTTTCTTTGGTAGAAAAGGAAGGTTTAAAAATAAGATGATAATGGGATAGGAATGAAATATCACTGTTCTCCTCTTTATATCAGTCGTCAGATATAATGTGAAACATTAAGTATAATAAAACTGAGGTATAGCTAAGTTGATCAATTATAGACTTCCCACCTGTGAACTCAGTCTTCTATCTTTGATTATTTGTTAAGTATTTTTAAAGGGAATTTAAAATAGCCCTGTTACCATAGCTGTTTGTTATAATTTAGTTCTCTAATGATGATCAGCCAAAATCATTGTTTCTTTCTATATTATTGAATGTCTGCTTGTTTACTACCATCTTCTGACATCAAGAGATTAACCGTATGTATATGTATATCCATATCTATTCAATGTTCTAGATTACAGGAATGAAGAACTGTTGCCTAATTGGAAAGTGCCAGCATTCCAGACTTCAAAAAATAAATCTGAAGAGGCTTCTCCTGTTTTATATATTATGTGAAGAATTTAGATCTTATATTGGTTTGCACAAGTTCCCTGGAGAAAAAAAAATTGCTCTGTGTATATCTCTTGGAAAATAAGACAATAGTATTTCTCCTTTGCAATAGCAATTATAACAGATGTGAAAATAAATACTTGACTCTAATATGATTATACAAAAGAGCATGGATGCATTTCAAATGTTAGATATTGCTACTATAATCAAAATGATTTCATATTGACCTTTTTATCATGATTCCTCCCTGTCAAGCACTAAAAAAGTTGAACCATTATACTTTATATCTGTAATGATATAGATTATGGAATTTCCCCTCAAACTCATTGCAGCAGATAACTTTTTTGAGTCATTGACTTCATTTTATATTT
>NW_012151896.1:723481-724579 GCF_000956105.1 Propithecus coquereli
AAAAGTTACTAAATGGTGAATCTGGGAAGAATACAAAAAAAACAAAAAACAAAACAAAACTGGAAAAACAATAAAACAAAATGAAATGCATTAGCCACCTTAAGAGTCTTTACTTTTTTGGAAAACATAACAAACTTCATACTCAAAATTCTTGAGTATAATAATTTGAGTGTCTTTTAATATTTCTCTTTTTATAGCTTGATAATCCAGCTACTGGATTCCTTTTATAGTTAATTGTTCCTCAGATCGCTCATGTTTTGTAAATGTTTTTGTGATTTTTGAATGCCCAAAGATAGAGGGATACTTTTACAAGATTCAATTCTTGGCCTCAAATTTGAAAACAAACAAGGACATACTGTTTAATTAAAGAGGCCTCTAATTCTCTGAGATATATTTATATATATATATATTTTTTAAACTCTTATTCACATCATTTTTGCTATGTTCTGAAAGTAGCATATAGCTATACTAGAATCACATCAGTGTTAAGGGTTAATTGTTCTTTGCTGAGGCTGGAATAATAATTGGAATCAAGACATCCCAATTTAGGAATGGGAGAGGGATTGAGAAACTCTATTCTGTGTTCCCTTTAGATTTTTCTATAGTTCAGAGAGATGAGGAAGAACCTAGGCTGGGGACTTTCAGCATTTCTAACCAAATATTATAGTTCGAACTTGCCCTCATCACTGAACCATCTGCTGCTGTGAGGTAGGCAATGTTTTGCAAAGAAATAATTTAGAATAATACTACAAAAACCAGTTACCTTTCTGTATAGTACCAGAAACGGGAAGCTGGCTAGCATGAAGAAACTGAAATAGAAACTACATGTAATTTTGATCAACTTACTGTTTTAGTTTACATTTTTATTACTTTCCATTTTATAACTTATGCATTGAGCCTAGGGAACTAATGAGAGCTCATTTATGGCTCATGCACATTGAGTTCTTGAAGGCTTCAGAGTTGTGAAACATCTTGGACTTTGAAGTTATGAAACAGAAACTACCATTTTGTTTATAAATTCTGTTTTCAAACTTTTCTTAGAAATAAGATAATAGGGAATTAAATGGTTTGAAGAAGATGGGAGTGGGGAGGATGGTG
>NW_012151896.1:737698-749239 GCF_000956105.1 Propithecus coquereli
TCATTATATTCTAATTAAAATTGTTTGTGCATAATGCTTTGGAAAAATGGGTCTTTTATAGGAAAAAAACTGGGATAACTGATTTCTATGGCTTTGAAAGCTAAAATATATAATACAAAATATATAATATATAAACCAACTCTAATATTGCTTCTTGTGTTTTACTGTCAGATTAAATTACAGCTTTTATGGATGATTAAATTTTAGTACATTTTCATTTGGTTTGTGTGTTTTTGTTATTGTTTATAGAATTAAGGCCTTTATTTTATAATGACCACGTTGTTTTAAATGCAACAGTAGCTCCTTTCTGCCTGGTATCTGCAGAACACTTGGCTTTAAACTTATACTAAGTAACTGGTGATTTCTCTAGGAACAGACCTCAGCACTTTCTGTTCTAGATATATTTATTCCTACTATACAGTAAAATACATCAGACGACATAGAATAGTTTTGTATATTCTCTCTTGATCTTAAAGATTGTATCTTACTGAATAAAATATCCCACTGTGTATTATTTTTATATGTAAAAACATAAGTTTAATACTGTATCAGGGTTTAAATTTTACTATTTCAAATCTTCCACAGCTTGTAATTTCATCAAGGGAATTCTTTTGCCATTGTTAATTTGTTGGGTAAGAGCCCACCGTTGAAGTGTTAAATGTGAAAAATTTCAAACTTTTATAGTAGATTGAAGAATTTCTGAGAGAAGTGAGTGAAAGTTAAAACACATAAAAGGAATGTGTTAATTACTTTTGCTTCAACTATTTATGAAATAGTATGGTAGTAGTAATATGGAAAGGATTGCTAAGTTAAAATTTTAGCTTCCTATGTAGTGGTGCTTTTCTTTTCCTTCCCAGTTATTTCCATTTTTATAAAAGATAGGGCAAATTAGGACATGGACCCAGGGTGATATTACTTATATAGATTCTGTAAAGAGAGAGCAAAAAGCTTGTCGGCCAGTTAAATGCTAGAAAAGGGGGAAAAAAAAAAAAAACAAGTTTAGGAAATCCTGTGCCTTGTCCCCGAATATTAAGGAGGAGACCAGTCCTAGAAAGTCTAAATCATTGCTCAGGGATCTAGATGCTGTCTCGTTGCAACTGGGTGTGAAGAAGAATTCATGCCTTGCTGAGATTTTCCAGGAGTGTGGTCAGCCTGTCATTTACTAAATTGAAATTTAAAAATCAGGTTTCAAATGTAAGCTCTATCTAACCAACCTGGGAAATTGTTATTGTTTTAAAAAATTGGAAATTGTATTTTTTTGAGTTTCTAATAAACTTAGTTACCTAACACTTCCCTTCTGCTGATCTAGTTATGCATTTGCATGGGATCGAGGGGCCAAAAATGTAGCAAAGTAAGTGAAGCATATTAGGGCCAGTTTGTCCAGGTCAGGATGGCATATTTTATTTTAAAGTCTTCTAAAGTCATTCTGCTTTAAAACATCCTCACAAACATTTCCTTGAACTTAAAACCATAGAATACATCTCACCAGTAAAATTTTCTAAATGTGACCTTGTCACGTAGATTGTGCAGTTATTTACCAGGTTAAGTAGAACATTAAATAAGACTAACTCCAAGTTTCACTGTGCTTGACTAGTAGCATAAACTCAGGTGTCTTCTATTTTAGAATGTGATGGAGAAAGATGATTGTTATTGGATTCCTTTGTCACATCTTATACAATCCACTTGAGTTAAAGGTGGAACCATCAAAAAAACACCCGTTGGCACATAATGGTATGCAGAGCAGGACCAGCTGAAATCCAAGATGTTCATTGCTATCTCAGGAAATCTTTGGTTGCTGAGGAAGATGGAAAGGTATCCTGTTAGAAAATGAGACTATAGGTGTGTTTTTATATTATCCCGAAGTGAATTCCTTAATCTTGGTTCCAGAGGGCAGGGTGCCTGAAAATAAGATGTATTTTTATAGCTGAAAAATCTAAAGTCTCTAGGATATTATATGAATCTCACATGATAAATATCTAGGAACTGATACCATATTAGTATTTACGGCTAAAGTGTAATGGCTTTGGTTATATGAGTGACACGTAATTTAAACAGGCTTAATGCCACAGTTGATAGTTTTGTTTTTTTTCAACTAAAACACAAATGACTTTAATGGCTTGGTAGTTCCCCCAAACAATCTAGTTTTAGAAATTAACAGTAAATATATAATCTAAATATGATCTCACACTCCACCAGGGGGAGCTTTAGTATCAGTTAATACTTCTGCAAGTACTGAAGTATCTATTCAGGCCATCTATTCTATAGACACTGCATACTTCGCAAATAGGCATACAGGCTGTCCTTCCAGAGTTTACAATCTAATAGGGCAGGGAAGATATACAAAAAATTCATCAAAGATATAAATAACACTTTACTGAAATGTGGCCACATGGGTAGTTCTCTTAAGAATGTTTGGAGAAATATGGTAGTTGGTATATGACTCTCTTCTCCCTACAACTGTGAACAAATCTCTGTTTGGCACCTTGATCTTCCGTCATAAATGGCCACCTTTTGCTCCTCAGTGAAAAAATCCACTTCTTTGAAGCTGTCATGTACTTGGAAAAGTTAATTCTTAGGGAAAATACTGATCTTTATTTTATTACCAACTTCATTAAAACAGATTTGGAGCTCTTTTTCTCCACGTATGAGTAGTAATAAACCATTTTCTGGACATGGCCAATTTAAAATATTTTGCCCCCTTATCCTTATAGGTGCACATATATTTGTCGGTTCATGTGCCTTAGTTTTGTTTTAGGACAGAAAGAAATAAGGAATACCTTGGTATTTTCCTTTGTAAGCAATCACATTAGAATGTTAGGAAACATAAAATATACTCTTAACAAATTGTATGTTGAAACCAAAGTGCGAAGAAATTGTCAGGTATTTGGAGGAGGAAAGTAACCTTTTCTCTGGTTTGAGTTTGTACTTAAGGTGCTAAATATGTGTTAAAATAGCCTCTCTTGAATCAGTTCCAAACTTAAAAGGGCAGAGTGGTTTGGGTGCTTGTCCGGGATCTGGAAAGAGCCATCTTGCGGGGAGGGAAATGAATGTCAGCTTTGAGGCAGTCTGACCACCCAGCGTTTAGCATGTATGTTCCCAAAAATGTAAAAAATGTAAGTTATTCTTGCAAATGTAGTCCAGACTTTACATTGATCATGGATTTTTCTTACTGCAATTTCATCGTGAGATTGTTGAATGTGCAGTCCATTTATTGCCCTGTCTAGCTTAAATATTCTTGTTGAGAACAGCTGGAGGCTTTGGATACCTAGTTTTCTGGAAAGGCAACATGGATTCTGTTTTGCAGACATTAACAAGTTTTAAAAGAGAATTGGGGGATGCAATTTCTTTGGGCTTGTTAAGAAGCGGCCTCCTGTGGTTCTGGGCCCAAGGTGTGACATACGTTTCCCACTAATTGCTTCTCTTAAGAAGCAAGATTGGCTGTTCCTCTTGAGGAAAAACCTCAATAAACCTTCCCATTTTAAACAGTGGTGTGACTCTTATTTCGAGCTGTTGTTTTCAATGAATTTTTTTAAAGTTTCACCATGTTCAAGTTTTTGTGCTAAATGTCATAGGGCATATAAAGCAGAACAGGACATGATCCTTACAGGCCTATCAACAAATAGTTATTGTGCTTCTGCTGTATGCCAGCTGCTGATCTGCATGCTGGGGTGCAACAATGAACAATACAAACCAAGAGCCTCCCCTTGTATTGTTTTTATCTTTAGAAAATGGTAAAAACATGCGCGCGCGCGCGCGTGTGTGTGTGTGTGTGTGTGTGTGTGTGATGAAGAAGAGCTAAGCAGTGTGGAGGGGCAGGAGGTCTGGGCAGAGGGAATGTGGTGGTGATAGATTAAAGGTTTATGTCTCATTGGAGTTGATATTTGAGGAAGTATTTGAAGTGAGCAGCTCATGCTCTTGCCTGGGGGAAAGAAGAGCCTTCCATACAGTGGAAATCATCTGTGCACATGCCATAAGGTGGACATGTGCCTGGCATGTTAGAAGACTCGCAGAGATACGGCTGGAGCAGGGGCAGAATAGTAGTAGACAGAGAGGTGATGGGGTTGGGTAAGGGGGAACTTCAGTGTGTGTTCTGTGTGGGGTCCGTGGAAAGGACTTCAGCAAAGGATATAACATGATCAGACTCAACCACAGTAAACAGGAATACTCTGTTGGGTTGAGAGTAGCCTACACAGGGACACACACTGAAGCAGGAAGACCAGTTAGGGGACTGAATCAAGTAAGAAATGGTGTTTTGGACTGCAGTGGTAGCCATGAAGTGGCTACTTTCTAGATACATTTTGAAAGTAGAGCCAATAGGATTTACTGACACATGTAGAGTATGATAGGAGTCAAGGATGACTCCAAGGTTTTCGGCCAGTAATCAAGAGAGTAAAGGAGCAGATTAAAGGGAATGGGGAGGAGTTCCATTCTGAACATAGTCAATGTAAGAAGTGTGTTAGATTCTATAGAGATTTACAGTAGGCAGTTGGATATGCCAACTTCACATTCGGGTGAAGAGGCCTGGACAGGAGATTTACATTTAATATATTAAAACAGGAAGCTAGATAGGATCACTAGGGTTGAGTGTGGATGGAAAAGAGGTCCCTGGGGGACTCATCGTGAGGTTGGGAGATGAAGAAGAATTAGCAGAGGAAAACATGGAGGTCACTGGTGACTTGATGGACTGTCAGTGGAAGGTGGGGGGTGGTGTCTGGAGTAGACGTAGGGAAAAGTGGGAAAAAAAACATTGGAGACATTGAGCATCGACTGCCCTATTAAGGTGGGTGACACAGCACATGTTTGTGTGTGAGTGGGAGGAAAACTGAGTACGCGAAACGGGTGGAATGTAGTCTAAAGAAGGTGCCCGGATGGGATCATGGCGGTATATAGCTACAGAAACTGGTAGTTCATGAAGAACTAATAAAAAAGCCCCATAAAGAAGTTTTAAGCAAAGTAGTGTGAGACAGAAGGGACAGATGCTTTCTGTTATGGGAGATTTGAAATGGCTCAGAGGAGGGGAGTTTGAACTAGGCTTTTAAGAAAGGGTGGGATTTTCCACAGGTGAGAGTGAGGAAGAGTATTATAGGGCAGATGTCAGGAAAAAGCAAATACAGAAAACAGAAATGATCAAGAAGTTACCAAGTTTCATTTGGTGTTGAATGGTGTGGAAGGAATAGGCTGGAGGAGTGCACTGGGGCCATGTCAGGGCCAGCCTTGGAACGAGAGGTTAACAGTGTAGCTACTAGACTGAGTTAGGTGACTAGCTCGGGCATAACAGTCATCCAGGTGAGGCTTGGTGACGGCAGGGATGGGGAAATTTCGGAACTGATTAGGTTGAAAAGCACAGTATTGTAAGGGTTACGCCCCGTGGATTCGAATGGTCCTCCCGCTCTTCATTTCTCACTTCATTTTCCCCCTTTCTCTAACGAAAATGATCTCTGGGGCCCATGGCTGTCATCACTCCCAGACAGATGTTCAGGTTGGAAGGGAACCAGCCTTAATACTTTGGCACTCAAAGATGTTAGGACAGAAGAGAAAAATCTCTTCTTGCTCTGGATTCCTCTGCTTCACCTGATACGATTCTGCTCCCCTCAGACTTTAAGCACAGTGCCTGGCACCTACTGAGCATGTAAAAGTACTGGTTCTCTCCTCACACCCTCCAGGTTTTCCTCTCTGCTCTTCACAGCATGAGACAGCAGCCCCTTTGGCCCTTCCTAGAAATCTACCATATTGTGTTGCGAAAGGCTTAGTGAGAAGGCTCTTTCCCTTACCACCCCTATCTGTTAGGTGTCAACTTTTCCACCAAGATCCCATCGTCACACCTTCCTGTGGGTGAGAGGAAGGACATGAGCCACACTTCTGTAGCCCCTGTCAACCTTGCCCTTAGCATCACTAATGTCTGCCTCTCCGGTTGCACAGATGGGGAGTTTGAAGGAGCCGCTGGGATTAAGGCGATACTAAGCATACAGTCTTGAACTTGGACTGGTGGGACTTGGCACTGGGCCCTGCCTGTCTTCCTTGGGGAGGGGATACATTTAACGGAGAAGTTAAAAGAAGATATTTCATCCCTACACTCCCAGCAAGGTCCTGAGACCCAGGCCAGAAGCTTTGGAATTCTTTGGACCCTTGGGGTCATCGATGCAAAGTCTAACCCCTTATTTATTGGGATTTGAATTGACTTAACAGATACTTACAACTTCAGATCAGGGACTCTAACACCCGCTTGAATCTGTCTGGCCCCGTGCTCGCTGTGGTAGCAGGTGAGCTCCCTGGGCCAGCGGTGTGGTGAGTGAGGGCGAGTGGGGACTCGGGCTAAGACATGGAGGCGGCCTGGGATGATGACACTCACTCTGGCACCGCTGTTCAGGGAGCTGGGTCTACGCAGGGATTTCGGTTGCTGTGCTTACCCCATTTGGAAGAGCTGCTGCTGCTTTACTTTTTTAATGCCTGACACCCACCCCCACTTTCCTGCCATGTCCACACGGATGACTGTACACATGCTGCCTTACTGGCGGCTCAGCCCCTGCTGGGGAGACAATGCCTGGAGTGTGGCCAGTGGTGGGGCTAGAGGTAGGGAGGGTGCTCGACACCCAACTCTCAACTTCCTTCCCCATTGCCCTGCCCGGCCCTGCCCCTCCCTCGGCAGTTACAATGAGGGGAGGAGAATCTAGCAGACTCAATGTCCCCAGTAGGGCCACCAGCATAGCAAGTTAGAAGAAATCCAAGAGGAGGGTAAGTCCAGAGCCAGATGTTGCCAAAAAGAACAAGGAGATGAGCCAGGTCAGGAAGACAAGTAAAAAGGGGTTGAGCAAGAAAAAGAAAAAAGTTGGAGGCTGAGATAAAGATGATTTCCTCTGGAATGGAAGTTGAGATCCACTTTGGACTGAGCAGGCCTGGGCAGGACGTGGCTGCGATCATCTGAAGGGCCTGAGCTCTGGGCGGCCCAATGACAGCATGACACCGGGGACAGGGAGCCGGGTGGGAGGGGTGAGAACGAAGGCTCTCTAGCCGGCCTGCACTGAAGTAGAACTGGCCTGGGAAGGAGGGTGGAGGAGCAAAGGCAGCAGGCCAGGCTGGGGACAAAGGAGATGACATAACAGCTGGGAGGGGGCACTGGGGATGGAGAGTTTTCCTTGCTCTCTTGAAAGCGACTTTGGCCACAGCTCCCCTCCCTTCTGAGACATGCGCTGAGGAGTGCAGTGAACAGAGGGCCTTGGGAGGCAGCTCAGGAGGCCTCGGCTGCCGGTCCTACCTAAAGCAGGAGAAGCAGGAGGCCGGTTCAGCCCAGAGCTCGTTCTGAGGAGAGGAGGTCACATCGGGAGCCGTCTGCTCTGTGCTAGAGACGGAAATGAGTAAGGAGAGTAGTTGCCACCCTCACAGTGGAAAAGGGAAGGTAACCATGCACTGAAGCGACTTGCAAAATAAGAACTGTGGTTGGATAGAGGCACAGATAAGGCCTCTGAGGAGGGCTTCACAGAGGAGGTGCCCTTTAAACTGCCTGGTGAAGGACAAGCAAGTTGGCCTGAGGCAGCAGGGGAGCTGGATTCCTCTGGAAACCACATGCAGGGGCCTCGTGCCATGAAAAAGAACTCAGGCTTGGAGCACTCAGTCACCCATCTCGGAGGATAAAGTGGGTAGTGAGAAGTACCCAGAAATGAGGCTGAGCAAATCAGTGTGGGGTCTGGTTGGGCAGGGCTGGGCCTCTAGACCCTGGGGAAGACAGGAAGAGAGTGACAATGAAGTCACAGGAGCTCACGGATCCTGCATCCGCTCCCCTGTGTCCTTCGGACCCTGGGCAGCATTTCCTTGCAGCTGCACCTGCAGCCTCCAGTCAGGAGGAGGAGGTGAGGAAGGGGCTGCGGGAGAGGCTCTGCAAAACCAGCGTGCAGTGCTGGGAACGAGCAAACAAAGCCCGCTTCCTCCCTTGCATGAGGACGGCTTCCCCTGCAAACCAACGCTGCTAGCAATCTCCGATGGGGCACCTGAGCCGCCTCCCCTGGCCAATCGAGGGAAACCGAGTCGTCACATTCAAAGTGGAGAGGACTCAACGAGGGTCGAGGCGGTCAGCCCGGAGCCAGGTCGTGAGGGCGGGGAGGTGAGGTAGCAACCCGAGAGCGCAGAGGTGCAGAGCATGTGGGAGGCGGTTTTTGGCAGGGATTCCTACACGTCCCTGGAAAGGGGCAGTCATATTTAGGGGTATCCCAGAGCGGCATACAGAGGGTGAATAGAGTGTGTGAGTGGAAGCCAGGGGCTGAGGGCAGCTGTGGCCTGGAACCTGGCATAGAGTCAAGTTGGTGATCCTGCCCTCTACTCTCTCCATGGCCTGGCCAGGACGAAGGGGAAAGTGTAAAGTGACCGCGACTGTCCCCTGGTCGCATTAGTCTTGCCCCGAGCTGTGTTCAGGGACACACACTGCTGCTCAACACCCTCTCTGACCAGGAACACAGAAGGACTCTCTGGGAGCGCTGGGAGGTGGGGTGGGGGCAGAAAGGAGGACTCCAGTGGGGGACGAGACCGGAAGGACGTGGACTTCGTTGCAGGGGCGCTGGCAAGGCTGCCTGTGACCCTGCGAGGCGCGTGTGCGTCTGGGGCTCAGAGGTGGCGGGCAGGGTGCTGTGCCAGCACCGACGGAAAGGCAGAGGGCTGGGGAGTAGGTCCTCTGAGGCGATTTGGGAGGGGATTTCACTGTGCTGTTTGTTTTAAGGGTTGGGTAGAGGAGGCGAAAGACAGGCAGGGGACATCCTAGCAATAGTATTAACACTAAGGGGGTGACTGCAGTTGGAGCGTCTTACCCTAGACCGCTCCAACCTGTCACCCTTCCTCTGGCAGCACCAGCCTGAGCCCCAAGACCTCTCAGGAGGGGCTTCGCAGATGCCCCCACCCCCTTGGGAGGGAACGGATTTTAGGGGGAGAGTCACAGCACCTTTAGGCCATGACCCGAGGGTGGCTGGAAGCAGGAGGAAGGGAGAGGCGTAGGGCCTGGCCCAGACTCAGCCACGAAGGCCTTAAGGAGCACAGCAGACCAGAGGCCTAATTCCCAGACCAGCAGGACTTGGCTCCTCCAACTCTGCCCCTTGCCAGGAAGTTGAGGGTCCTTAGGGTTGACCGCGAGGGAGAGCTGGGGTGCAGGGGTGGGCGTGTTCCCCAGAGCAGTCCTCCAGCACCTGTTCTGCGGCTCAGCCGTGCTCCCGCCCTGCTCCCCCACAGCACACATGTATCGTCCCTCCCGGAACAGTGAGTTCGCCACTCGGCACGTCACAGCCCATCTGGGTAATATTTTTATAATGTACAAAAACACGTTCGCGCCTATTGTCTGCTCTCATCCTTCCTACAGCTCAGTGAGGTAATAAGGGTCAGTATAAATGTTTTAACAGAAGAGACCAAGGCTCAGAGAAAACAGTTTTTTTAAGCACTTTTGCCTCAGGTCACATGGTTAGCGCCTGCACCACGGGGGTGGTAGTCCAGTATCTGTTGAGCTTCTGCTGTGTTCTAGGCAGTGTACTTGACCCCTAGGTACACGATGTCCTTTAACCTCACAGTAGCCCTGCATTATCCCCGTTTCACAGAAAAGAAAAATGAGGCTCAGAAAGGTCAAGCAACATGCCAGAGATTACACAGTGACGGAAATGGGTCTCCAGTCCTATCTGCTTGACTCCAGATCTAGTGCTCATACCACGGGCTGGCAGAAGTGCCTTAACTATGCTGGTGGGGAAGTCACCTGAGACGGATTGACGGCTGCTCTGGAGAAGGCAGACAGGCCTCTGCTCCCCAAGAGACAGGCTGTGTGCTCTTGCTTTTGTCCAGGCCACGCAGGAAAGGTTCGTGTGACCTGGGAAAGATGGAGGAGACTTGTCCCTCACAAGGCCCTGGGGGAAGGTGAGGTGGGGATGTGGTGGGGGCAGAGCCAGGTCTCTATTCCTCAGGGCAAGTTTGGGTTCAGAAATCACCCTGAGGGGTGGGGTGCAGAGGGGTGCCTGAGGAAGGGGGGAAAGAGATCCCAGGTCTGAAAGGTTGGAAAGAGAAAGGAAGGAGACCAGGCAGGCCCCATCAGCTATGCCCAGCAGGGACTGGTTCCTGCTATTACTGGGGGACATCTACAGACACACTCTGGCCACAAGGCTACAAAGAAGCAATTGGAGCCCTCAGCAGATTCCTGGGCCACTTAGGTGGCCCCTGTACCTGCCAGGGAAGTGGGCCAGGTGTGGGGTGGGGCTGCATGCCAGGCAGGGTAGCAAATGGGCTTTCAGCTTCTCTACATGTCCTAATTAACCATAAAGTGAGTCCCAGAGGCAGAATTAAGCTGTCAGTTTCTTTCTGCTTACTTCCACTGTCTCCTACCCACAGGCACTCCCATTGAGTCCAGAGAGGAGGGAAGTAAAAATTGGCGGGGATGGGAAATGAATTACCATAACCTTTCATTAGCAAAGCATGACATGGCAGGTGGGGCTACATCAGCCCTCTTAAGACCCTGGCAAAATTCCTCCATCCGGTAGTCACATGCCATTTGTCTGTGTAGGGACATGGATAATATGGGAGGACAGGGTTTTTGTTGTTCCTCTTGATTTGGCATCGGAGTGGATATGGACAATTTGTGGGGTAGTATGAAAAGCACAAGACTGGAAGTCATTTGAAACTGTTTCGACCCCAGCTCTGCCATTCTGTGACCTTGGACGAGTTGCTTAACTTCTCTGAGCCTATCCATGTACAATATGAATAAGAGTAACAGCCACCACTTTTAGGGTGTAATGAGAAGGAAATAAGAACACAAAAGTGAAGACGCCTGGCACCTGCGAATTACGTTGGCAGCAAGTGTCCCTTCCTAATTGTTTTGTTCTGGCTCAAGTTAAAATGAGTTTTTAGTCCCCTGAATCTCTTCTGGTTAACCCATGGTTAAAAATCTGCTTCTTTATTTTTCTGGATCCTCTGGAGGTCAGCAACTGGGTCCTTTTCATTGCTCTGGTCCTTAGTTCCCATCACAATGCCTGCATCGGGAGGTGTTCGTAAAGCTTTGTTCCATTGATCTGAACTGCTATGACCAGTCCACAAAACAGATGAGTTGCAGGTGAACGGCCTCCTTGGCTTGGCTTCCTGTAGAATTATCCCACACTTGGGGCTGGTGTCTTCTTGAATAATCGGCTGGATGGCTTCTCCACCACCCAGCAGCACACAGCTCCCTCCTCTCACACATCAGCGAATGATAGGTGGAATCTTCACATGTACATTGTACACACACACACACACACACACACCCCATTGCCACCACCACAACCACAACCAAAGGCAGCCACAGCCAACAAATGTTCCTTCACCCAAGACTGAAACGGCAGAGTTCTCTGGAGAGACAGGAGGAATTGGCAAGGGCTGGCTCCTCTGGAAAGAGCGAGCTCAGTGGGCGAACTCCAGGTAGAGAGGAAAGGACAGGCGTTGGGGAGCCAGATAACCCTCTGGTTGCAATCTTGGTTCTTTCATTTGCAAGCAGCCTAATCTGGGCAGTTTACATGACCCCTAAGAAGTTCCACCGAGGTATCTGGAGAATAATGC
>NW_012151896.1:749289-833795 GCF_000956105.1 Propithecus coquereli
AGAAGCAAGAGATTGGCTGTTCCTGTTGAGGAAAAACCTCAATAAACCTTCCCATTTTAAACAGTGGTGTGACTCTTATTTCGAGCTGTTGTTTTCAATGAATTTTTTTAAAGTTTCACCATGTTCAAGTTTTTGTGCTAAATGTCATAGGGCATATAAAGCAGAACAGGACATGATCCTTACAGGCCTATCAACAAATAGTTATTGTGCTTCTGCTGTATGCCAGCTGCTGATCTGCATGCTGGGGTGCAACAATGAACAATACAAACCAAGAGCCTCCCCTTGTATTGTTTTTATCTTTAGAAAATGGTAAAAACATGCGCGCGCGCGCGCGTGTGTGTGTGTGTGTGTGTGTGTGTGTGATGAAGAAGAGCTAAGCAGTGTGGAGGGGCAGGAGGTCTGGGCAGAGGGAATGTGGTGGTGATAGATTAAAGGTTTATGTCTCATTGGAGTTGATATTTGAGGAAGTATTTGAAGTGAGCAGCTCATGCTCTTGCCTGGGGGAAAGAAGAGCCTTCCATACAGTGGAAATCATCTGTGCACATGCCATAAGGTGGACATGTGCCTGGCATGTTAGAAGACTCGCAGAGATACGGCTGGAGCAGGGGCAGAATAGTAGTAGACAGAGAGGTGATGGGGTTGGGTAAGGGGGAACTTCAGTGTGTGTTCTGTGTGGGGTCCGTGGAAAGGACTTCAGCAAAGGATATAACATGATCAGACTCAACCACAGTAAACAGGAATACTCTGTTGGGTTGAGAGTAGCCTACACAGGGACACACACTGAAGCAGGAAGACCAGTTAGGGGACTGAATCAAGTAAGAAATGGTGTTTTGGACTGCAGTGGTAGCCATGAAGTGGCTACTTTCTAGATACATTTTGAAAGTAGAGCCAATAGGATTTACTGACACATGTAGAGTATGATAGGAGTCAAGGATGACTCCAAGGTTTTCGGCCAGTAATCAAGAGAGTAAAGGAGCAGATTAAAGGGAATGGGGAGGAGTTCCATTCTGAACATAGTCAATGTAAGAAGTGTGTTAGATTCTATAGAGATTTACAGTAGGCAGTTGGATATGCCAACTTCACATTCGGGTGAAGAGGCCTGGACAGGAGATTTACATTTAATATATTAAAACAGGAAGCTAGATAGGATCACTAGGGTTGAGTGTGGATGGAAAAGAGGTCCCTGGGGGACTCATCGTGAGGTTGGGAGATGAAGAAGAATTAGCAGAGGAAAACATGGAGGTCACTGGTGACTTGATGGACTGTCAGTGGAAGGTGGGGGGTGGTGTCTGGAGTAGACGTAGGGAAAAGTGGGAAAAAAAACATTGGAGACATTGAGCATCGACTGCCCTATTAAGGTGGGTGACACAGCACATGTTTGTGTGTGAGTGGGAGGAAAACTGAGTACGCGAAACGGGTGGAATGTAGTCTAAAGAAGGTGCCCGGATGGGATCATGGCGGTATATAGCTACAGAAACTGGTAGTTCATGAAGAACTAATAAAAAAGCCCCATAAAGAAGTTTTAAGCAAAGTAGTGTGAGACAGAAGGGACAGATGCTTTCTGTTATGGGAGATTTGAAATGGCTCAGAGGAGGGGAGTTTGAACTAGGCTTTTAAGAAAGGGTGGGATTTTCCACAGGTGAGAGTGAGGAAGAGTATTATAGGGCAGATGTCAGGAAAAAGCAAATACAGAAAACAGAAATGATCAAGAAGTTACCAAGTTTCATTTGGTGTTGAATGGTGTGGAAGGAATAGGCTGGAGGAGTGCACTGGGGCCATGTCAGGGCCAGCCTTGGAACGAGAGGTTAACAGTGTAGCTACTAGACTGAGTTAGGTGACTAGCTCGGGCATAACAGTCATCCAGGTGAGGCTTGGTGACGGCAGGGATGGGGAAATTTCGGAACTGATTAGGTTGAAAAGCACAGTATTGTAAGGGTTACGCCCCGTGGATTCGAATGGTCCTCCCGCTCTTCATTTCTCACTTCATTTTCCCCCTTTCTCTAACGAAAATGATCTCTGGGGCCCATGGCTGTCATCACTCCCAGACAGATGTTCAGGTTGGAAGGGAACCAGCCTTAATACTTTGGCACTCAAAGATGTTAGGACAGAAGAGAAAAATCTCTTCTTGCTCTGGATTCCTCTGCTTCACCTGATACGATTCTGCTCCCCTCAGACTTTAAGCACAGTGCCTGGCACCTACTGAGCATGTAAAAGTACTGGTTCTCTCCTCACACCCTCCAGGTTTTCCTCTCTGCTCTTCACAGCATGAGACAGCAGCCCCTTTGGCCCTTCCTAGAAATCTACCATATTGTGTTGCGAAAGGCTTAGTGAGAAGGCTCTTTCCCTTACCACCCCTATCTGTTAGGTGTCAACTTTTCCACCAAGATCCCATCGTCACACCTTCCTGTGGGTGAGAGGAAGGACATGAGCCACACTTCTGTAGCCCCTGTCAACCTTGCCCTTAGCATCACTAATGTCTGCCTCTCCGGTTGCACAGATGGGGAGTTTGAAGGAGCCGCTGGGATTAAGGCGATACTAAGCATACAGTCTTGAACTTGGACTGGTGGGACTTGGCACTGGGCCCTGCCTGTCTTCCTTGGGGAGGGGATACATTTAACGGAGAAGTTAAAAGAAGATATTTCATCCCTACACTCCCAGCAAGGTCCTGAGACCCAGGC
Source organism: Propithecus coquereli (assembly GCF_000956105.1). NCBI lineage: Eukaryota > Metazoa > Chordata > Mammalia > Primates > Indriidae > Propithecus > Propithecus coquereli. Next base: position 751,968 of record NW_012151896.1, read on the forward strand.
CAGAAGCTTTGGAATTCTTTGGACCCTTGGGGTCATCGATGCAAAGTCTAACCCCTTATTTATTGGGATTTGAATTGACTTAACAGATACTTACAACTTCAGATCAGGGACTCTAACACCCGCTTGAATCTGTCTGGCCCCGTGCTCGCTGTGGTAGCAGGTGAGCTCCCTGGGCCAGCGGTGTGGTGAGTGAGGGCGAGTGGGGACTCGGGCTAAGACATGGAGGCGGCCTGGGATGATGACACTCACTCTGGCACCGCTGTTCAGGGAGCTGGGTCTACGCAGGGATTTCGGTTGCTGTGCTTACCCCATTTGGAAGAGCTGCTGCTGCTTTACTTTTTTAATGCCTGACACCCACCCCCACTTTCCTGCCATGTCCACACGGATGACTGTACACATGCTGCCTTACTGGCGGCTCAGCCCCTGCTGGGGAGACAATGCCTGGAGTGTGGCCAGTGGTGGGGCTAGAGGTAGGGAGGGTGCTCGACACCCAACTCTCAACTTCCTTCCCCATTGCCCTGCCCGGCCCTGCCCCTCCCTCGGCAGTTACAATGAGGGGAGGAGAATCTAGCAGACTCAATGTCCCCAGTAGGGCCACCAGCATAGCAAGTTAGAAGAAATCCAAGAGGAGGGTAAGTCCAGAGCCAGATGTTGCCAAAAAGAACAAGGAGATGAGCCAGGTCAGGAAGACAAGTAAAAAGGGGTTGAGCAAGAAAAAGAAAAAAGTTGGAGGCTGGGATAAAGATGATTTCCTCTGGAATGGAAGTTGAGATCCACTTTGGACTGAGCAGGCCTGGGCAGGACGTGGCTGCGATCATCTGAAGGGCCTGAGCTCTGGGCGGCCCAATGACAGCATGACACCGGGGACAGGGAGCCGGGTGGGAGGGGTGAGAACGAAGGCTCTCTAGCCGGCCTGCACTGAAGTAGAACTGGCCTGGGAAGGAGGGTGGAGGAGCAAAGGCAGCAGGCCAGGCTGGGGACAAAGGAGATGACATAACAGCTGGGAGGGGGCACTGGGGATGGAGAGTTTTCCTTGCTCTCTTGAAAGCGACTTTGGCCACAGCTCCCCTCCCTTCTGAGACATGCGCTGAGGAGTGCAGTGAACAGAGGGCCTTGGGAGGCAGCTCAGGAGGCCTCGGCTGCCGGTCCTACCTAAAGCAGGAGAAGCAGGAGGCCGGTTCAGCCCAGAGCTCGTTCTGAGGAGAGGAGGTCACATCGGGAGCCGTCTGCTCTGTGCTAGAGACGGAAATGAGTAAGGAGAGTAGTTGCCACCCTCACAATGTAAAAGGGAAGGTAACCATGCACTGAAGCGACTTGTAAAATAAGAACTGTGGTTTGAATAGAGGCACAGATAAGGCCCCTGAGGAGGGCTTCACAGAGGAGGTGCCCTTTAAACTGCCTGGTGAAGGACAAGCAAGTTGGCCTGAGGCAGCAGGGGAGCTGGATTCCTCTGGAAACCACATGCAGGGGCCTCGTGCCATGAAAAAGAACTCAGGCTTGGAGCACTCCGTCACCCATCTCAGAGGATAAAGTGGGTGGTGAGAAGTACCCAGAAATGAGGCTGAGCAAATCATTGTGGGGTCTGGTTGGGCAGGGCTGGGCCTCTAGACCCTGGGGAAGACAGGAAGAGAGTGACAATGAAGTCACAGGAGCTCACGGATCCTGCATCCGCTCCCCTGTGTCCTTCGGACCCTGGGCAGCATTTCCTTGCAGCTGCACCTGCAGCCTCCAGTCAGGAGGAGGAGGTGAGGAAGGGGCTGCGGGAGAGGCTCTGCAAAACCAGCGTGCAGTGCTGGGAACGAGCAAACAAAGCCCGCTTCCTCCCTTGCATGAGGACGGCTTCCCCTGCAAACCAACGCTGCTAGCAATCTCCGATGGGGCACCTGAGCCGCCTCCCCTGGCCAATCGAGGGAAACCGAGTCGTCACATTCAAAGTGGAGAGGACTCAACGAGGGTCGAGGCGGTCAGCCCGGAGCCAGGTCGTGAGGGCGGGGAGGTGAGGTAGCAACCCGAGAGCGCAGAGGTGCAGAGCATGTGGGAGGCGGTTTTTGGCAGGGATTCCTACACGTCCCTGGAAAGGGGCAGTCATATTTAGGGGTATCCCAGAGCGGCATACAGAGGGTGAATAGAGTGTGTGAGTGGAAGCCAGGGGCTGAGGGCAGCTGTGGCCTGGAACCTGGCATAGAGTCAAGTTGGTGATCCTGCCCTCTACTCTCTCCATGGCCTGGCCAGGACGAAGGGGAAAGTGTAAAGTGACCGCGACTGTCCCCTGGTCGCATTAGTCTTGCCCCGAGCTGTGTTCAGGGACACACACTGCTGCTCAACACCCTCTCTGACCAGGAACACAGAAGGACTCTCTGGGAGCGCTGGGAGGTGGGGTGGGGGCAGAAAGGAGGACTCCAGTGGGGGACGAGACCGGAAGGACGTGGACTTCGTTGCAGGGGCGCTGGCAAGGCTGCCTGTGACCCTGCGAGGCGCGTGTGCGTCTGGGGCTCAGAGGTGGCGGGCAGGGTGCTGTGCCAGCACCGACGGAAAGGCAGAGGGCTGGGGAGTAGGTCCTCTGAGGCGATTTGGGAGGGGATTTCACTGTGCTGTTTGTTTTAAGGGTTGGGTAGAGGAGGCGAAAGACAGGCAGGGGACATCCTAGCAATAGTATTAACACTAAGGGGGTGACTGCAGTTGGAGCGTCTTACCCTAGACCGCTCCAACCTGTCACCCTTCCTCTGGCAGCACCAGCCTGAGCCCCAAGACCTCTCAGGAGGGGCTTCGCAGATGCCCCCACCCCCTTGGGAGGGAACGGATTTTAGGGGGAGAGTCACAGCACCTTTAGGCCATGACCCGAGGGTGGCTGGAAGCAGGAGGAAGGGAGAGGCGTAGGGCCTGGCCCAGACTCAGCCATGAAGGCCTTAAGGAGCACAGCAGACCAGAGGCCTAATTCCCAGACCAGCAGGACTTGGCTCCTCCAACTCTGCCCCTTGCCAGGAAGTTGAGGGTCCTTAGGGTTGACCGCGAGGGAGAGCTGGGGTGCAGGGGTGGGCGTGTTCCCCAGAGCAGTCCTCCAGCACCTGTTCTGCGGCTCAGCCGTGCTCCCGCCCTGCTCCCCCACAGCACACATGTATCGTCCCTCCCGGAACAGTGAGTTCGCCACTCGGCACGTCACAGCCCATCTGGGTAATATTTTTATAATGTACAAAAACACGTTCGCGCCTATTGTCTGCTCTCATCCTTCCTACAGCTCAGTGAGGTAATAAGGGTCAGTATAAATGTTTTAACAGAAGAGACCAAGGCTCAGAGAAAACAGTTTTTTTAAGCACTTTTGCCTCAGGTCACATGGTTAGCGCCTGCACCACGGGGGTGGTAGTCCAGTATCTGTTGAGCTTCTGCTGTGTTCTAGGCAGTGTACTTGACCCCTAGGTACACGATGTCCTTTAACCTCACAGTAGCCCTGCATTATCCCCGTTTCACAGAAAAGAAAAATGAGGCTCAGAAAGGTCAAGCAACATGCCAGAGATTACACAGTGACGGAAATGGGTCTCCAGTCCTATCTGCTTGACTCCAGATCTAGTGCTCATACCACGGGCTGGCAGAAGTGCCTTAACTATGCTGGTGGGGAAGTCACCTGAGACGGATTGACGGCTGCTCTGGAGAAGGCAGACAGGCCTCTGCTCCCCAAGAGACAGGCTGTGTGCTCTTGCTTTTGTCCAGGCCACGCAGGAAAGGTTCGTGTGACCTGGGAAAGATGGAGGAGACTTGTCCCTCACAAGGCCCTGGGGGAAGGTGAGGTGGGGATGTGGTGGGGGCAGAGCCAGGTCTCTATTCCTCAGGGCAAGTTTGGGTTCAGAAATCACCCTGAGGGGTGGGGTGCAGAGGGGTGCCTGAGGAAGGGGGGAAAGAGATCCCAGGTCTGAAAGGTTGGAAAGAGAAAGGAAGGAGACCAGGCAGGCCCCATCAGCTATGCCCAGCAGGGACTGGTTCCTGCTATTACTGGGGGACATCTACAGACACACTCTGGCCACAAGGCTACAAAGAAGCAATTGGAGCCCTCAGCAGATTCCTGGGCCACTTAGGTGGCCCCTGTACCTGCCAGGGAAGTGGGCCAGGTGTGGGGTGGGGCTGCATGCCAGGCAGGGTAGCAAATGGGCTTTCAGCTTCTCTACATGTCCTAATTAACCATAAAGTGAGTCCCAGAGGCAGAATTAAGCTGTCAGTTTCTTTCTGCTTACTTCCACTGTCTCCTACCCACAGGCACTCCCATTGAGTCCAGAGGGGAGGGAAGTAAAAATTGGCGGGGATGGGAAATGAATTACCATAACCTTTCATTAGCAAAGCGTGACATGGCAGGTGGGGCTACATCAGCCCTCTTAAGACCCTGGCAAAATTCCTCCATCCGGTAGTCACATGCCATTTGTCTGTGTAGGGACATGGATAATATGGGAGGACAGGGTTTTTGTTGTTCCTCTTGATTTGGCATCGGAGTGGATATGGACAATTTGTGGGGTAGTATGAAAAGCACAAGACTGGAAGTCATTTGAAACTGTTTCGACCCCAGCTCTGCCATTCTGTGACCTTGGACGAGTTGCTTAACTTCTCTGAGCCTATCCATGTACAATATGAATAAGAGTAACAGCCACCACTTTTAGGGTGTAATGAGAAGGAAATAAGAACACAAAAGTGAAGACGCCTGGCACCTGCGAATTACGTTGGCAGCAAGTGTCCCTTCCTAATTGTTTTGTTCTGGCTCAAGTTAAAATGAGTTTTTAGTCCCCTGAATCTCTTCTGGTTAACCCATGGTTAAAAATCTGCTTCTTTATTTTTCTGGATCCTCTGGAGGTCAGCAACTGGGTCCTTTTCATTGCTCTGGTCCTTAGTTCCCATCACAATGCCTGCATCGGGAGGTGTTCGTAAAGCTTTGTTCCATTGATCTGAACTGCTATGACCAGTCCACAAAACAGATGAGTTGCAGGTGAACGGCCTCCTTGGCTTGGCTTCCTGTAGAATTATCCCACACTTGGGGCTGGTGTCTTCTTGAATAATCGGCTGGATGGCTTCTCCACCACCCAGCAGCACACAGCTCCCTCCTCTCACACATCAGCGAATGATAGGTGGAATCTTCACATGTACATTGTACACACACACACACACACACACACCCCATTGCCACCACCACAACCACAACCAAAGGCAGCCACAGCCAACAAATGTTCCTTCACCCAAGACTGAAACGGCAGAGTTCTCTGGAGAGACAGGAGGAATTGGCAAGGGCTGGCTCCTCTGGAAAGAGCGAGCTCAGTGGGCGAACTCCAGGTAGAGAGGAAAGGACAGGCGTTGGGGAGCCAGATAACCCTCTCGGTTGCAATCTTGGTTCTTTCATTTGCAAGCAGCCTAATCTGGGCAGTTTACATGACCCCTAAGAAGTTCCACCGAGGTATCTGGAGAATAATGCCTTCTGGGGGGTGTTCTAAATTAGAAAGAGATGTGCACACTACCTGGCAAATAGCAAGTGCGCAAAACAACAACAAAAATGAGCGCTTTCCCTCCCTCGTGTAGCTTTCCCCACCAAAAACTAAACATCTACCACTTGACTGTGTGGGGATTTGAGGGTGACCCTAACCACCGGCGCTGCGCCCCTCACCTCCAACTCGAGCTCTAAGCCCACTCCCTCCATCTCCGCCGCTGGGGGTCCAGGAAGCTGGCAGAAGAGCCTTTCTTGTTATTTTTCTCTTCTCCAATTTGCTATTAAGGCTTCGAGGGCAGGAAGGAGTCTTGCCCCTAATTGCAGCTGTCGCACCCAGTCCGGCTGGAGAGCGCTCGGCCGGGAGGGGCAGAGGGGAGAGGGCGTGTCCTCGCGGGCTGGCTCAGCCACACAGGGACGCGCATTGTCTTGTCCCAGCCAGCGGGCGTTCCCTGCCCGAGTGGGTGGGACAGTGGCTCGCAGCGCGGGCCGGGGCCGCCCCGATCCGCCGCCGTCTCTCCGCAGCCACGTGCCCAGAACGGCTTTAGAAAAGCTGGGGCCGAACCGCCGCCCCCCGCCCCGCCCCTGCGCCCCGGCCGACTGCGGGCGAGGGGACCTGAGACCCACGCGGCGCCGGCGGGGAGGGGCGGCGGGTGGGAGCCAGGGATGTTAACCAGGAGTGGGTTTTCCTTCTGGGCTCGCCATCTCCTCGCCGGTGGATTTCCACGCTAACCTGACCGGGTGGGAGTTCAGCGCAGGAGACAGGGCGCTGGGGTGGCGGCTCTAAGGACTGCTAGGGGGGAGCGTAGGTCACTGCAGGGCTCCGCTTCTCTGCAGTTAGGCTTGCACCGTTCCACCTCCTGCCACCGGTGTTCCTGGACAGGCAGCAGATCTGGGCTTGTTTCCTCCCAGGGAAAACGGGCGAACGCCCGCCTTGGGTGCCCACTTACCAATGAGACCATGTTTCTGAAAAGGCTTTCAAATGTGCCAGTGCCATACCGATACCCTTCCTCCCTGTGCATTTGGGGAGAGGCGAGGAATGCCAGGGGCGTCCCGGCTGCTCCTACACACTGCCCTCATTCAGCTCCGCGCTCAGGGTCCAGGCCTGGCTGAAACCTCAAAGGCAACTAAAAAAGGGGGGTGCGGTTTTGCCTCCCTGCTGCTCCAACTCGCAGGAGGGCTGGAGTTTGATCCCTGTGCCTGGAGCGATGCCTTGCCGGGGACGCGCGGACAGTTACAAGGTTGGGGAGTCAGAGACAGGTCTTTACTGGAGCTTTTCCAGGGAACCCGGGGCTCCGGGGCCCTTTTCCACACAGAATGTTCAGCTGAGGTGCTTGGGGGCAGTGGAGGAGTGTCAGAGGGTCTCCTCCTTCTGCCCTCCCCTACTATCACCTCCAGCCCCAAAGTGAGCAACACACACACACACACACACACACACACACACACATTCTCTCTCTCTGCAGGAACTCTTACCTCCCCCACCAGCCAGCCCCTGAGACAGCCTCTCCCAACCACATTCCCTTCAGCCCCGTGCTGAGAACTCTGGCTTCTCCCTCCTTTCTGGGGAAAATGAACTTGGAGTTGGGCTCTTGAAAGCCATGCTGCCTGCCCTCCCTCGTCCCCAGGGCCCTTTCAGGTCAGTCAGCTTTCTGTCTCTAGGATTCAGACCCAAACAGCTGTGTTAATATCAAAGCCAGAGGGTGAGGGTTCCAGGGCCTTGGGGCAATTTGTGGAGGGATTTTCCCCTCGTCTGTGCTCCCCAGTGCCTGGGAAGGGGAAATGTCCAGAGCCCTTGGAATGGCTCCGCTTCTTGACCTTCTGGGAGCGTCCTGATCGGGGATCAGGGACCACGGGTGTCACCCAGCCTGGTTTCTCCTTCAGCAGCCGGTCTCGATCAGGCCGCACGCTGCGCAAGAACTTCCTAAAGATGTTTGCTGTTAGGGCAAACCTGCGGCCCAGCTCCCGGGGCTGGCCTTTCTCTCCTTTGGGCTCCCCCGTCCCGCCAGTGTCACCTTTCTCCCCGCCCTTCTCCAGTTCTGGCAGGTCTAGCCAGTTGCCCACCAGGTCCGCAAAAACGTTGTCCCCTAATACCAGAGGCTGTCGATTCCGGCCCCGGGACATCAGTGTGGCCGTCCAGTCATCTGGTTCCACCTGCTCTGGCCCCTGCTGGTCACAGCTCGGGTGCAGCAGCTGTGTCCTGGGCAAAGGGGCTAAATCCCTCCCACAGACACTCCTATGGGATGGAAACTTGCTGCTGCCAAGAGAAGGTTGACTGGAGGGGGGGCAGACCACGGGCCTAGCAGGACCTCTGCCGCCCTCCCATCGAGGGTGGTCGGGCTGTGTCCCAGGACTCTCAGGGCGGCCTGGCACAGGCCCCCCTCCAGAGATCTCCAGCTGTTCCAATGCTGTCTGCACCTGTAGAAGCTTCAGCTCTTGCAGAGCACCCATCATGCAGTTCATCTGATCCTGTAAGCCATCGCCCACCTCCTTCATGGACATCTGCAGCGGAGAGAGGAAGCACAGGCCACTGAACCATGGAGGGAAGCAGGGAGGGCGACCCTCACAGCCCTGAACCCAGATCCCCACCAAACCCACGCTTCCAGGGCCATCCAGCTCGCCACTAACCTCTCTACAGACTAGTACAGTGCAGATCAGTGCTGGATGAAGGAAATGATATTAATGGCAAATAACTAGCTAAGGTAGACACTGTCCTAAGCTATATATATAAGCTATATTTATATTAATCTCCCCAATTACTCTGAGGTAATGACTATTATTGTTCCCACTTTATGGATGAGGCATTTAGGCACATAAGTAACTTGCTCAAAATTAGATAGTAAGAGGTAGAGCTGAGGTCATCCTGAAGGTGCACAAAGTTGTAGAGACCATCCTTGTCCTTTTTTGTATCTGAGCCCTCTTCTTCCCTGAGCCTCCCTGAAATGATGATGGCGATGATGGTGGCAGTAACACTTTGTGAGCATTTACCACGTAGCAGGAATTGTGCTGAGGACTCTACGCACTTCATCTTATTTAATCTTTATTAAATGCAGTTGCTACTATGATTTTAACCAATGAGTAAACTGTGGTAGGGGTGAAGTAAATTACCTAAGGTCACACAGCTCATAGAGCTCAAACACAAGACTATCTCACTCCAAATGCTGTAGTCCTAACTACCAAATACAGGTTGAGCATCCCTAATCTGAAAATCCAAAATTTGAAATGCTCCAAAACCAAAACTTTTGGAGCACTGATATGGTGTTTTTTTGAGACACTTTAGCTCTGTTGCCCAGGCTAGAGTACAGTGGCATCATCATAACTCACTGCAACCCCAAACTCTTGTGCTCAAGTGATCCTCCTGCCTCAGCCTCCTGAGTAGCTGGGACTACAGGCATGTGTCACTACAGCCAGATAATTTTTCTATTTTTCTGTAGAGATGGAGTCTCTCTATGCTGCCCAGGCTGGTCTCTAACTCCTGGCCTCAAGCGATCCTCTTGCTTTGGCCTCCCAAAGTGCTGGGATTACAGGCATGAGCCACCAAGTCCACCCAAATGAATTTCATGTTTAGACTTGAGTCCCATACCCAAGACATCTCATTGTATATATGCAAATACTCCAAAATCCAAAAAAATCCAAAATCCAAAACACTTCTGGTCCCAAGCATTTCAGGTGAGGGATGCTCAACCTGTGTAGAGCTGGTTTTTAAGGCTGCTCTGTCCTCTATAGCAGTGGTCCCCAACCTTTTTGACACCAGGGACCAGTTTCATGGAAGACAATTTTTCCACAGACCCAGGGATGGGGGTTTGGTTTCAGGATGATTCAAGTGCAGTCGAACCTCTCTGCTGATGATAATCTGTATTTGCAGCCACTCCCCAGCACTAGCATCACCGCCTCAGCTCCACCTCAGATCATCAGGCATTAGATTCTCACAAGGAGCACGCAACCTCGATCCTCGCATGCGCAGTTTACAGTAGGGTTTGCGCTCCTATGAGAATTTGATGCCGCTGCTGATCTGACAGGAGGCGGAGGTTATGCAGGGCACTTATGCGATGGGAAGTGGCTGTAAATACAGATGAAGCTTTGCTTGGCTCTCCGGGCTCACCTCCCGCTGTGTGGCCCAGTTGCTAGCAGGCCACTGACCCAAACCAGTCCACGGCCTGGGGGTTGGGGACTGTAGCTCTACAGGGCAGTGGAGAAGGGTTGAAAGGGACACTGGGAGGTGAGGAGGAGCTCAGATTCCCAAAGAGAAAGCATAGGCCTGGGGTTTCCTTTAATTGCTGTTCACATCTGACTGATCAGGAGGGAGACAAGGCCAGGAAACTAACTCCTATTTGCTGGAAACCCTTGCCCAACTCTTCCCAGCCTGCCTCTCCCTCCCAAACACCTGTCCTCTCTCAGCTGTTCTCAGACTTGGCTCCAGTACTCTTCCTGCCTTCTCAGCCCAATTGCTGCGCTGCCCTGGCCAAGACAGAGTGGGGATCCTGGGGGCCAGTTCTCCCAGCCCCTTTGTGAGTGCCTAGGGCCTGGATCCCATGTGCCAGCTGGAAGGGGTTGAGAGATTGACTTGGGTGACGGCCGAATTTGGAGGCCAGGGAGGGGAGGCTGTGTCTGATAACATTCACAGGGTTCCCAGTCCCCGGGCCCAAGCTGCCTTGGTCCCGCCAGCTCCCTGCCCAGATCCTGATCAAGTTACCAACAGCAAACCTCATGTGCAGGGACCATCTGTTTCTTAAGCCCTCCAGAGAACCGTGGGATCATCTTACCTCCCAGGCTTGTCTTAATGCACAGAGCTAAGCCCAGAGGGTGGAGGGGTAGAGGGATCGGAAGGGCAGGCGTGGAGGAGGCTCTGCAGGTCTGGGCTGGGAGCTGACCCTCTCAGCCTTCTGGGTCGAAACCTCCCCTGCCAATCCTGGCCCTGGCAGGGATGGGGGATCCGGGCCAGACTCCCAATAAGCCAGTGGCACTAAAGGACAGTGGTGGACTGACTGTCCTGAGGGAAAGGAGGCCTTTGCTGAGGTGTGGGGATTGCCCACACTTCGTGCACTTTCCTCAAGACAGGGCAAGAAGTGGTGGTTCTAGGCCCCGACAGCCCTGGGGTTTGCCAGACTGCTTGGGCAAGTATACGCCATTTGAGTGGCGGCAGCAGCCAGCAAGGGACACAGAGCCTGTGGGGTGGCTGCGCATGTTGTTGATGGCCCCTCGCTCTGGCCTCTTTGCGTCTACCCTCCTGACCCCTTTCAGAAGCACCCAGCTGCAGCTGGTAAGACCCAGAGCAGAGTCAGAGGAGACTCTAAGCGCCCAAACCAAACTCGGTTCCTTCCTGGCAAGCTGCTTCTCCCTCTGACTTCCCTATTTTTCTCCCCTCCCCCAATGCCACTTTCCTTGTCATCCTTACCTGGAACCTCAGAGTCATTTTTGGCTTCTCCATTCAACCACCCTGCTCCTATCCAACTTAATCTGCACTGTGTTAGATTCCTCCTCCCTCAAATGTCTTGCATCTTCCCATCCATGCCCTGGAACACTGCAGAAGCTTCCTAGAAGGCTTCCGAGCCACCATGAGGGGCTAATCATTCCCAGCACACACCACCTATCATCTTACTCATGACTCTCCATCACCCAGACGCTATTTGACCCTGCGGTCAAGACCCTCCGTGACAGAATTCTAACTTTCAGTTCCAGACGCAACCCTTCTCCCTTAGACGTACCCACCATGCTCCTGCTAAAACCTCTTCTGTAATACTTAATATGCCCTTCCCCGTAGTCTGCTACTCATGAACTTGCTCCTGTCCTCCAGCGGTTAAATGCTCAGTCACTCTTGACATTTTCATTGAGCATCTACTGCTTGAAGGCAGGGACTGAGATCTGTACATCATTATGTCACCCCAGAACCTCGCAAGCCCTTGCACTTGCTACATACCCTTGAAACATATATTGGGTACCACTGACGACCCCATCATCCCTCCAGACAGCTTGCTACCTTCACACAGTAACTCTCCACACAGGGAGGAAGAGTCATGGTGTTTCCCAGGGTTTTATGTCACCAAGAGGCGAGGAGTCTGAGCTGGCAGGCTTCCTCCCAGAAGGCTAAACACAGCCCAGGTCCAAGGCAGTGGGAGGAATGAAATGACCCCATTCAATCTCTTCCAGTGTGGAAAAATCCATAAGAAATAATGCTGACATTTTGTACAGTTTTCCAGTGAGAATGAACGTGTTTGGTATGCATGAATTCAGGGCTGTCCATAAAACAGAGGCCCCATTTAAGTAAACAAGGGCTGAAACTGCTCCCATATGGAAAATAATATTCTGTATTGGTTAAGAACCTGGGTTCTGGAGACAAATGGAACAGAGTTCAAATCTCAGCTCTCCCACATAGTGGCTGTGTGACCTGGGCACATTATTTAAAGTCTCTGTTTTTCAATTTCTCCATTCTTTAAAATGGGAATAACAGTTCCTGCCTCATACAGCTAGATACACATTAGGTGAGGTAATGTGTATCTCTGCGTGGCACAAAGGAAGCATTTGGAGAATTTTGGCTATTAATTTAAGACTTCCTGTGCACTTCCAGAACATTTCTTCCTCGGCGAAACTTAACACATAGTAATGACAGGATTCCATTCATCATATCTGGTCTAATCAAGGAGAAAGATATCTCTTGTCCTGCCCCTTCCCCGCCCCCACCCCTGCCCCATGCAGGGGAAGGGGAGGGGAAGGAGAGGGCTGCCCCGCATCCCCCCCGCCCACTCCCACAGGAGCTCAGCCGGCCCAGCAGACAGGGTGCTGACACCGAAGGGCGAGAACGCAGCTGTGAGGAGGATGCGAACGGAAGAAGGAAGCCGAGTCGTGGGAAACCAGGATGCCGGGAAAACGGGGAAGCAGGAGCATCAGCGGGGTGTTGACTGAGAGGGGAGCAGCAGGACAGCCTTTCCCCGACTGACCCCACGGGGGTGATGTCACCAAGAAGGAAGAGCCAGAGGCCAAGCCGCTCTCTTCATCTAGAGCGTGGGACCTTCTTAGATCCCAGGGTTTCTCTTGCCTCAGGAACCGAAGAGGGACAGAGGGAGCAGTGCAGGGCGTGGAGCACAGGGGAGGGCCAGCTCAGAGGGAGAAAATCCTGAGCTAGAAGCTAACAGCTCGAAATCCCCGAAATCCCGTCTCCAGGCGGCAGGGCGCTGAGCTCCTCTCTGGCCTCCTAGCAGCTCAGAGCCTCAGGATCTTCCTCAGAACAGGGACCAAGTCACACCCAGCTTGCTCTCGGGAGTCAGCGGGAGAATTCCCAAGAAGGTCTAATGGGTCCTGATGAGTTTGAGCGGGAATGCATCCAACAGCCCCCTTCCCCTGCCCCACCGCTGGTCTCTCACACGCAGAGCTCACCTGCTCCACCAGCAAAGGCGAAGCCCTTAATAAGCATATCCCGGTGAAGGTCATGGCAACGCCTTCTGAGAAAGGCTGGGAAAGGTCTTGCCATCCCCCCCTTGCCTCCACCCCACCCCGCAGTCCATCTCCCACCCCCAGCGTCCTGTCGCCTGGGCCTCCCAAGATTTCATTCCGAACATTTTCTGCAAGTCAAACTTCAGCATCTCCGGCCGGGGTGTAAACCAGCCCCGGTTTCCGCGCTGCATCAGAGCTGCGTGGCTGTGGGTGCCCTCCTGGTGTTTGGGAAGAGCCCCACGCTAGTCTGGGGACCTGGCCTGGAGCCCTAGCTGGCTAACTGGGCCACATGACACTGGGCACATGTGCCAACCTCTCCTGCTCGGGTTGTGTATCTGTTAAAGGGTAACTCCTCACCTGTGTGCCTCTAGGTCGCCCGAGCCCCACGCCGACTCTGGGACGCTGGCTACCAGGCGGCGCTAACACTCCAGGATCAGGAAACCAGGGCTCTGAGAGGTCCGTCTTATCCCTCAGTGTTTCCTGAACATTCCTCCCCAGACCTCCTTCATGATTTTCACCGTATCTGCATATGGCCTAGTCTCCTATTTAATACTTTATTTAAATCTACTGTTTATGTGAATAAATGTATTTATGATGGAGCTTGTATGAAGTGTTTGTCACTCGCCATAGACAGATGGTAGCTATATGTGTATATTAAACTAAAAGTTTTCATCTGAGTATTGCCCAACATCGTCTCGAGCACCAACGGTAGAAGCACCGATCTATCGCCTGAGGTCCTGAGGCCTGTTGCTGAGAGGACTGGGCCCCCAAGGCTGGCTGTCTGACTCCACGTTGTCACAATCCCTGACCTCTCTGCCTCATCGGATTGTTGTGCGAAGAAACCAGGACCGTCAGCAGGAAGTGCAAAGGGCAATTGCCACCACATGGAGAGGAAGAGCATGAAGTCCTGCCTTTCACTCCCTTTCCACCTGAGGCTTCTCCCCACTGAATCATCTGGAGAGGGGAGAGGAACTGTTTGCCTGGGGCTGACAGGGAAGACGTGGTTGAGAAGCCAGATCCCATCGTCCCAGACCTCCAGCCCTGAGCCCTCAAGGGGGTAATGTGGGGTCAGCTGGCCGTGGACAGCACCCTCCTCCTTGGCACTAGCTGGGCCCTTTGTGGGGAGGGGCAAGTGTGACACAAGCGTCCCCGGGCCCCTGACTGATCCCACAGCTGTGCCCTCCATCCGTCCATCTCACGCCCTCTCCCAGCTCAGCCAGAGTCTTTTGACAGAGGCTCCAGCTTTGCCCATGGACCTGGCAGTGTGCCCTGCCTCACGTCCCCCACCCCATCCCTCACAAGATGCCACACTGTTCCTTTCAGTCCTGGGGAAGCAAGGAGGAGGCTCGGGGCCGGAAACGGGAAAAGCCCGGCTTTTGCCAAGTGGCCCATTCTCCAGCTCAGTGAATAGGGACCTCACAGCCCCACACTCTTGGCTGGAACTCGCGACAGGAAGGTAGAGTGCAAACCGTGCCAAGAGCGGTAGGAGGGAAGAGGGCAAAGAAAGGAGGACGGCAGGATGTGAAATGGATGAGCCCACTTTCCCAACGGAGCCATCCGCTGGGGGTCACACACTCAGGCAAGAGGCAGACGGCAGATGGAGAGAGGGGCCCAATGTCGCCTCCTCGCCTCCTCGGGGAGCTGGCCTCTCAGCCTCGGCAAGCCCTCCTCCCTCCGGCCAGCTCTCGCTCCCCCCCACTGCAGCCAGCGGAATTCCTTGGGTAGCCAAGGGACCTTAAGAAGTTACCTTCCTTTTCTCCTTTCTGCTTCAGGCCTTCATAATCTCTTGCCTGGACTCTTGTAATAACCTTTCAACTCATCCTCCTGCCTCAGTTTCCTTCCTCCCTCCACCTCCCCCCATAACCCCTCCTAGATCCCAGGGCACATCTCTGATCGTGCCTCTCTCCAATGCACATAGAAAAAGCCAGATTCTTTAGCACATCATTCAAGGCCCCCGTTAGTCTGCACTCAACAATTCTTTTAGCCCTGTTACCCACTATTTCTCTGCATATAACCTATGTTCTAGCCAAACTCAGGTCGGTCTGCAGGCATCTCACTACTTCAGCCTCCATGCTCATGTTGTTTCATTCTTCCTGGAATGCTGTTTCTCCCCGTCCCTATTTATCCCTCAAAGTCTAGCTCAAATGCTACCTCTTCCATGACGCGAAGCTTTCCCTGATCTCCCAGTTGGAGGTTATTTCTCCCTTCTCAGAGCACTGAACCTGTGCCTCTTAAACAGCACAGCTCCTCTATTGCTGTACTAGAGGTTTGCATTACATGTACTGGTTTAAGAGCATAAGCTCTGCAGCCAGACTGGCTGGTCTGAAACCTAGCTCCTCCACTTAGCAGCTCTATGACCTTGGCCAAGTCACTTAACCTGCCTTTATTTTCTCATTTATAAAATGGGAATAATGAAAGTACAACTTCTTAGTGTTGCTTTGACAATTAAATGGCATTAAATACATTATATGTCTGGCATATCAATGCTAACATCAATTAATGTTATTATCTCTTCTATTGAACTGTGAGATCCCCGAAGACAGGATCTGTGTCTATATACATTTGTAATTGTAGCACTAGTGCCTGGTAAATGCCTTAAACATAGTATGAACGCAATAAGCATGTCCTGTGAATGAATGACTCTTATGCAAACCAGTCTAATCAATCCATCATCGATAGTTTACCAAGTACCTACAACACGTCAGGTGCCGTGTTGTGTATGAAGGACATACAGTTGAGAAGGCACTGGTATTGTCACAGTAGCTGTATAAAGTAGGTATTTTTAAACCCCATTTTAGAGATGAGGAAACCAAGACACAGAGAGGTTAAGTAATATGTTGGGGTCACACAGAGATAGGATTTGAGTTCAAGTTGGTCTGACCCCAAATCCTATGCTCCACACACTTCTCACTGACCACATTGTCTGTCTAGGCCCAAAGCCCCCTTCCCCCAGCTTTAGACATCAAGGAAGACTGCATTATGAGATTCTTTGCAAAAGCATTTTTCCACCTCAGGTACTTTGCCCTTTTGCCCCAAGAGCTGAAGGCTGTTCCTACTGGATCTCCGCCATCTCCTACTTTTCTTCTTATTTTGCCTTTAGGCCCTGGTCCTTACCCATATGCCACAACCTTCTGAACCTGTGGCCACTAGAGGCTAGAGAAATGCCTTCTGGGAATACCAGCTTTTCCTAGGAGGACCTTGTCCAGCCTGAGGGAAGTCACTCTGCTGCTTCCTCATGCCTCAGCTAGGATGGACATTGCCAGAGATGGTCTCCTCCAACCTCCCCTCCTCCAGGAAGCCTTCTCAGCCTGGCTGCAGTTCATGAGCCCTGATCACTCAGCCTTTGTGCACTGTATTTGTTTTACACTGACCTGAACTCATGAAGAATGCCCTGTGAGCATCTTACATCTGCTTCCTCTGTGTGCCTCTGTCTACTCCATTTGTTGGAAGCCCACAAGGGAGCCATGTGTAAGGAACAGCTGGTCCCAAGGCCTTGTATTCAGGCGGGGCCCCTCTTTGCCGGCTGGAGTGGGGAAAGAGATGTGTTCCCCGCTGGGCTGTTGCAGCCCTGACCTTCTCGTCCTAATGAAGAAGTGTGTCAGCTGCTGCTACTTCTCCTGCCCCATTTCATCCCTGCAACCTGATCCCCTTCCCCTTGCAGACAGGAGGAAAGGGCCAGTGCTCTAGATATCAACCTAATTGAGCCAGGATCCCCAAGCTCTCAGCCTTCCCCTAGTACTTACTTGTTATAATGCAAATTTTCTGTTTCAGGGAATTGGGAAATTCTGCTGCTTTGGTTTTCAGAATAGATTCTTCTTGTCTAGATTTTTCTGGGCCAAGGATAGGGCCAGGATGCAGGAGGGGAGCACAAAACACCCTCAACAAAGAATTTTACAACCTGCTAATGTTTTCTTTTCCCACAGTGTCTGTAGGACATTCGCTTCTTGAAAGCAACATAAAGGGAATTTAGTGAAATAAATAAATGTAGAACTTGACCAGTATTACATGAGGCCATTCCTGGGTACACATCAACTTAGGGCAGAGCCAGACAACACAAAGTTCTCCTGGGTGGCAAGGGAGATCCTGCCTGGGATGAACTGTCTGCAGTGCGAAAGCCCCCCCAGCTCATGACGTAAACCAACTGTATGCCTTTCCCACCCCATTACAGACCTGGGGTATAAACGAGCCAATACCTTCTTATCTCAGCCTCAACCAAGATGCATTGAATTCAATCCCTACAGTCTTTAGAGAAAGGCAGCTAAAGGGCTGACCGTGGGCTAACTCAGCTCTACTTTCCCCTTTGCTACCCCTGGGGATACCGAGGCACCGTGATTT
The DNA here is from genome assembly GCF_000956105.1 of Propithecus coquereli. Classification (NCBI taxonomy): domain Eukaryota; kingdom Metazoa; phylum Chordata; class Mammalia; order Primates; family Indriidae; genus Propithecus; species Propithecus coquereli. The sequence continues at coordinate 769,180 of NW_012151896.1, forward strand.
GGCCCAGCTACCTAAGCATTGAACCAAGGTTGCAGAGCATGTGTGAAACTCTACGAGCTCTGCCTGCCCCTCTGCTCTGTCTCATCTCTGAGCAGGCTGGCACTGGGGAGGGGCAGCGCCATGGGTGTGGGGGTGCAGAGCTCTCCCATCTGAGTGTCGTTCTGGGACCCAGGCCAGGCATTTGGCTTCCTCTCCCAGAGAGTCAAAGGCTGAAGCTGCTCAGACAAAGGGCCAAATGAAAGCCAATGGGGAACGTGGGGCCTTCAGCCTCTCCCCTTAGTCCTCCCAGGCACAGGGGGCTCAAGTGCTTGGCAGGAGAGGGTGCAAATCAAGATCTGGAGCTCAGCTTAGCGAAGATCCCATTTGCCTTTTTTATTCTCCTGGCATCTGCAGACTCTGTCTTCCTCCCCTCACCACCTCCCACCTAGAGTGCTGTAAAAAATGCAAATCAGTAGGATTTTAAAATTCGAGCCCATGCCAGGAACACCCACAAACCCTCTATTAAGGCAGATCCTGAGGTGGGTGGTGTGGTCCCCAATTCCAAGCACAAAGGGGAGGATTCTATTAGATTCCTTCTCAGCATGGGCCTTGGATCTCAGACATTATCTGTGATGATCTTGACCTTTCTTTCTGGTATTGGACACATGAATGGGAAAAATGAGAATTATTTATGTGTGGGCTGGGGCCAGCCATCCAAACTGACCTGAGAAGCGTGTGAAAACTAGTATGGAAAGGGGCATTTTTAAGTTCAAAAGAGCAGCAATGGATATTTCTGTCTTTCACTGAAGAAGTATTTCTCTGAGTCAGTAACTTTTGCATCCGAGTGTCACCACAAAAAGAGCCACAGGAGGGAGGCCTAAAGAAATGATCATTGATCTGAGAAGGCAGGCCCTGGAGTGGGGGACAGGGAAGAGTGGCAGGGCGACTTTGTCAGGAAGCATCCATGAGCACACCTGCCGCTTCCAGCTCTGCCCGCCCCGCCCCCAAGCTGGCCCCTAGCGGCGCCAAGCTCCCCCTGAAGCAGGAGGAGGGTAGGCTTTGCAGGCACGAGTGGGAAAGGCTGTCAGGGGGTCTGGAAAGCCGTGGCCTGGCACTTTCTGGATCCAGGACTGCTGTCGCGCGCCCGGGTGCCCCTGGCTCCGAAAAGGAAGAGGAGGAGGGGAGACAAAGTGAGACTGAGAATAGTCAAGTCCCAGGCGGACAAACTAAAAGAGACAAAAAGTCAGAGAGGGAGGCAAAGACATAGACTGGTTGAAGGAGAAATGGGCAAAGCAGAGAAGGAGGTGCACGAGCATTATAACTGCCCGAATTCTGGTGGGTGAAGGAACAAGACAGTGGCAGGTGGCAGGGGTCGGGGGCGGGTGGCATATGAAGTCAGTGAGAATCAACCTGGGCCTCCCTAACATCGCTTCAGCAGACGCCACTCCCCTCACTTGAGTGGTTTTTTTTTTTCTTTTCTTTTTCCTCCCAGACTGAGCTACTTCTCTCAGCCTCTGCACCTCGGGGCCTCCGCACGCTCCCTGTGCACACCCCAAGCCTGGACCTGACATCTGGCTGGGCCTCCTCGGCTCCCGCTCGCGATCTGCCAGGCGGCGCCCCTCCTCCCGCGCAGGGCCCTCCCCCGTCATTACAGCTGCCAGCCCCCTCCCTGCTGGCAGGCAAGCCCGGGCAGACAGCCGGCCAAGCCTGCCCCCGCAGCCGCGCCGGCTCTGCCAAGCCCGGCAGGGCTGGAGGCCCAGGGCGGCAGCAGCTCCCCTCGAGCGAGCGGTCCGGCAGGTCTCCCGAACCTCCGGCCCGGGGCAGAGACGCGGCCCGCGCAGCCTCCCGCCGCTCCCCGCCTGCCCGCGCGCGCCAGGATGCCCAGCGCAGCCCCAGCGTCTGGTTCCCTGGGCCTGGGTGTCAGCGGCGCCGGAGTCTCACTCCGTCTGTGTGTCCGTCCGCCTCTGGATGTGCCCTCTTTTCCCCCTCGGTTTCTCTGTGTCACATTTCAGCCTGGTTGGCTTGCTCTCTCTGCCTCTCTCTCACTTGGTCTGGTCTCCCCACAAATCTTTGCTGGAAGTTTTCTCGTGGCCCCTTATAAGGACAGGCCCTGCCCTCTGCCCGCGGGTCCGCGTCCTCTCCCCTCCTCTCAGGCTTTCCTCCTCCCGCACGAGTCCCGGCTCCGCCGTCTCGGCGGGGGCCAGGTCCGGTCGCGGAGAAGCGCCCTCCCCGCCCCGGGCGCCAGCTGCGCTCTTACCAGCTCCTGTTTGAGGCGGCGCAGATAGCAGTCCATTTCCCTGCTCTCCTTCTTCATGCGCCCATCTGTCGGGCTCGGCTGCACGAGAGAGCTCCCGGGTGGGAACCCTGTCCCCACGGGGAACTGCGCGCTCCGCGGGCTCCCGGTGCGGGCGCTCGGCGCCAAGCCTCTGCTCGGAGCCGGGCTCAGAGCGGCTTCCCCGGCTGCTCGCCGAGCGCGGTCGCTGCTGGGGGCGGAGGGAAAAGCGGACCCGCCAATGACAATTCAGGGGGGGATGTCTTCAGCCAATGGGCAGAGCGGTCCGGGGGCCCGGGCTGGGCTGCAGCGGGAGGACCTCGCCGCGCCGTTTGCACAGAGCCGCGGCTGCAGCCACGACGGGGCTGGCGGGGAGACCCCTGGTCCTGGCCAGCGCGGCGGGGGGCACCGCGACGCCAGGCAACAAGCCTCATGACCCCCGTTCGGTTATAAAGGGCGAGCATGGTTTCGCCGGTAGGGACCAGGGAGCGGTGTCGTCAGTCACTTTCCCCGAACTCCGATCGGGAAAGGAACAGCCGCCAAGCTCCGCAGAAGTCCCTTAGAAGCTCTCCTCTTTCCGAAGAGGACTCTGGGGGTGCGGCTCCACCTCGTCTCCTAGAGAAGGGCTCCCAGCCCTCACCCCACCTGCGGGGCAGGGGAGCGGCCGCTCGTTCCATTCACTTACTGAACACGAAGCAGTGGAGCGGCCGTGCGCTCGGGAAGGCGGCGGGCCCGGGGGCACTGAACAGGACGGGCAGCGGCCTGCTCTCAAGAACTCACGAGGGAGGCGGGGAGGGGAGACACACGGGTCAAATAACAATAAACGCGGTAACTTCAGAGGGTGACTATTTATGAACACATAAAACGGGGTAGTGGGACGGGGATGCTTTCAACGGTGCGGGCAGGGGGTGGGGAGGGAGCTTTGCTCTCCCGAGGACTCCGGCATCAGTTACCCCAACCGGCGCTCTGGCCTTTGGCGAAGCGCTTTCAGGTTGGGGAAGGGAGGGGGGACTGGAAGACCCTCGGGTCTTATTCGACAGACACGGCCCGGGCGCTGAGCCGTGCGGACTCCAGCCGGCCCTGGGGGATGGAGTTGCGGCCGACGGACTCGAGAGGGGCCGCAGGCCGGGCGGGGAGCTCCTCCCAGCCATGCCGGGCCCCGCCGCGCCGGCCTCCGCGCCCTCCGGCGCTGCAGTTGCCACCGCGCGGAGACGCCGCATCCCGGGCCGGGCACGCCGGGGGCGGTATCGCAGGCGGGGAGAGTAATTAGAGCGATTAGCAACGTGTGGTTTTTAAGGTAACTAACGTGGGCAAGTTTGCCCCAGGCAGGATTTGGGGTTTCCGCAGGGACAAAAACTATAAGGACGCGAGAGGCGGCGCGAAGGGAAAACGCAAGCGCCGGGGTCATTCCGATCCGTGTCAGCCAAGAGCGCCAGTTCAGCTAACTGTGAAAGGAGGTGGAGAGAGGGAAAGGAAGGGGGAGGCAGAAATAGAGAGAGAGGAGGATATCTTTAGTAGAAGTGAAGGCTTCGCAGATCCAGCTGAACGGCCTCCACTCTCCATTCAACCCCAGGTCCTCAATCACGGCGGACCTTGCCCCCACCTTTCGGCCTGGCCCTGAGTCCCGTTTGGGCGAAGCTGGGCAGCGGGAGAGTATGGGTGAAGAAAGGGAGGCGCCGGTGGGACAGAACCTGGTCCGAAGCCTCTGTCTCGGTGGTCAGCCTTTCGCCAAGCCCAGCTGAGTGGGCCCCCCCATCTGAGCAACACCAGCCTTCCCGATTTTTTGCAGTTGCGACAGTCAATTCTCCAAACGACCCCCTTTCCTTGGGACTCACGGGGTGTTCAGAGTGGGAGTCACCCTTAAGACGGAGCTGCGCTTTCCAGCCCAGCTGAACGAGTTCTGGAGTTGAATATTGCAGTAGAGACAGGAGGACCCGGCCACTGACGGCCCACGGAAGGCCGCTTACCGTAGGGAGAAACACCACAAAAGTGTTCCCAACCTGGAGGGCCTTGCTTCGCTCGCTGTTAACGCTCCCTCTCGCGCAGCGGCAGGCAGTAAGAAACTGTGACTAAACGTTTGTGGATCTGTGGCTGAAATAGTCTTTAGGGTCAAGTTTAAGCCCTGGTTTTCTCATCTCTGAGACCTCATGGGCTGGAATCGGAGAGAAAGTGAGGAAGCTAGCTACGGTTAAAACTCCAAAAGAAGCAAGCTGATCTCTTGGCAAGAAGCTAGCATTGAGTGTTTAGGTCTTCTCTACTGTTGACATCAAAGTATGACCTCACACAAATAAATGCTTTCCTTTTATTGGACCAGTTTCCCTTGTTTATGGTTTAAACCTATATGAGTCTAACACTTTATATTCCTTACAGAACTCTCTTCTCACAATGATCTGTGGAGTAGTCAGGCCCAGGAGAATGTTTACCCCATCATAGAGATGAAGAATATATTGTTAGCAAAGACAGCTCACATTCCATCCATTTTTAAAGTGCAGGCAAGAAAAAAAATCGAAAACCGTAATCTCAGTGCAAAGCTCAAGCAAGAGGTCCCAGACAAATTAGAGGTGCTATTACTGTGTAGTTTCCACAGGACTTTGGAGGACAATTACTGTCTAGCTCTGAAGTCCGTCCATGGTACTGGGCCATTGAAACTTACTTGTTCCCTTGCTCCTGAGAAGGCCAGGAGTGTGGGGGGGGGTCTCTCTCTCATCTTGTTTCTGAAGAAGTAGCTCTCATCTGGGCAGAGGAAGAGGCAGAAGTGGGGAAAGAGTTGCCTTCTGCTTTTTCTTTCTTTTTTAAGAGTTTAAGTGATACAGAATAAAGCCTGTTGCCATGGTTATATAAACGTGGATAAATATTCCTGGGCTGAGGATGGGGGTTGGGGGACATGATTCATTTTGGCTAAAAAGGAATCAGATGGCTCAGCCTCCTCCCTCCCACCCCCTGAACTCAGCCTGGAGGGAGGATGAGATTATCTCATTTGAAAATAAATAATAAGGAAATCAAACGTCTTGAGATTGGTTGTGAACATACTTTCTCGAAGCTGTTCGCAGTGGGGATGGAGTCTTCAGAAGCTACCTGGGCATTGGCCCTGGCTGGTGGCAGGCACTTTTCCTGAGGGAGAGGGTGTGGCTCCTGGAAACCATGTCCAAGGGTGTCAAACTCTTGGGATTTGATTGCCTAGTCAGAGGGGGTGGCCCTCTTTGGCCCATTGCCAGAGCCTGAAGGTCTTGGCACCGTTGGATGAGCTCAAAGGAAGAGGCAGAACCAGTTATGTCCCAACAGAGCTCAGGTCCTACACTGAACAATGGAAACACTGCCTTTCTCCTGGCTCCAGGTCCTGTGGCCTCCACCTGGAGGTCCCCACCCACCGGGTCCTAGCCAGCTCTGGAAGAGGCAGTGTCCAACTCCACATCTCCACTAATAAGAGAAGAGCTAAGGAGCTCATCCTGATGTGAGGAAAGAAATACGTGGCCACACACGATCTGGAAACCTCATCACAACACCACACTCGTAAGGGTGGGGTCCATATCCCTATTGCCCTCATTCTTTGCCCCTTGTGGCTGCCAACAACCATTATCCCAATCCTCTTCCCCCATCCCCTGAGGCCTCCTGAGCATCAACAGGAAAGGCTGACCCTAGAGATAAATATGTGCTGTTGGAATGTGTTCAGATATCACTGCGGAAATGTTTCTCTCTAGGGAGAGGACCTGGCTTCACTGCTGGCCCGGAGGTGCTGAGCAGAGACTGTGTACATGTCTGAGTGTGAACACACTGGGATGGTGGGGAGGGGGGGACTGGACTGAGGCCCAGCTATTCTTGAAAGAATCTAACTCCTAGGTTTCATGACATCTGTCCACCTTAGACAGAGGACTGGCCTCCTCTGCCCCTTATAATTCCAACACAAGGAGGGACAGCAGAGAGGATGAAGGGGTCCATGTGTTGGGAAAGCTTCTTGGTTCCAAAAGAAACGTTAACTTTGGATTTTAAAGAAAAGTCAATCTCTTCTAATTGGGTGGAGGAATCAAAAATTCCAGCCATAAACAGCTCCATGATTTAGCCCAGCGTGGTGGTGCGCGTCTGTAGTCCCAGCTACTTGGGAGGCTGAGGTGGAACGATCACTTTAGCCCAGGAATCTGAGGTTGCGGTGAGCTACGATTGTGCTCACTGCACAATTGTGCCAGCCTGGGTGATAGAGCAAGACTCTTTGAAAAAAAGCTCAGTAAGCTTTGGGTGTCTTCAAACAGAGTGTCATTCTCCCCATTTATAGATGGAGCGACTGATGTCCAAAGAGCTTGGTCTGTATGGTGATGGCACAGGGTCTCCCAGTTTCCAAGCTAGCACTTTTTCTACTACTCTATTCTGCAGAAAGCAGGAGGTGGATTATTTAAATGTTGAAAGCTATTGAGGGAGTGAGTTCTGATAGCTCCACATCCACAGAATTGCCATTGTTTTTACCCATAGTGCTAACTTAGACCACCACTATCACAACCTTAACTTCTTTGCAAAGTCACTGGGCTTCAAGATCAGACTATCAGTGATGCAGTTGCTAAAACTTTTTGGAAAGGGACAGAAGGAAGGTGCTGGAGGAAGAAATAGCGGTATGGTATTTTGAGTAAACTTCGTATATGAATGCTCCCAGGAGTTCTCTCCTGAATAATTCAGTGAGAATTCTAAGTGCAAAATCAGATTAGTTCAAATGATGAACAAATTAATCTATGGGTTGATACTCATTACTATATGGAATTATTTGCAGCTATAGGCTTGGCGCTTATGGTGCCTAAGCAAAGGTCTCTTTGCTATTTGGGAAGCAAATATTTCCATTTTGCAAACATTTACTGGAAAAGAAAATATTTTTCAACTGCAAAGAACACCTGAAGAATGCCAGGGCATAGCTAAGGGAAATACTCACGGCTTTTGTGCAGACTAATGCTGGTAGATACGAACTATACCAAGAAGGAAGGTGGCTGTTCCCAGGATCCTCTTGGAGACATTTCTGCAAAGTCTGACTCCCTAGAGGCGTCGCTGTAACCTTACGATGGCCTGTAACTGAGAGCAAAGGCTCATTTTATTGAATACTACTTGGCCATCTCCTCCAGCTGTAAGCGAGGACCAGGAGGGTTGGCAGCCTGCCAAGGAGAGGCTTGTTAGCAAGAGGGAAAGAAAAGCTACCTGCTTCTCCTCCTGAGGCCATGGGGTGAGGAGAAAAAGAGGTCACATCTCAGGTTTGGCTAACTGAACATTTGCTCTCACCAGGGTGGCTCTTAAGCCTGTTTTGTTGTTTTGCAGGGGCCAAAAAACTACTCTACCCCTGGTCAGACATCACCTTGGAGTACCAGTGGAGATTTCAGCCTGGAGACCCTGAGAGAAGTCAGGGTGACAGCCGTCTCTGTGAGGGCTTTTGCTTGACTAGAGAGAGGCAGGACCCTCTCCCTGGGGTTTCTGGGGGTGGTGCCAGGGTGGGCAGTGACTACCACTAGCAATAGTCTATACCAAGAGAAAGCTTCAAATTCCCAGCGAGGAAAGGCAATGAGGCCAAGAAACACTGAACCACTTAACAAATGAAGATACATATTGGAGAATAGAAGCTGAACATGGAAAGGAGTTTGGGTTTCATTGCTCTCCCTCCTCCCTGGCATTGGACAGGTTTTCTTTGCTGCGATTATTCTCCATGAATCATCACCCACAGAAAGTGACTGAGGCAATAGAGAGTGAATAATGAATCCCCCAAATAGTCCTTTGTGTCTCTGCCTGTAGGGTTTTGGAAATAACTTTCATTTTAATCTTTCTGACATAGAATCACAGAATTTTGGAGCTAAAAAGGACCTTATAGTTAATCAGGGCATTGTGGCCTTATGGAAAGACCGGAAGAGGAGATATGTGAGTTTGAACCTCCGTTTCATTACTAAAAATAGTCCTAACCTAACATATATGGAAGGCTTTCCTTGTGTCAGGCATTCATCTATCCCTCACAGACCCTGGGAGGTAAGTGCTGTTCCTCCATTCCGCAGATGAGAAAGGGAAGATGAGACAGTAACTCACCTCAGGTCTCACAGCCAGGTGTGCTGGGGCCATCGTGAGAACTGGCCCTGGCTCCAGAACCCGAATCCTCTCAGTCATTCCACTCCCTTTACTGTGTGGTTTTGGACAAGAATTTAACTTCTTTGGGCCTCAGTTTTCTCCTCTGTGATCTCTAACGTTTCAAAGACTCTAATAGTCTGCATTTGCTGCCTGAGTATGTGATTTTACAAGTCAGAAAATTGTAGCACAGACATGTTAAGTGACTCGCTTTGGGTCACCCAGGTTGGGAAGGGCAGAATCAGCACAGGAATCCAGGCCCAGTGACCACTGCCCCAGGCAAAACCTCCCTTCCTTCCACCTCACTTTGGCAGGTGTTTCTAGAGGAATTCAACTCCTTGCCTTAGAGGAAATCTGTTGAATGATTTCAGATTGATAGACTGGAGATGTTGGGTTTGGGTGTGGCCAATCATAACAGCAAAGATGAGTTTAGGAGGCTGGTGATATGTGTCTGTCTAAGCACCTCTCACCTATCTGCCTGTTTGCTGTTTGTTTAACTTTTTTGGGTCATGAGTAGTGATCAAAACCCACATGGTAGCCATAGAGAAAGAAAGAGCATGATGATACCATGTCTGGTGTGGCACATCTGTACTCTCCCCTGGTGGTGTTTCCAGTTGTTTGTCTTCAAGCAAATTTTATCACCGTGTGCCATCTCTCTCACCCAGCTTCCTCGTACAATTGTCCTCCTCTCTTCACCTTCCCCTGTCCTTGGTTCCCTCTCTGTCCAGAATCTGATCATTAGCTAATATGCAGCCTGAGGTAGGATGAGGTTGGGAGGAGGCAGGGCCCAACAGCTGTGCTTTGGTAATCAGTGTGTACCACCTTTACCAGCATCCCCATCCCAAGGTCCTCCCGACTGAAAAAGAAATCTGAAAGGGGTGGATGTGTCAATGAACACACCACTGGAGGGCATGTGAAGTGAGAACAAGGACATCCTGGGTGAGGCATTACTCTATCCACGAAAGGACTGTGTATCCATATACATGTGTGAGTGTGTGTGCAGCTCAGACACTCTGAAATGAGCTCTCACCCACTGGTGAGTGGAAAATTAGCTTTGGCAGGTGAGAAACTGGGTGACAGGTGAGGAAGCCAGCAGGGTATCAGTGTTATCCTTCTACTATTGCTGTTTGCTGGTATCGCTAACAATATCTCTCCCACCTCTACCCCTCCCCTGAACGGTAATTAGGTAGAGTGGAAATGATCTGGAAGGGCTTGGGCATGGGGGAGAGTGATATGAGGATATTAGAATGGCCCTGGGACCTTTGGAAGCTAGCTGTGTGCTTTGCAGGCAGCCTGCACTAGGCCAGTTGGGAGTTGGCATTTTCCTGATGGCCCATGAAGCAGGCTGTGTGGTTTACATTTCTAATGGGTAGAAGAAAAGATGGTGCTCCAGGGACTAAATCCTAGGAAATTCTGCCATATGGCATAATGCTGGAGGCAGTGTACGCCAGGACTGGGAGGCAGGAAACCTGGGTTCCTGGACCCACTCGAGATTGGCCCTGTAATCTCTAATGCCTCCGTTTCTCTAACTATAAAGTGGGACAAATAATCCCACTGCTACCTGCCTGTTGTGAAGGTGAAGCATGCAAAGGCCCTTTGAAACGTCGAGAGCCCTGCTCTAAATGTGAGGCCTGCCTGCCAAGGGAATCTGCCAAGCCTACTGGGAGGCAACAGTCTGCCTCTGCGTCAGTTTCCACAGCCTGTGCTCAGCCAGGTACTTAAGCATCTCACATCCATAAATCTCATCTCCTATCTATAGTCAGCAAATAAGAAAAAGGGCAGGCTGATGCTCTGCCTCCGTCTGATCTTCTTACCAACACCCCTCCCCCACCCCCACCCGAGGCGATGGTTTTGCTGCCCTCCCTCATGTGCTGGGGCCTGTCAGTTTAATTTAACAAGGTTTCGGGAGAGGTTTGATTTAATCAAACCAGTTGCTGTATCCATCCTGCTCAGAGGTCCCTGAGTGTCACCATCGAAGCTCAGATTAGACAGTGACAATTACTTCTTCTTCCCTGGCTATTGCCTCCCCCTCCCTTTCTCTCCCTGGAGGGAATGAGGAGGCAGACCAATCTCCTGGGGCCTAAGAATAGATGCGGGAGGATCAAAGGAGGGAAACCGGCTCTGGCCTGAGAAAGCCCCTCTCCGAGCCTTACATGGCCTTGTTTAAGGCTGCGCAAAGCCCAAAGGGTGGGGGAATAGAAAATGTGAGTACAGATGCCTTGCGAAGGCTGAGGCTGCCTGAGGACAGAGCTGTGCCATTACTGATGGCCCTAAGAGATAAAACCAATCTCCCTCATTGTCAGTAAACTGAGGTGGAGGATGGTGACGGGGTTACGTAGCTGCATGCTCTGTACACACCAGGTCACTAGCATTTACTTCCAGGTTCTCAGCCTGGATTCTGGGGGCTCTGGAGCTGGGAGACAGTAACAACAACAACAACAACTAGCTGAGGCCCCATCCATCTGAGTTCCTGGGGCTCTGTTCTTGGCATAGAAGCAGCAGTGACAGGAGGAGCTGTCACTTGAGTCAGGAGTTCAGGGGTGGATGTGTGGGCGTCAGGTAACTGTGGGGTGTGTGTGTGTGTGTGTGTGTGTGTGAGCGTGTGTATGAATGTCAGTGGCTGAAGGAAAAGGCAAGGGGGTCTCTGGTGCAGAAACCTGAAGGTTTAGGGAATTCTGAATTTCAGAACAAATCTCCTTTCTTGTCATTTAACCCTTTCATTTCCCTCTCTTTCCAGGAAGTGGGGGCTCAGCACCTCTTACTCTCTTGAGCAGCTCACAGAAGAGGAACAAAGGCCTCTCGAATGGGAGCCCTCACTTAGGGTGAGGGAATCCTTTCCCCTTTTTCTCATTTGTGTCACATTCTTCCATCGAGCCAGGCAACTGACAGGTGCGTCCCTCCCTGGGCCCCTTTCAGAGTCCCCTCTCTGCCATTTGTCTCTCACCCAGATATCCAGCAGACACCACCATCCACAGGAGCTGAATATGATTAGCAGAAACCCTTCCTGACAGCTCCAAAGAGAATCCCTCAAATGCATATTCTGTGGAGTGCATCTCATTGCTGCTGACAGCCGCTTTATCAATTAAATTCCATGTTCCCAGTCTTCAGAGACGGCATGAACCTCCCTACCTAATAAATCACAGGCCCCCAGTTATTGTTAAGTGTCCCATCAGTCTCTAATAAACTCCCTGCCAAAAGGGGCAGGTTATTTATTATGCTGCCTGGACAAGAATGAATTGGGCCCCTTTCTCACAAGAAGAAGAGCAAACGTGCCCGAGAAGAGCAAATGTAGCTGCCTTCCTCCCTAAATACTGAGGTGGTGGTGTCAAACGGGGCAATTAATCAATGTGCGCCTTGGACAGAGGGAAGTCTGGTCTGGAGCATGAGGGAGGATCACCAGGGTTCTTTTCCAAAAGCCAGCCAGACAATCCCCATGGCAGGAGGTGGCCGTGCAGAGTGCAGGGCCTCAGGTCTTTGCTACTTCTCCCTCTCTCCTAATTCCTGTCTGAAAAAGTACTGAAGATATGGTAACCCCATAAGCCAGGGGGCACATGTAAAATGGTTATTCTCCGTGTTGGAAAGTAGCCAACTAGGATTGAGCAGGGTCCTGAAACAATACATTCTATCCAGAAGGGCAGATGTTGTTTCTCGATAAACTTGACACAATTTAAGTTTATGGATGGCGCTAGTCCACTGAGCAGATGCACTGAGGAATACAGCAATGAAAATACCCCAGTCTAAGGAAAGGGACTCGGAAGCACACGCTCAGTCATGGTTTGTTGGATAAACAGCATGTATGCAGGGGTAGCACTGGTGCTTGGAAAGCAGTGTACCAACACCTAAAGTCCCAGGAGCTGTTAGGTGAAAGAAACAGTGTTTAAAGTGGGCCTTGTCATTACCTGCTTCAAATTAGGTCCCAAACTTAGGTGACGATCCAAGGTCTGCAAGTTAAGTTCCAAACTTCTCAGTTTTTAAAAATCAAGCCCCAATGTACATTGCCAGCTGTATTTCTCTTTATCACTAAATAACACTACCCCCATTTGGAAAAGCATAACATGCTTATTTTATATTCCTTATGGTGGCAACAAGGTGCTCCATAATGTGGGGCCAATATATCTCTGCAGCCTCATTTCTTGGTAATTGCTGCCATACTTGCCTCCGCTCACACTGAAGGACTTAACTTCCCTAAACTACTATGGGCTTTCTCACGCTTCCACGCCTCTACACAAACTGTTCCCTTTGCCCAGAATATCTTTCTGAGACTTGTCTGCCTGGTGAGCTCTCCATCCACCCCCACTGCCTGATGAACTCCTTATTCATCCTTCAGGATAAGCTCGGAATATCGGCCCCCACTGCTTCACAGGACTTGAGTTTTGTCTCCTGGTGCTGCTATCTTGGTAGAAGCGCTGGACTTCGGGGATTAGGTAACGAATGATCTGGGATATGCAGTTTTTCTCATAATTCCATACACACTTTAAGCCACTTTGATTCGTGGTGGGGATGAGGAGGGCATAGAGAAGAAAGCTATTGCTCTCTGAATACCAAAAGCTGTTTTCTTTGATTTTTCAGACGTTCTCACTCTCTTCCACGTGACAGCCACATTTTGAACAACTAAGGCCCTGCAAAATGTCAGTACTGCATATGATTTTACACCAGCCTGTGCTACTTGCATATTTCATGCTTGATCATTTCTCCAGCTGGGCTGTCAACTCTTTTCGGACAGAGGGTAGGAAGAGCCTGGGCTTTGCTGTCAAATAGATCTGAGTTCCAATCCCATTTATGAGCTCTGTGACTTTGAACAGATTACTTATTCTTCCTCTGAGGAGTTACTTGAGGGCAGCATCTTCTTTAGCTTCTGAGACACAGAAAGCTTTTAGGATAAGGTCCATACACTGACCTGGCCTATAGCTCACCTCTCCTGCCTCATCAAAGCTCACGCTCCCATTCGTATTCTAAACTCTTCTAGAATGTGCTGTGGTTTTCCTCATCTCCAGATCCGCGTCTTCCCCCCGCTGTCACAGGCTGACTTCTAGTCACTCTTCAGATCTTAGCTTAGCTCTCACTAACTTGGGAAGATGTGGCAGAGACTGTTAGTTACCTCCAATGTCCTTTCCCCGTTCTTCTATAGTAATAGATCTCTTCTCCAATCAGTGTTTAGCTAGGCATGTGATTGTCCAAAAAAATAACTACACTTCCCAGACTTCCTTGCAGGTAGGTATGATTTGATGGCTAAGTTCTGGCCAATGAAATGTCAGATAGGAGTGTATCAGCTTCAGAGAACATTTCTTAAAAGGGCTTTTGGTGTTGGCATGATGACCTTTACCCTTTCTTCTTCTTCTTCTTGACCTTTTACCCTTTCTTCTTTTTCTTCTTCTTCTCCTTCTCCTTCTTCTTCTTGCTCTGCCACCCAGGCTGCAGTGCAGTGGCATGATCCTAGCTCACTGTAGCCTTGAACTCTTGGGCTCAAGTGGTCCTCCTGTCTCAGCCTCCCAAGTAGCTGGGACTACAGGCGCATGACACCATGGATGGCTAATTTTTAAAAATTTTTTGTAGAGACGAGGCATCACTGTGTTGCCCAGGCTGGTCTTGAACTCCTGGGTTCAAGGGATCCCTCTGTCTTGGCCTCCCAAAGTGCTGGGATTACAGGTGTGAGCCACCGTGCCAGTCCTCAACTTTCTGAGTGTTCCTCCTTCTCACTGGCTAGAATTCAGACATGATGGCTGAAGCCAAAGCAACCATTTGGGGACCAAGATAGAAGCCTGGATCCCTGGGAACTTTGTGGATCAGAGTGTCGTATCAGTCCTACTTCCGGAATTCTCCACAAGGGAAAAGTAAACTTCTATCTTGGGGAAGTAAACTTCTATTTTGGGATCCTATTTTTAATCAAACCTAATCCTGACTGCTAAGCCTTTCCTGGCACCCCACATCTGTGTTAGCTGGCCCTCCTTGACTTCAGTAGCACCCCATACTTTACAGTGAATGAGGCCACCTGTTGGTGTGCATCTTTCTCCTTGAGTACAGGGACTCTGTTTATTTTGTTCCATTTTTATATCTCTAGTATTTGGCTGATTTATAGTAGGTGTTCAGAAGATTTTTGTTGAAAGAATGAATAAAGAGATATTTGTGGATTGAATGCAAATAACATTGCCTACATTTTATTGTTTTGAGGGCCAAATAAGGAGAAAGAGTGGCTACAAAAGCTTGGTTTTCTTCTCTTCTTTCCACATCCCACTGACCCACACACTCAAGTGGGCTACCTTAATCTCATGCCTTCATTTACATTGTTTTCCTTCCCTCTGGGCTCAGAAGCCTCCACTGCAAAATGACTGGACAGGATCATTTGAATCGCAACATCCATTGTGAGTCAAAGTCTCACTCTCATCTCTTCCGTTCACAAGCCTCTCCCTCCTCCAGTTCCCTGGAAAGGGTTTCCTGGTAGATGGAACAGCATAAACAAAGGCACTGAGGTGTTACAAGCCATGGAGCATTAAGGAGTTGGTGCAGTTTGGTCTGGCTGGAGGCAGGTGGGCTGCTCTGCCAAAGAGGCAGGGGTCCCATTGTGATTTATCCTGGGGAAGGCTGGGAGGCAGACACAATCCAGCTGATTTCTGTATGTGTTACTCTCACACCTTACGTATTTATTAAATCATCTGTTGCCTTGGTGTTTTATCTTTACAGCACTAAAAATTATGGTCAACAACATTGTTACAATTTTTAACTAGCGAGGAAAAAATTTTATTGATTGTTTTTAGCATAGCAATACAATTTAATCCCAATAATATTACTCCAATATTTTTGTCTGTAAAACATCATAAACAACAAATGCAATAAGAGAATGCCTACAAAACTATAAATGTTCTTTTCTGAAAAAGTAATTTTTTCTGGTTTTCTTGAGTGCAGGGTTCCTCAGCAGCGTCTGGTGTGAATGCTACAACAACCACTGTTGTGTGCCAGGAGACCCAGTAGAGATTTTTGAGCAAGATATCAGCCATTCAGTGTTTATTAGGTCCACCAAGTGCCTGGTGCTGGGCTGGAGAGGCTAGGATGACAAAATTCCTGTCCTTCAGAAGCTCATAGTTTATTTAGTGTGAGGCAGACACATAAACAAATAAATAAAACATGGTAAGAGCGAGACTAGAATTATTTATAGTGTGAAGTAGGACCATGGGATATGGAATGAAAAGGATGTCAAAAGGAGCAGGATCTGAAGCTAGCTAGACCCAAACAACCTAAGATATCCACTTAAAGATCACTGCAACACCAACAGGGTGCGTGGCTGGGACAGAGAAGAAACTCTGGACAGGGAGACCATTCAGGAGGTTTTTGAAATAGGATGACGAAGGGACCTAAAACAGGGCAGATGCTATGGAGACTGAAGAAGAGGAATGGATGAAATATTTGGAAGCAAAATTAACTGCGTTCAGTAAATAGTTAGAAAGGGGGGAAGGATAGAAGGTGGAGCCAAGAATAATTCCCAGGTTTGTGGTCTGGGATCAGGTGGGTGAACAAGGTGGGGCTACTAAGAGGAAGCCTGGGAACTTTAGTTCCATCCACTCCCCCATCAGTCTCCCTTCCTGCATATGGACACTTAGCATTTTCTGTGTTTTGTAAATTTCTAAGCAAAATGCATCTTCAGGACCACCTTCTCATGGGATTATGATGCCAAAGCCCCTCCTACATCGTATGGAATCTGGACCATCACTGTGTGTATGTGTGTGTGTAAATGGGGTAGGGGACAATCAACGACCAGGATTCTAATCTGAGGATAAAGTTGGGATTGGATGCAAAATACCTTTAAGTTTGGAATTAGGAACAAGGTTGGGTTCCAGAAAAGAATAAATTTGGCATTATGACTAAAACTTTGTTATAGGAGCTCATTCGATAATTATTGAGCATTTCCTATGTGTTGGATTCTGTTTTTTCTACTAGTGATACAGCAGAGAACAAGACAGAATAGGTCCCCGTCCTCGTAGAGTGGGGGAGACAGACGACAGACACATATAATTTCAGGTAGTTATGAGTATCATAAAGGAAAATAAGGCAGAACAAAGGAATAGAAAGTGATGGGAAAGGCCAGGGAGCGGACAGGATGGGGGAGCTGTCTTAGGGTGTTTAAGAAAGACTTCTTTGAAATCTCCTGTAAGGAAAAGTGTAAAGACTGCTAGTTGACTATCATGAAATGATGGTGGGAGGAGCAACACACAGAAGTCATGTTAAATTTGAGATCTCTGTTAGGCATCTCAGTGGAGATGTTGAGGACGTAAATGGAGAGTGTAGACAGAGATCTAAGGCAGAGATACGAACTTGGGAGTTGTGAGTCCACGTCCAAGTTCCAATTCAATTTACTTTTATCAGAGATCACCGTATGCCAGGGAGTACTGTGCTAGGGGCTGGGGACACGAAGATGAATAGAGCCATACTGCAGACAGACAAATACCAGCCAACGTGGTACATCCGTAGGTCTTGCTATCCCCCCGGACGCTCTCTGCGAGCACAAACGAGGCAGCGAGTCGGGGTACGGACGGAGAACTGTTCGGGAAGAGGTGACCGCGCGGCGGCACTGGCCAGCGAACTCGGCGCCCAAGCGCGGAGGCGGGCAGTGACGCACCGGACGCATCACAAAGAGAGCGTTGTGAGGGCGGCGGCCGCGGCGCTGCGGGCAGGGCTGGGCGACCCTCCCCGAAGGGGGCCGGAAGGCGGGGCGGCGCCCCCACCGCGGGCCCGCGGCGCCCTCTGCAGGCCGCAGGCAGCGGCACACCGGTAGCTTCACCTTTCCTCTCCTCCCTCTTCCTACCTTCCTCAGGCCATATTTTTTTTTGTGCTGTCGTTAGTGTTCCGGAGTCTCTCCCCGGAGGGAGTTCCGTCCCTCCCCTCCATTTCCAGGCCAGGCGTGTCCGTGTCTTCGCGGGAAGACTATCAATAAAGTTTTTCCTCTTCTCGCTCCCAGGCTCCCCGCCTCTTCTGAAGTACCGCGAGATCTGAAGGCGCGGCTACCATGGCGGCGGCGTTTGAACCCCGGGCGGCCTTAGCGGCAGTGGAGACCGCTATGCCGGTGGAAGGTGTGGCCGCACAGGTCTCGGCCCCAGAGCCAACCCCTGGGCCCGTGCGGAGCCTACGGACGGCTCACGACGTTAGCGGCCCGCGGACCCGCACAGGGGACGTACTACTGGCGGAGCCGGCGGACTTCGAGTCGCTGCTTCTTTCGCGGCCTGTGCTGGAGGGGCTGCGGGCGGCCGGCTTCGAGAGGCCCTCGCCCGTGCAGCTCAAGGCCATCCCTCTGGGGCGCTGCGGGCTCGGTGAGGGCTGGGACCCCGGAGAGGTCGGGAGGGCCCGAGGGAAGGGTTGGGGGACCGAGGGGCGGCGGCGGCCTGGTCCGCGGGGTAGCTGGGGAAGAGCCCGGGGTCGGCCGCCAGTGCTGGGCTTGGCGCCCTGGGGCAAGGCCTTGCACTCTTTCGAGCCTCACTTAATTCATTTGTAAAACTAAGGCGCACTATTGAACTTGAAGATAGTCAGGGCCCTTTCCAGCACTGACAAGTGGTTCTAAGTTTGAGAAGATAAACGGTAGCGGTTCCGGGACCAGGCATGTTAGTGAATATGGCCTCGTGCATTTTTGAGAATCAGCGAAAACTGAAGGTACCTCTGGAGACCCTTTTAGTTTTCTGATTCCTTGTTGGTATTTAAGCCGCTACTGGCTGGTGATTTTTTTTTTTTCTTCTGCAGATTTAATCGTTCAGGCTAAATCTGGCACTGGGAAAACCTGTGTATTCTCCACCATTGCTTTGGACTCTCTTGTTCTTGAAAACTTAAGTACCCAGGTGAGTTAGCTCAGAGGACCCACAGGAAGATGTGTTATGTGGATTTTACCACAGGGCAGATGACATATCAGTAGCTCCTCAGAGATGGAAGTGAATTTGATGAGTGATTGAGTTAAATCATGAAAAGTATGAAAGCAAAGATAGACATCGAGGTCATTGAGTGGTGGTGGTGTGGATAGCGACCAATGATACATTATTAGTGTTTGGAATTTTCTATTATTACTTTTAATAGAATAAGACTACTATATGTGTCAGTTTTGTCATTATTTGAGAATACAGATGGATTCTTTATTCTTTTACTTACTGACTAGATTGTGGTGAGACTTAGCATTTGTCTGGATTCATGGTAATGTGGTTCCCCGGCTATTGTTGGTAACTGCAGGTGGTTCTTAACACATTAACTGCCATATGAGTTGTGTTTAACTCACACTAGTTTTGAGCCCCGGGCTTCATGAAGCAAAACCCTGCCGTTGGTTCATGAAAATATTACTTGTTGATGTTCTTATTGTTACAATTAATATTGACAGTTTAATTCTAAAAACGTGGATTAAATGAATAGAAGTCAATAAATGTCTTTTTTCTATTTATGTTTACCTTTAAATGACACTTGAGACTAACAAGTCAAGAGAAACACTTTACCCTTATGAACTGTTTTTCAAGTTTTCACATTACTTTTTACATTACTAATTTTTAAGTTTTCATACTACTTTTTGTTGAAAAAAACACAGAAAGTAATAAAAAATAACATTTTTCATTAAATTAGGATCGTTTTGTTTTCAAAGTTTTTATTCTATTTGTGTAATAAAACAGTGTGGCCCCAAGGGAAAAAAAATTTTCTAGAGTGACAGTCAATGTGTTAAAGCTCTGTGATGTATCACATGATTTCCTGTCTTTCAGGTTGTCTTGGAATATTTCTAAGATTGCCTTATCCAAATTAGCAGAAGATTTGAGTTTGAGGATCATTTCTTCAACAAAGATTTGTTGAGTCCATATTGCATATAAACAATATGCCAGACATCGGGGATTCAAAGATGAATTAGAAATGATTCTAATTCATAATTTAGTAGTTATGGCAGACTTTATTTGAAGTTCTCAGTCACATGTATAATTGATGATGAATCTTCAACAGTGGTTTTTAACCTGGGATACCAATATTCACCATCTGAGAAGCTTTTTGAGTTCTAATATCTACCAAATTCTGGGTGATGCTGCCCATAGGAAATCCTCCTAATTTTGAAGGACCTGGGCTAGTCTAATTGTAGATTAAGATGTATTTGAGATTTTGGCTTCTGACAATTTGGCAGCAGATCAAATGCCAAAACCCTGGAAAAATTTCATACATAAAATACATATTTTTATTTAAGATCTTTGTGTTATCAAAGTTATATACGTTATCTTTTGCGTGTGTATCAAAGTAATACTCATTTTTGAAAATTAGGAAAATTCAGAAAAATTGAAGAGAGGAAGTATCAGAAAACCATCTATAATCTCACCTACCTAGAGAGAAAATGCTATTATCAGTTTTGGCATATTTTCTCCTAATCTTTTTTTTTTTAAGCCGTTACTTTCTTTTTGTAGTTGAAAATATACATCTTTACCTTCTCCTCTAGTAGTTATATTACAAAGTTGTCACCTGGCTCTCAAGGCCTTTTGTGATCTAGACCCTGTAGCTAGATCTCTGATCTCCTTTACTTCCCCTAATTCTGTCCAGCCACATGGTCTTCTTGCTGTTCCTCAAATACACTGAGAACACTACCATCTTAAAGCCTTTGCATTTGCTGTTTCCTCTTCCTAAAAATGCTTCCCCAGGTGTTGCATAGCTAGCTCTATTCTATGCTATACATGTAGGTCTCTGCTCAAATGTTACCTCCTTAGAGGGGCTTTCTTGATCACCTCTTTTAGAATGACTCCTTTCTTCTTTCCTTTTTTGTTTTTTTTAAATCATACTTTTCATTACGTTCCATTTATTTTTGTTTTTTTGTGTATATTCTTATCATCTAAGAGCGAAGGTGCCATGAAGGCAAAGATTGTACTCTTAACAGTTGGTTGCCTGGCAACTAGTGTGTTGCCTTGCACACATAGTAGGTTCTTAGCATTTGTTGAGTGAATGAATAAATGAATGAATGAATGGCATATAGTCAGCCCTCTGTATCTGCAGGTTCTGTATCCAAGGATTCAACTAACTGTGGATAGAAAATATTAGGGGGAAGAAAAACGCAATGCAACAATAAAAAATATAGTACAGCTGTTTACATAGTATTTACATTATATTAGGTATTATAACTAATCTAAAAATATATGGGAGGATGTGCATAGGTTATATGCAAATATACCATTTTATATGAGGGACTTGAGCATCTGCTGATTTTGTTATCTGTGGGTGTCTTGGAACCAATCCCCTGCTGATATACTGAGGAACAAGTGTATTTTCCCTTTTCAATATAAGCTCATCATTTTAAACAGTCATTTAAATGAAATACATTGCATCATATAATGAATGTGCCAATCATATATATTTATTCCTTTGACCCATTAAAAGTATATTTTACATTTTTTTTAGATTTTGATCTTGGCTCCTACAAGAGAGATTGCTGTACAGATACATTCTGTTATCACAGCTATTGGAATCAAAATGGAAGGCTTAGAGTGTCATGTCTTTATTGGAGGGACCCCGTTATCACAAGACAAAACCAGACTTAAAAAATGTCATATTGCTGTTGGGTCTCCTGGTAAGATAACCAAGTCTGTTGGTAACTGGAGCTTTTAAAGAACTTAATACTTTTAATATAATAATGAGGATAAATAGGAGTTTTTGATAACTGATAATTATTTTGATTAGAAATGAAGAGCATTAAACCAATGAGATAGAGGCACATGGCGGGATTACCAATGGAATTTATGAAATCTCCAATCATAAGGATGTTTGAGAATGTACATGAGATAGGCTTCTGAGAAGAGGAGAAATGAGATGACTTTCAGGAAGTCTTTCTCAGTCATGGGTTGGGATTATTCTTTGGCTTTTCTATTAATGTTTGGGTCGTGAATTACTCAGAATTAGAATCTAGCATTTAGCGCCTTAGCACTCAGATCTTTTGATAGGAATGGTGTTTATTTTTCATACTTATTGGTGATGAAACATGAGAGAAAAATAATGGGTTTAAACAAGATCAGAACTCAAGATTTCTAATTTGTGGTTTAGTGTGTGAATACATAACAAAAGTTGAGTCAATAAATTGAGCAGTACACCCTGTGAATAAGTAGAGTAACAACATTGGCTGAGGTTTGCACAAATATATCATAAATATTTCAATGTGTTCTTTTTTGGAATTTAGGCAGAATTAAACAACTTATAGAACTTGACTACTTGAACCCAGGCAGTATACGTCTCTTTATTCTTGATGAAGCAGATAAGCTCTTAGAAGAAGGCAGCTTCCAGGAGCAAATTAAGTAAGAAAACTAACTAACTAACTTGACTATTAAAATGATGCCCCAAAGTATCTATCTTTAGCTTTTCAAGGTGGTGATTACTGTCCGAGTAATTTCCGTATATTTTTCTTCTATTTTGCAGTTGGATTTATTCTTCTTTGCCTGCCAGTAAACAGATGTTGGCAGTATCAGCTACTTACCCTGAATTTTTGGCTAATGCTTTGACAAAGTACATGAGAGATCCCACTTTTGTAAGGCTGAATTCCAGTGATCCAAGTCTGATAGGTGTGTACAGATTTTGGATACTTACATTGGGTTTTTTTTTTTTGTGATACTCTGGAACTTTCCCTTGCCTACTTGTCCATTGCTGGTTTGTAGTTGCCATTAGGGGATAGCAGATGGGTTTAACTGACAACTCTTGACTTCTTTGTAGGTTTGAAGCAGTATTACAAAATTGTCAATTCATACCCTTTGGCTCATAAGATTTTTGAGGAAAAGACTCAACATTTACAGGAACTCTTCAGCAGAATTCCATTTAATCAAGCCTTAGTCTTTTCTAATTTGCACAGCAGGTAATACAACTTAAAAGATCATCTGGGGAATTTGTGAAATAAAAGAATAGGCATGGGGCAATATTTGTAAAATTATAACTTTTTATGTTATTTTTCATAGAGCACAACATTTGGCTGATATCCTTTCTTCTAAAGGCTTTCCTGCTGAATGCATTTCAGGTAAGTTCATCTTTTCGTTTAATCTTTGTTTAGTGTGCTGACTTGAAGCCTCCAAAGTCAGGAGAAAGAAATACTACTTCATGAGTTGCCTTGTGAGTGTGAGGTTACACTGAATCTTCAGAGTAAAGGAAATTTCAGGCTTACTTTTCATTGGAATTTGATCAGTATCCTTGTATTTTTAAGGAGTAACTTGGTATATAGTAAAAAATTAGAAAACTAGTGTGCAAAGACAATTTTATTAAAATCTCTTTGAGTTATATCCACAAAGAACTTAATTCTATAAAACAAAGTTTGTTGTCTTAAGAGAAAAATATTTTGTTTCTTTACATAATCATTGTTAAAATACTGAGAATGACTAACTGAAATAACCGAATCATGGTCTTGTGGAAGGCAAAAGTGATTCGGTTCTTGCCACAAACTTAAATTATTACGACTGGCCTAATAGGAATGAAAGACTTATAGCAATTTTTTGGATCAGTGAGATCCTTTTTGGAGTTTGGAGTTTTGTTTTGTTTGTGTCTCGGTTTTTAACCTGTTAGCTTGAGCTTGTTTAGTCATGGTATATCGTGAGATACTGGGGAGACTGTTTTCTAATGAACCAATATTTTGACTGTAGATCACACTTCAACACCAAATTTATAAACAGTTGATTAAAACAATTTTATTTTCCTAAGAATGGTTTGTTGTATTTCATAGGTAACTTTGCAGATAGAATGTTTTATCTATAGGCATTGTCTGGTCACCATTTAAAATTGATTTTTGAATTTCAAGTTCATTATCTAAACCATATTTTAAAAGATCCCCACTTTAGATCTTAACCCAGATTTGCACAGAAGGATAGAATTAACTCTGGATGGTGTATTTAAAGTGTTAAGACTGGGAGTTATGATTTTTGCTTTTTGTGGATTTGATAAATATGTATTAGCTTAGTTTTTATGACTTTCTTTTTGGGTCTTTTCAGGCAACATGAATCAGAATCAGCGTCTTGATGCTATGGCTAAACTGAAGCAGTTTCATTGCAGAGTCCTCATTTCCACAGATTTGGTAAATTTCCTGTTCAGTTTGGGTGACTAATCCATCTTGACATATGTTCTATTATCATATGTACAGATTTCATCTATTATGTGGGTGTATCTAACAAGAATACCAGAAGATAATTATCTTTTCAGTGCTGGGGAAAATGCTTTCTTAAAATGTCTTTAATATTTTGATCTTTGTTCTTAAAATTAGTCAGTCATTAGGAATGAATTTCCTTTTCCTCCACTCATAAATATCCTCCTGTTCTTAATTTGGCTTTTGGTTATACTAGAAGAATATAGTGTATATTGGTAGCCATGCTATAGTTAATGCAAACAAATAATTGCTGTCTTCTTCAATTCAAGACTTCCCGTGGGATTGATGCTGAGAAGGTGAATTTGGTTGTAAATCTGGATATACCATTGGACTGGGAGACATATATGCATCGGATTGGCAGAGCTGGACGTTTTGGTAAAAAAAAAAAGAAAATGAAAAGTTTGAGTGCTTTCTTTAAGGGGAGGAATCTATAATGTGACAGGTGGACTTGGAATGTCACTTATATGAAAATGATTTACTACTTAATATTCCCTCCACTTTAGGTACTTTGGGACTGACAGTGACCTACTGTTGCCGGGGAGAAGAAGAAAATGTAATGATGAAAATTGCTCAGAAATGTAATATCAGCCTTCTCCCTTTACCAGGTATATTTTGTCTGTTTCATTTTGCTGTCAAAATAATAATTGTAGTGATGATGGGCATAATAAAAATAATAGCTAACACAGTGCTTTTGATAGGTTGAGTACTGTTCCCAGTACTGTATGATATTAACTCATTTAATTTTCACCATGATCCTACGAGGTATGTATGATTGTTATCTGCTTTTTGTAGGTGAGGACATTTAGGCATAAAGAGGTTAAGTAAAGTAAAGGTGTTACAGCTAATAAGTAGTAGGGAGAGGTCTGCAAGCTAACTATTATTGGTGCATGAAGAATGAAAAATGTTCTATATTCTATTTTTTTAGTGGCCTTGCGATTTTTTTTTGTTCTTTGATATAAGGGGGGATATTTTACCTCTTTTAAGTTGCTGTGAAGGTAATTCTTGCCGTATTCTTTGTCACCATGGGAACGAACAGTATCTTTAATTTGAATACTATCTTGAAAAATCTGAAGTGTTTTTCTTTTGATTTTAGTCATTCATTTTTTTGTGCTGCTTTTTAAGTGCTGTCTTGGAAACAATGTTTGAAACTATTAATGATCTCTTAAAAAAAAAAACCCTAAAAACTCGTGGGGCTGGGCGCGGTGGCCCACACCTGTAATCCTGGCACTCTGGGAGGCCAAGGCGGGCGGATTGTTTGAGCTCAAGAGTTCGAGACCAGCCTGAGCAAGAGCAAGACCCCATCTCTACTAAAAAAAATGGAAAGAAATTAGCTGGACAACTAAAAATATATATATATAAAAATTAGCCGGGCATGGTGGCGCATGCCTGTAGTCCCAGCTACTTGGGAGGCTGAGGCAGAAGGATTGCTTGAGCCCAGGAGTTTGAGGTTGTTGTGAGCTAGGCTGACGCCACGGCACTCACTCTAGCCTGGGCAACAAAACGAGTCTCTGTCTCAAAAAAAAAAAAAAAGCTCGTGGGTAGAAATACGGTTTATTTGATGTGCATGTTACATCGAGAGTATACACTATAAATACACATATATAGCTACATATGCATAAATGTATACATGTATAGTATATTCATGACCTTGTAGAATATGGGATGTGTGGTTATTGAATAAATATGACTGTATTTTGCCGATTTTTTATTTGATTTCTTTAGTTATTTTACAAAGCTAGATTAAGCACAGATCTGGGACTACTGTGTATTCTAGTAGTTCTGGCTTGGTAATAACTCATTTTATGATCTTTTACAAATCTCTTTAATTGCCCTAAGTTTAATGTCGTGATTTATAAAATATTTTAGAGTAGATGGCCTTTAGGTTTTGTATCAGTTCTCAAACTGTCAATTCTTTCTATGTATAAGTCAATTGATAGTTTGATATGGAAAAAATAAATTGAAAATTGGTAGACGACTTCTTATAGGATTCAGTATCATAGCATCTAATGCTAAAAATAAAATTTGTCTTTGGATACTGGAAAATGATATATTTGGATCTTTATGTAATGTTAACAGAGCCCAGAAATCATGAGAAAATGATATTCATGCTGTTTGATCTATATTGGACTGGGAACTTGTATGACAACAGACTGTTTAGATGAGGTGCCTGGAGCAGAGGTGGGAGGGATGTATGTATGATAGGCCTACGCAAGCAAGGGATATCATCTGAGTAGGAATCAGTTTTAGGTATAGAGTTCAGCAAAGGATCAAGAACCTCCACTGAAGAATCCAGACCTGAGAGATTTAGTGGATTCAGATACATGGAACATAAACAGCAGCAACCAAGACAGGCAAGATCTTTGGAAAGCAGGGATTCAGAATATCTTGTCTGCCTAAGACAAAAATTGATCACACTTTGGAAAGGTCTGAGTGTACAGGTAGGGGCAAATTGTCACACCTGGATGGAATAGGAAATTTTGAAGCCAGAAACTTTTAAAAAAGTGTCATTGATACCACAGGTCTTTTCACAGTTATCTAGGTTTTTTTTTCCTGTAGAGCTTTTCTTTCTACTGTTAAGGACAGTGATTTCCCCATGTTGGAGTATAGGGTGACAGCTTCAGTTGGGTATACAGAGTTGCAGTTGTATTTCCTAGTTGATAAGCTTTGGGGAGCACAATCCATTTTCTAATACCTTGTTTTGCTGTCAGCAGTAGTATGATAAAGGGGAGGGACTGGGGAGAGGGAGCAGAGAAAAGATGGGAGAATTGGTGCCGATTTGTATGGCATTTCTAGAGTAAGGTCTTTTCCGAATGGAAGTAAGGGGTGGTAGTACTTGCGAGTATGAGATGGATCTTATACATTTTTCAGGCAAATTTCTTTAATGAAGGATTGGTTAGGTTTTTTAAAATGTATATTTCTTAAGCTTCTTAGTATATTATTTGCATGTTTTGTTTCTTAAACTTGTTTGACCATGGAAAACTTTATGAAATATTCAGAAAACTGGTCTAGAATGGCTTGAGAATTTTAATATTTTCTTTTTTGTGTGTGTAGATCCCATTCCTCCTGATCTGATGGAAGAATGTTTGGATTGGGATGTGGAGGTTCAAGCTGCTGTGCATACCTATGGCTTAGCAGGTGTACCTACCCAACCCCTGAAAAAGCAAATTCAAAAAATGGAGAGAACCTTTCAAACTCAGAAAGCTCATGGTAACCACTCGGCTTCCTCTAGAAATACTTCTGTATCTGCACAGTCTGTCAAATCAAAAAATAGTACCAAACAAAAGCTTCCTGTGAAAAGCCACTCAGAGTGCGGAATCATGGAAAAAGCAATGTCTCCAAAAGAATCGGGTTGTGCCATACGATCGGAAGAGCAATTAAAGAAATCTGTTCAGACCCCTGTTGAGAACTCTACCAGCGGTCAGCACCAGGTCACAGAAGCTTTACCTGTGTCACTCCCCAAAATTCCTTGTCTGTCTTCCTTTAAAACCCATCAGCCATGCACTTGGACCTTTGCAGAATTGGTAGAGGATTATGAACACTATATTAAAGAGGGGTTAGAGAAACCTGTGGAAATCATCCGGCACTATACAGGTCCTGGGGATCAGACTGTGAATCCTCAAAATGGTTTTGTGAGAAATAGAGTTATGGAAGAGAGAGTCCAGATATTGGCAAGTAGTAGCCAATCTCGAGACTCTGAGAGTGACAGTGATTCTTACAGCTCGAGGACTTCTTCCCAGAGCAAAGGAAATAAGTCATACTTAGAAGGTTCTTCAGATACTCAGCTGAAAGATTCTGAATCTGCTCCTGTGGATGGTCATATCTCTTTGGAACAACCTCTGAATGGAAATGACATCCCCAATCTAGAGCAATATCAGCAATCACCTGAGATCCAGATAAAGGCAAGGCATAAAGAGGGGGTTAGCCAGAGAGCTAAGCAGAGCCGGAGAAACCTACCCAGGCGATCTTCCTATCGATTGCGGACAGAACCCCAGGAAGATGGTTGGTGTGACTGTCCTGGGGAAACACATCCGAGTTTTTCTGATACCTATCAGGATTATGAGGAGTACTGGAGAGCTTACTACAGAGCATGGCAAGAGTATTATGCTGCTGCATCTCAGTCATATTATTGGAATGCTCAGAGACATCCGAGCTGGATGGCAGCCTATCACATGAATACCATTTATTTACAAGAAATGATGCGTGGTAACCAGTGATTATAGGATACTCCTGAGACAATCAGGAACTATCAACAAGTGATAACTTTGGATATCCATCCTTGACCAGTAGTACAGTGGCATATAGTGGCATTTTTGAAGAACTTGACTTAAAGCTTTCCACCAGGATACAACTGTTTTTCAGATTGTTTTGATTTAGGCCAGGTATATTATCTTCGTTTTTAAGAGTTTTTAAAGAAATTTCATCAGATTCTTGAAAGAGAATTTTTGGGACGTAGAGCTGAAGGTCCCAGGGTGCCATTTTCTATAAGCTGTTCCTAAAAGAAACATTTAAAAAGATGACATATATACCACTGCTTACTTAAAAAAAATAAAAAATAAAAACAGTTGAGATTTGAAAAGTAATGTTAGTTTGCTGTGGAGTTCTTTACAAAAGGCAGGGGCTGCATTTCCTTCCATAGAGGTGCATTCTTGTGGAAATTTGTAGCATTATAGTTCAGAAAATCCTCTTTTGAGTTTAGGCAGGAAGAAATATGTATTTTCCATTTATTATTTATTCGTATGTATTCATGGGGTACAGTGCAGTGTTGCTACCTTGATATATTGCATTGTGGTGATGTCAGGGCCTTTAGCGCGTATGTCACTAAAGTAATGCACATTGTACCCACCAAGCAACTTCCCATCATCCATCTCTCTGACCCCTCTGAGTCTCCGTTGTCCATATTCTGCTTCTATATGTACACATTACTTAGCTCCCACTTATAAGTGAGAACATGTGGTATTCGTCTTTGAGTTGTTTCACTTAAGATAATGGCCTCCAGTTCCATCCATGTGGCTGCAAAAGACACAATTTCATTCTGTTTTATGGCTGAATAGTGTTCCATCATGTATATATATATACCACGTTTTCTTTATCCAGTCCTCTGTTGATGGACACTTAGGTTGATTCTGTCTTTGCTATTGTGACTAATGCTACAATAAACATACCAGTGCAGGTATCTTTTTTTATGTATTGATTTCTTTTTCCTTTGGGTAGATTCCTAGTAGTGGGATTGCTGGATTGGATGGTGGTTCTATTTTTAGTTCTTTGGGAAATTCAGGAAGGAGTATTTAAACATTGCTTTAGATTGTCCTATTTTAGGTACTTGGTTCGATGCTATTTGCTTCCAGTAAAAATACTTGTTTCCAGTAAAAACAAATTTAGCTAAACATGTTGACATGTTGACTGTTTATCTTTTGAATGTCTTTTGCTCTTGAGATTGTGAAAGCTGCCCATATTTTTACCAACTGTTAAATAGCTAAGAGTCGTTGGTGGCAGTCTTATCTTTGTTGGTTCAGGCATCCTTTAATGAACTGAATGAAAGCTATAGATTGACCCTAGAAAATTTCTCATTCTGTAAACAGAATTGTGAGTGTAATTTCAAGGGGTTCATAGACCCTCTGAAGCTCATCTATGGAACCCAGGCTAAGAACTGACCTCTACTGGTAGGCTAAGGAAAAGTTCTAGCTCTTAGTTTTAAGTATTTTGTGAAAGCTGGAATTCATGTTCAGATTCTTCTCAGTGTGTCCTAATCTTGTGTCTTCTAGAAAATTTTCCCCAGTTTTTTTACCTCTAATGCTTGGATCCCAGGGGAGCTGTCATTTTTCTGAGATAGTGCAGCTTTAAATCGTGATTTGGAAAAATGTAAGGGAAGTTAATATTCTTTCCTTTTTTCTCTGGAATTCCTTTTATGATTAAGCTTTTCATTCCCAAAGCTTTCTGTGAACTGGATTTCTGGTGAGAGAACCCCTTCTGTATAAAGATGCATATTCACGTCACTTTTTAAAATGCAAGCCCTTCTTTCCTGTGTACATACTGGTCTAGACAGTATAAACACTTTTTCTCTGGGCTATCAGCAAACACCCACAGCCATTGTCATTTACTCCCCAACACCCACATAAGACAATCCTAAACTGCTGTTTAACTTGGATTCCTGTCATCTGGGTTGGGCAATGGTAGGCTTTACTTAGTAAATATATCGGTACTGTATGTGTATTGCTAACTTAGAATGAATTATTTAACACTGTAGATAGCAAATCCATAATTGGGTCCAGTATGTCATTAAGAGGTAGAGATTTTAATTACACATTTAAGTAAGATCCTGTCATTGCTATATAATTGAATTTACTTCTTTTTCTACCCTTTCTCCAACAATATAGCCAAGTTCACAGTTCGTCATTGCTAGGGGATTTTAATTAGGGTACTACTGCATCTTAATTAGAGATGAGGTTACCCATTAGTCTTCAAATTAATTGGATTCTGTCTATTTTGCGTTTGCTTTTTTCCTCCCACAGAAAAATAAGCTGGAGGTGAGCACATGCGTAACATACAAAACCATTAATTGCTTCGATTTCCATAAGCATTTACCGGGAAAACTGTAGCTGCTACCTTTCCAAATAAGAGAGGTGGTTACAGTGGTGGATGTGGAAGGAATCTGCTGTTATTTGTGCATGACTTAGCATGGAATTGTCAGTCCAGGCGCATGTCCTCAATCTGTTAGGAACCATAGAGGGGTTTGAGGTAAATTCATATGAGAACACTCTGTGGTGTAAAGAAGAGTACTGGTCCTGGTTGAGATTGCTGCTACTCACTTTTTAGCCTTGTACTAGTCATTGAATCCCAAAGAGTCCAGTTTTCTCATCAAAATGAAAGTTGTACCAGAAGATTTTTAGGGTCCCTTCCAATTACAAGATGTAATTGTTATATGACTCATTCTGAAAATACTTTCTAATTAGGGAAAAGGATAATCAAATTTATGAATATGGAGAGCCTTTATAAAGTCAGGTAATTTGGATACTTTTACATCAATACACTTTACAACTATTCATATTAAGCCTTAACTTGAGTTAGGCCAGCAGTATTAATGTGTAGAGAGATCTTTGGGAAATCTGTTTCTTTGCGTAATTCTGACTTAGAATACAAATTATTCTTTGGGTACTTAAAAGTAATACTTTCTAAAGTGTTGCAGTAACATCGACTAACCTTTTAAAAACGTGGTTTAAAGGTAAACTTCAGCCCCTGAATACTAAACACAATTGAACATGAATCAGTACTTGGGATCAACCTGTAGGAGACAAGGAAGTAGTCTGAAGTTCTAGGGTTTTTTTCCCCTGCTCCTTAAATATAAGTAAATCTGTGTTAATTTTTAAAAATACATTTTTGATAGCCGTAGGATGCCACTGGAACTCCATCATGAGGTTATTCCCTTGTTTTGAAAGAATGTTTATTATTTTGTACCTCTGTGTCCAAGAACATATGTCCCAATTGACATTAGCTTTTTAATGAAAAAAGATGAATTGCTCAATGCACATCTGGTTTCCAGTTACTTTCCACCAGATTATTTGAGCTGTGGATCTGTAGTGACACCTAGTGGTGATAAGGATGTAAGTATCAGGGATTAGATTAAAATGACTTTTACAGCCAATTTCAAGGGCCTTTGGGCATCATGCATTTACCTCAATGTCCATTTCTGTTACTGTTTTCATCCATTTGGATCTGGTTGTTGTGAGGAAATTAAAAGGATTCGCATTGTAGTTGCTACATGGTGAAACAAGAGAGTGCCTATTGCTCTCATCTAAATCAGAATTGTTAAGGTTAGAACAGATCTTCAAGATAACTAATCATTTTTTTTAAGAGATGGGGTGGGGGTGGAATCCCACTATGTTGCCCAGGCTGGACTTGAGGGCATCCTCCCGCCTCAGCCTTCTGAGTAGCTGGACTACAGGAAGGTGCCACTGTGCCCCAATCCCACATTTTTAAGATGAAGAAACAAACTAAAGATAAAAGAAAGTTACTGACACGAAGTCATACAATTAAGTGATAGAACCTAAACTTGAGCTTCTGCTATCTGATTCCCAAGCTCTTTACTCTATACAGCACTAAAACTTTTTTTTAATTTGTATAATTTTATGGGATGTATGTGAAATTTTTTACATGTATATAATGTGTAGTGATCAAGTCAGAGTATTTAAGGGTGTCCGTCACCTGAGTCCTATACAGCATTTGAGTTTCTTTTTAGTTTGAGACCTTGCTTTAGACAAGGGACTAGATACTCTATGTAGCCTCAGCAGAACCAGTACTGATACACGAAGGCAGATTTTCTTTCAATAACATGGAGTTGGGCCTTAAAATAGAGCTATTGACAAATGCAATGAAATGCTTTACCTGTTAGCACACATCCATAGATAAAGTGTACAAGCAGGCAAGCACTGTCAGGGATGTCATAGAGGGAGGTGCTTACGTTGGGGAATGGGGCAGGAAGAGTACACTACACCTTGAATTCCCTTGTGAGATTCTGTGACTTTTCTCTAGCGAGGTAGAAAGCCTCTGTTTGTTTGAATTACCCTTATTTTCTAGTGTATAGCAGCACCTTTGGGAGGAAAGGAGAACTGGTATTAAAAGAAACATTCCTAGTCATTTTAGGGTTTGTGGCACATAGTTTGTTTAATCCAGATTGGATACATCAGGTACAGCAGTGGCACACGACTCAATACTGTAAATGATATACATGTTTTAACATATGCACTACAGTTTCAAAAGAAGACGACAGGAAACTCAAGAGTTTTTTTTTTTCATAGAAAGTTTTCACATGTTTATCTTCCTGCAGTTTTATACAGTATATTTCTTCTTTGCCATTATGATGTTGGTAAGCAAAGCCCATTTATTATACGAAAATAGAAAAGAACACACGATGTTTTTCACGATAACATTAATGGGGGGGTGACCTCTAAGGAAAACACTACATTGGAATGTCTGATTATCAAAAATATACCATCCCTCCCACCTCCCAGGTTTGTAAAATAGTCCATTGGTCCAAGGAGCCCCCAGGACTTGGATCAGTGCCCTACACTGGTTAGAATGACATCATCCAGTGTAGTTAAGTAATCTGCTAAGATAAATGTCATCCCACACTTGATGAGAAAAAAACATAGAACATTCTGAATAGAAAACAAGACTCGAAAGGAACCTCTTTAAAGCTGTTTCATTTTTTGATAGCCACTTTCTCTTAGTTTTAATGATTTTCTTCATGATGCTCTTTGGGCTCCAAGGGTCATGGGTCGTAACAATGTTTTTCCTTCATCTAGTCATTGTTAAAGCTTTGCAAGTAATGAGATTTCATCAGGAAAATCATAAAGGGAAAATAAAAGTTTGTCACAGTTACCATGCCAACCAGTATAGAAAGGAAACTAATATTGCCTTAAATTTAACAGCATTGTGATCTTTCTGCCTTATAGTTACCTGGTAATTGAAGAGAGGGAGCCTGGATGACTGAAATTCATTAATAACCTCAAAATCTACTGTTAGCTCAATTTCAACCACTACCTCTGCAAAATAAAAAAGACAAGGAAAAAGTCTAGGTACATAATGTTTCAATGTACATTTTCCTTGCCTACGTTCTAATAAGTGACATATCCTGAACTGCAGGATACTTTGAAAACTGGATAAAGTCCTCAGCACATCCACAAGTTTACTTTTTTGTTAATTATGGATCAGCATTAACTGTCCACTTTGATTTCTGCTCAAATTCTGTGTGACTGTAAACTAATGTGTTCAACTGTCATTGAGACCATATATTGGTCTTTTGAAAGGGAGTCTATGCAGTTAGTCCTGAGCTTGGCACTAGTTATTAAAATAGAGGATGAAGAAGAAACAGAACAGAGTTTGCTTCTGAGATCCCGGTTCAGGATGGTTTGGAATGGAATGCTTCCTCCCCCTGATCACCACCCTTGAAATCCAGGGATTAAAAATATAAGCAGGCCTCCGAGCAATGCAATATGGTGTGGAGGAGAAATGCCAGGACAAGATGTCTAAGTCCTGGACTGCAATCATAGTTCTGCCACTAACTTGTCATGCGAACTTGGGTAAGTCACTCAGCTTTGCACCTATTTTCCTCTCTTTGAAGTAAGAATTTAGTTGCTTTACCTACTACCATCACAGATTGTAGTAAGGACCAGAAGGACTAGGAAAGGTATGCTTGCAATGTCATTGTCCTAGCCTTCTATTCATTGAGAAGAGAGAACATTTGATGGAAAAAACTTAACTATTCACTGTTCTGACAGAATTGACATTCCATAGCTGGTTCTACCCAGACAATAGTGGTTTCCAAAGTATGGTTTGTATTAGTACAGTCAGGTGATTTCCAAGGGCTGTGTCCAAGTAGTACTGACATTTACATAAGACTATGACTCCAGTTATGGCATTGCTCTGAGGGGCACTGGGCATGGTGGAAAAAGCATTATACTAACAGCCAAGGGATCTGTGTTCTGGTCCCAGCTCTGTCGTTCCATGACTGTGTGTCTTTGAGCAAGTCATTTATATCTCTGGGCCTCAGCTTTCTATACTGTAGAATGAATTAGACAGTCTTTAATCTCTTCTAGTTCTGATATACTCTTAATACTTTTTTCTACATTTCCATTTATTTGACATTTGAATGTAGCTATTAGGTTTCCTTTGCATCTTCCCCTCCTCCCACCCCTTAATGCTGAATGGGATTGAATGGGAGGGTGGTTTGGGGAAATCTTTTATTATGGCGAAGTGAACTATGAAAGCTCAAGAGTCATCATACCAGAAGGCCCCTGGCCCCCAGAAAACCTTGATATCCTGGTTCTTCAGTGACTGGCCGATGAGTTAGACTTATTAAACTGACTCAGCACGCTTTGGACCTTGTGTTTACTTACAAATACTCTGTAGCTGCGCGGCCTGTCTGTGTTCTGTTGTGTAGATCTGCCATTTTCCTGGATCAACATCTTTTTCCTGGGTTGACCAGAGGTGAGCTATGTGCTGTATCCTTGGCTAAGGCTACAGTGGGGGATGGAGAAGAAGGGGATGGTCTAATGGTCTTTTAGGAACTGGCATAATGTGGGCTTTGAAAATGAAATTGAAGGGACATAAAATATTCAGTCCATTAGGGTCAATAAAAAACATGGGAAATTGGGACATGATACTTAAAATTTATTAATTTTTGTGGGAACCACTAAAATGCTCCCTTGGTGCACTATCAAACAGATCCTTGGTTGAATCAGTCACTATTCTAACCCTGTGATGAGCTGTTCTTAAATTAAGCACAAGCAGTTTGTCTGTGTATGCAACCATGTTCCTACTTACCGCTTTATCCCTTTCTTCCCTTGGGTCTTATGATATGTAACATAGATATTTAGACATTCCTAACATTGTTCTATTACCCATTCTTTTAAGAGTAAAATCCTTTTCTAGTCCTTCGCCTGCCTTCTAAGTGGATTCCAGCCTGGTCTTCTGTGTGAGGTGTGTGTATGAAATGAATGGATATAAGTACGTAGTCCCCGATGTGTTTAGGTTGGTTTCATGTGTGTGCATACACACATATTCCTCTGTTCTGGTGAGCTTTTCTGCCTTCTTAGACCTTAAGCTCAGAGGACAAGAACCACTCCATTCCCACATTAAGGGGAAATCCTTGAAGCAAGACCAGAGAAAGAACTCAGTCAGTGGTCAGGGAGGATAAGCATAAGGAGACATGCTGCCTGCTGCCCACCTCTGCTTAGGTGCCACCTCAAAACCTGCTGACTTTCCCTGTCTACCGGGTCAATCGAGCTGGGGTCATAGGGAAGCCCAGAGACA
The DNA here is from genome assembly GCF_000956105.1 of Propithecus coquereli. NCBI lineage: Eukaryota > Metazoa > Chordata > Mammalia > Primates > Indriidae > Propithecus > Propithecus coquereli. Next base: position 804,399 of record NW_012151896.1, read on the forward strand.
GTGTTTTTAGGGTCCCGGCTAGTGAGACTCATTTAGATGACTGCGGTGGGCAGAGAAACTCTTGGTCTGCAATTAAACAGCTAACCACTAAGCTGTGGGATGGATAAGGAGCTTCTGAGGAGCTCAAGTATTTCAGAGTCCAGGCTACAGAGCCTGTAATAGGGTAGCTTGGGATTGGAGAGGGTGGGAAGGGGCTGGTCACTAACCCCAAAGCCCACCTGGTCTGTCTAATGCAGTGAACAATGGTTAGGATTCCAGAAACACTATTTCCAGCCCCACCAGGGTGCAAGCCACTTGAACAGATACGTTGTTCAGGTTTTTCAAGAAATAATCTTTGCTGTCTCACTTGCAAAGAGGTGATCAGGCTTCTCCCCCATTTCAGCTATCTTCAGGGAGGATCAGGCCTGGAGACTCCTCAGACCTCAAGGCATCTTTCATACCAGGTGAGAATCATCTAGAATCTTGTACTTGCTTTCACGCTGTGGAGCATCCTGCATGAGGCACACAGGCTTAACTTTCCACAGCCTCCATGTGGGAGCTGCCTCAGTCCCGGTACCACTGCCCTCCCTGGAGGAAACCACTCATGGGACCTCTTGGCAGAGCTCCGGATGGGCTTTGCGGTGGGTCCTGAAAGAAGGGTACATAGCAAGGTGCCATAGAGGCCGACCGCCGCCGCGGGCCCTGGCTTCTTCCGTTCTCTCCTCACTGGCACATACCAGAGTGGGTTGCTTCTCAGGTGTTGGCTATTTCCTTTTTCGCGATCCCAGTGTGATAAATCTGGTCATTCCCTTCCTTCCCCAGAAACTGAAACTGCAAACACAAGTGGTTCCAACCACAAGGGAAGCACCTTTATTCTATAAGGTAAACTTCCCTACCCCTCATCTCCCCATTTTTACTCATTCTTTCCTCTTCCACAATTGATTCACAAATATAACTCCCAGGCACAAGTCTGTAGTGCTTGGCAGTGAGAAGGCTTTACCAACATGTCTCAGGGTCACCGGGACCCATGTAGAGACAGACGGCTGGACACAGAAACAGCCAGGGGGTAAGTGGAGAGGCACAAGACAGAGGAGACAGGGACAGACAGAGGGAAAGGACTGGTGTGTGGTCACTTGGTAGCTCTGCGCAGGTCAGCTGGGCAGTGTGGGCCCAGGCTCAGTTGACCTCACCCATCTGGGGGAATGGAGAGAGAACTCAGCCATAACTGACTTCTTAGCCTAAAAGCTTTTGCTATAAAAGGAGGAAAAAAAAAAAAGCCCTCACAAAATGCATTGTTTTGGTTCAAAGGTGTTGGGTCCATGAAGAAAAACATTTCACAAAAATCTGTTGGTGTTTTTGTTTTCCACCTTTTCCCATGAATAAATATTATCCATTAAGAGCCTTGAAAAAGGTGCTTAAATACACAGTGTTATATTTTCTTCCTGTTTTGCAAGTGACAGGTTGGCCTCTGTGCTGCTCTTGGTCTTACATTGTCCTCACTGGGGTCTCCGGAAACGACTATTATTTGGTCTGAGGCTCCCTCCTCCAGGCCCTGTGCTGGCACACAGCCTATACCCCCCACCAGCCCGTCCCCGCCTCCCTCCCTCCCTCGCTCTGGCCCCAGTGAGATGCCATGCCACGGGGCTGTGTCCACGCCAGCAGTGTGGACCTCAGGTGCCCTTTGCTGCCTCCTTTTCCTTCCAGGCACAAGTCTCAGCGCTAGGGGTACAATGGGGCAGGCAGAAACAGTGGGGTAAGGGGGGGTGGTCCCAGTGGCCACCCACCAACATGCCAGCCCCCTCCACTCCCCACTACCCCTCTGGCCCTTTGTCCAGTGGTTTTACAAGGCGGAGACCTTTACAACATTGCTGGCTATGGAAGGAATGTTCGTATTGGGGCCTGGGCTGGCAGGGGGTGGCCGACTTTCCCCCTCTGGGGTTAGCGCTGGGGGAGTGGGGATGCTGATGATGGCTGTGGTGATCTGGGATGTTTTGCAGTTTGGTCTCAGTCCGTCGTCTGCTTTCAAATTAAGGCTGGAGCGACTGGGATAGAAAAGAGTGAGTTGATGATGGTTCCTGTTTGCTAGCATCCCAAAGCTTCCTCGAACCCCTGCATTCCCTGCTATAGTAACTAGGAGGAGATTTGGGTGTCCGTCTATCTCTGCCTTTCGTAATCAGCTTGTAATTATCCATTCTAATTATTATTCCTAAACTACTAACAATTACAAAGTCATGTATACTGGGCTTTGAATTTCAGAGTGCACCTCCCCCTCCCCCCAGTGGTTGTTTACCTATCATTTGTGGCATTTGGCATTTGCTTTCCCTGAATTCTCTGCAACTCATTTGGAGGTAGTGGGAGGTGGCCTAAATATAAGCAGAGAAGGGAGGGAAAAGTCAGTCTGTGATTCAAAATCAGCCTGGGATAAGCCGTGAGTAACACAATTATGAAAATTATTTCCTTGAGAAAATGGTGGGTCCATTCTTTGCACTGAGGCAGGTCATTTTTGGACATCTATCTATCTTTATCTATCTATATTTTTTAGGTTTTTTTTTCCTGATATCTAACACCACTTTCAGCCTAAAACTGCTGCTATAGTATCTTCCAACAGTATATAAAGGGCCTCTGGGTTAACCTGCAAGGAAGAGAAGGAAGGTGTGGGGAGGAAGGCAGGTAGGTCATGTGTTAGATGAGGGGCAGCTAGAGGACCCTCAGAGTTCTCCTAATGCTGCGAATGGAATGACACAAGCCTTTGGGGGGTGGGGAGGGAAGCCACCCACCTGGTAGTGAGGGAGGGCTGCTCACTGCCCTGGATGTGGAGCGTGCTGAGCTCCTGCATGCTGCGCAGGCGAGTGGCTGGCAGGTTGGAACTGGGCAGGTGTGTGGTCTTCTTACTACGACGGGAGCAGCAGGTGGTGGTGAGGCCTGGGTGGCTGGACAGTGAGGGACTCCTCGTGGATGGGTAGTTCTGCATTGAACTCTCCATGCAGTTCTGTTCAAACATCTGCTCATCAATAAACTCGTGGTTCTGTGGGAGGCAGAGGAGAAGAAGTAGGAAAAGAGGTAGGGAGGAGGGCTCGAGTCCCCATGCTCTGTATGGCTCCCTGTCTCTGTTCTGGGCCTCGAAGGAAGGGCTCCACCTGCCTCGATCACAGATAAGCACTCAGGAGGGGTGATGTCTCACAGGCATCCAATGAGGAATGAAAGCGAATCATATTGGCAGCCCTGGCCATCAGATTGAAGGGTGAGTACTGCAGTTGTTAAATCACGGCATGACATGCGCCCCTTCTGCAGCTTCGAGCTGAGGGGATACAGAGGACATGGAGGGAGGTAGTGGCATCATCAGAGCTAGAAGCAAAGACTTTACCTTCCAGGCTTTGTATGAGATCTGCCAGAGGTGGCAGATAAGGAATCACTGACTCTGGGTAGTGGGTATGCTAGGTGGCCTTTTCCGGATTTAGTGGGTAACATCCTTATGATGCCTTGGTAAGGGTGCAATGAAAACTTTTACAGGTGCTAAGTTATTCACGGAATTGGGAGAGTATTGCTCCTTAAAGCCAGCGGGTCAAATGGTCAGAGATAGGAATTCTTTTAATTATTGTTTTTTTCCCCTGATTATGGGATATGGATCCTTAATATACCTGGAGACACGAGATTCCCTAGGTTAAGAGTAAGCATGGAAGGGGACTGCTAACAGTCTCCTGACTGGGGGCCACCGGGATGGGGTGTAGCTGAACTCAGGATAACTAAAAAAAACGGTGACTACACATCTATAGCATTAATGGTCTAGCCAAGGCTGGCAAGAGTGAGGAGAAAGTCTGAAGAGAAGTAGCATGAGAACAGAGTTCAGAAAGACACCAGCCCTGGCAGCCAACACCAGGAGTCCCTAGGGAGCTGGGGAGCTGGCAGAGACAGACGGGGCATGTGGACACTTGCAGGACACCAACATTGGTGCCATGTTCCACCACCCCTCCCAAGCCCCTGGGGAGGTCCAAAGAGGGAATCAGCTGGGGAGTTTAGCACAAAAAACTGGAAGCCCGAGCTGGTACTGGGTGTGACAGCAGAGGTAGGCTAAGGCTGGAAGAATCAACAGCACATGCAGAGAACCAGGCCAGGGAGTAAAAAGAGAAGAATCCACAGACTTAGAAGAATCAGAGAGAAAAACATCAATTGAAGTTTTAAAAAGTTATACCTTGATGGTGGAGGTTCGTACAGATAACAGGGGATCATCCACAAGATAGGACAACCCCTACAGGACAACATGCCAACAGAAGATAAAAACACCATTGATTGTACATTCCAGCATTCCCAAGCCAGTTCTGACATTCAATCTTTCCATCCCAGCATTCCACCCTTTGAGTCCAACATTCCACCCCTTGTTCCCAGCATTCTGCCCCCCGGCCTTTTCCCCAACATTCCACCTTTTGGCTCCAACAGGACTCTGCTCAAACCCAGCATTTGCTCCTTCTATCCCAACATTCTGCCTCTCCTATGCCAACATCCCACCCCTTGAGTCCAACATTCCTCCCATAAAATTCAGCATTCCAGAGCTTTAATCCCAGTCTGACATTCTTTCCCTCAGATTCAACATTCCACCCCTTCAATGCCAGCATTCCATCCCCAATCCCAAAATCCATTTCTTCAGTGCCAACATTCCGGCCCTTCATACCCGAATATTTTCACCCACATCCCTCCAATTCACACATTCCACCCAGCACATGCGACTTGGAAAGGGCAGTTGGGTCCAGGCCTACACCTCTGGCAAGTCTGTAACGTTAAGAGAAATTCTGGATATGCAGATATAGTTCTTGAAGATAAATCCTGGAAACTGGGGTTTGCAGAGCACCCTCCCATTTTGGGAGACCTCATTGGGTTCAACTGCCATCCATAGTGTCCACATTTGGCTCAGGTTAAGAGTCATCTAACATCTATTCCCCCCAAATCTGGGAGGCCAGGATATGGAGCATTCAGAATTATAAAGTTCCCTCCTTAGTGTGCTGAGCCCTGACTCTAGGCTGTTTAGGCGAGAGGTCTTAGAAGGAAGAGGGAAGGGTTTCACTTTGTTTCTCTCTGGCTTGTCTACTCTGACTCCTCCATCCCCCTATTCCTAGCACTTCTTGCCAAGGGTCCAGGATTGGTCCCACTGCCCTTCCTTTCAGTCTGTTGGTGAGGCACAAGCATCATTGCACATTCCAGCTGTGGCACCCTTAAACCATGACTCTGCTTTAACAATCAGCCGTTCACAATCGGAATTCCCTGGGAATCGCAGGTGGCTGAGATGGGATGGTACTGCTAAATCCTGGCTAGAGAAACATATGCACTGCCTCCTTCATTTGCTGTCTCCTTTTCCAAAAGGAACGTAGGGAGCAAAGGGAACCACAGATTGCATCAACCTAGCCCCAGAGATGGGACAAAAATTCACACTCTTTTCTACTGTCGTGTACCAATTCAGCCCTGCTTTGAAGGGTGATGCCATCAGAACCAAGAAGCTGACAGGCAGAGCCCTCAGCCCTCAGAAAATCAAGAACTGGGCCGTGGGGACTCGTGTAGGGTGTGGGGGGCTGCTGCAGGGCTGGCGAGCTTGCTCTACTCTGGGGCCTTCCTCCTGAGCGCCGACAGATCTTACCGCTCCCTTTCACATCTGAAGCAGGCAGACTTCAACTTCTGGCCGGTGAGGATGTGAGGACAGCCTTAGAAAAGAAAGGGTCAGGGGTCAGGGATGCAAAAGGAGGTGGCAATGGCCTGGGACTCACAGTGGTTTTTTCCAGGCAGTGCAGCAGGTGATGGTGCTGGCTCTCGATGAGTGATGTGGTCTTGCCCATGTGCTCCTCTTCCGGGGTGCCCTAGGGAGGAAAGAAGGGAGACTGAGTATAAAGCTGGTGGCTCCACCCCACTCCAGCTCCTTCATTTCTCCACAGAAGCTAGGAGGGCAACAGAAAAATCTGGACAAACCCACTTTTAGGGTCAGCATAGAGCATGCTAACGTTTGGGCCAGGGGCCCTTGGTCTAAAGCTGGTTTAGGGGAGGCGGTGATAATCTTTTGCCCTGGAGAGGTATGTGGGCAGGGCGGCTGCTACCTGGGGAAGTCTGGAAACAAGTCCTCCTCAGGGTTCAAACCGGGGCTCTGGAGTGGGAGTGCTGGTGCCTCTGGAGAGAGAAAACAGGCTCTCCTTCCCCTTTACCTTCCCAGCTCAGGTCCTCCAGGCACCTACCGTCAGCTCCAGTGCCTCGTTGAGGAGCCCGTTGCGCTTGCTGTGCAGGTAGGCATTGGAGCTGCCTGTTTTGGCCACACGGATCCTGGCAAGGCGGGCCTTCTGCGATTGGCAGAGACAATGAGAGAGTAAGGGAGATCATGACACAAAAGGACAGCAAGGCTGGTAAATCCGGTGATGGGCTGGCCCAGAGAGGCTGGCTTCCCAGGTGACATCTGATGAAGGGGAGGAGGCTGCTTCTTCCCAGCCTCGTGCATCCCTGGTTATAGACCAAGGGGCTGAGTCTGACAGGTTGTGTATCCCTAACCCCCTCTGTGCAGCTTGGCCATGGTCAGAATTCCCAGGAGTTTCCACTGGTCTGTCTGGCCTAGGTGTGATCCTGGTGAGAGAAATACCACTCATCCAGGTTCTCTCTCCTCCTAAAGGTTTCAAGACCTTTATCTACTCAGCATTGCACAATGCCACGTGCTGTTCAACTGGAGTATTTCTTATCTCTAACTAGACTGCAGACTCCTTAAAGGAATGTATGCGATTCTCCCCCAGGGGCCAGTACAGTTCCCCGCATATGGTAGGTCCTCAAATACTAGTGAATTATGAGAAAAGCAAGTGTGTGTGCTTTTCAACACTTCTTAACTCCTTCTCTGATTTCTATTTTTTTCCTTAGCACTTATTACTAAGATAGTATGTGTTTTATATATTTATCTTGCTACTGTCTCTTTCCTCCACTACAATGTAAACTCTTTGAGGGTAGGAGTTTTTGCCTTGTTCATTGACATATTCTCAGTGCCTAGTAAACAGTAGGTTCTCATTTTTTTTTAAGTTAATAAACGTATTGTATGTCTCTCTTTGGGAGTGGATTCGTGCATGGATGTGTCAGTATATGTCTACTTTGCTGTGCGTCTCAGTGGGAATGAGTGTAGGTGCCTGTGAGAGGTGACCTGGTGTGTGTGTAAGAGAAGGGAGGATGGAACACATGTCCATACACCACTTTGGCTTTAACTAGGCCGATGAAACTCTCCCCAGCTCCAACCTGGGAAGCCTTCAGCAGAGAATGTCCCCTGCAGGAGGGCTGCATGGTGCATTAATACAAGCTATCTCTCTTGCTTGCAGAGGCAATGGGACAGGCTGGACACTGCACATGCTGACTGCTCTTCTCCTTCCTGATGACCATAATCATTGTCGCCATGACAGTGGCACGACCAAAGAGAGAGGCTAAGGAAAGAGTCTCTGGGCAAAGGGAGAAGGCAGAGGAGTTCCTGCTGGGTTAGAAATGCAGCTTAAGTTTCGGGTCCTATAGCTCTGGACCAGGCTCCAGTCTCTTGCTACTGGAAGCAGAAGAGCCCACAAGGATCACAGACCCATCCTAGTGTGGAACGGTTCCTCCCCCTGCCTCTGGGCTAGTCTACATGTAACTTCAGCATAGACCCTGAGCAAGAGAAGAGTCCTTGGGAAATTGTGGCAATTTCTATTTCTTGTCACTCCTTCTCCAAGTGTCTTGTTGAGCTGGCTAATCTGCTAAAGGGAGGCCATAGACACAGGAGTTCAGGCTGTCAACAGAAGCACAAAGGACATGCTGTATCTCTTGTTACCTGGGAAGGCCCCCATTGGCCAGTATCTCCTTACAGGGACAGTTCAACTCCCTTCCCTGGCCTCTAAATATGGGGACAAGGCCAGGATGTGAGCCTGGAAGACCTTCCCATAGATCTGAGGAAGAATGTTCCTTTAGATGAAGGAGAAAACAAGAAAGGGGACCAGGAACAGAAAGGGTGGTGGCAAATCAGCCCTGCCATTCCTCCTCTCTCTGAGCAAAGACTCTGTATCCAAGGTCCGGGTCAATTCTATGCCCCACAAATCCTGCTCCAGCCCTTCCCTAGGTTAGATGTTTACATTCAAGCAAGTTCCTCACCATTTGAGGATGTGGCCCTTATTGCTTTGGGTGCTGGGTGCTGAGAGCGTCATATGGAAATCCAATTGTGTCAAGCTCATTACAGCTTTATATAATCTGATTGAACCACTTAGAGCCAGACTTTTCTCATATCTGGGGTCTGTCTTCATTATTTTCTAGGGATGAAAGATTCTTCTGTTCTCCTTTGTGGTACTTCTTTTAATCTTATCTTACCCTGGGCTCTATTAAAGCCATAGATTATCATATCAAATGCACCATATCATTTAATCATTTCCCACACAGGATAAAGAGGTTTGCAATGTATTTACAGAACCATCCTCAGCACGTGAAATTTTGTGGGGCTCTTTGGCTTGGCTTGGGGCTCCAGAGAGCCAGAGCTTGTGGTTTATGCATATTTTTATGTCCTGTACCCAGCACAGGGCGGCACACTGAGCAGATGTTCGTGCAAAGCTTGTGATGGCTGAGGAAGGAAGATGGTCACACATAGTTGGTTGGGAGTCCATGTTTATAAAGCCATTGTAATGGGCTCCATCCTTGGGTGGACTGGCTGGCCTCACTCCTACCCATGGCCATAAGGACAATGTGGGAGTTAAAAGAGAGCTTAGAGATCATGTCCTGGGCCATTTCAAAGATTAAAAAATGGAGGGCATGAGGGTAAGTGGCTTATCCAGGTCAAGGTGGACTAGCAAGACTTCAGCTCAGGACTTCCAACTTCCAGGTCAAATGCTGCTTCCACAACATTATCCTCTGTCCCTGAATCTCAGCTCTTTTCAGGCAGGTTTCTAAACTTGATGAGCAAATCCCAGGAAGCTGCATTTTCAACAGGTGTGGAGACTCCAGAGTTGGAGGAGAGATCTGGAAGGAGAAGGCCGCCACCCTGGATACAGTTCTAGACACCATCTATGTGCAAGACATAATTCTATCACTCTCTGGGAAGCCTCTCACAACTAAGCCTTTCTATCTGCCTGGCCAGCAGCCCTTTGGCAGTGAGTATTGATATCTCTTGCCTTGGGAGAAGGAGAAAGAGGAGAAGCAGAAGAAGGAGAAAGAGGAAGAAACGGGAAGGCCAAAAGAGATCGTGGACAATTGCACTCTTAGGTATTTACCTCAGAGAAATTAAAACTTATGTTTACATAAAACCCTGTCCATGAATGTTCACAGCAGCTTTATTGGGAATAACCTAAAACTGGAATCATCCCAGATATTCTTCAACAGGCGAGCAGTTAAGCAAACTAGTAAGTCCGTACCACGGAGTACTACTCAGCTATAAAAACGAATAAACTATCGATACACACAACAGCTTGGATGAATCTCCAGGAAGTATATGGAATGAAAAAAGCCAGTCCTCAAAGGCTACCTACTGTATGAGTCCATTTATATAACATTTTTGAAATGAAGACATTTGATAAATGGAGGACAGAGAAATGGTTGCCAGGGGTTAGGGACAGGGCAGGGTCGGGGTGGGGCTATAAAAGGGCAACACATGGATCCTCGTGGCATTGGGGATGGTTCTGTATCTTGACTGTGGTGGTGGCACATGAACCTGCACAGGTGATAGAATCATAAAAACCCTACGCATACACACTCGTGCGCAAGTACAAGTAAAACTGAGTAAGATTGGTGGACTGTCTTGATATCCATGCCCTGGTTGTGATATTGTACTACAGTTTTGTAAAATGTTACCACTGGGGGAAACTGGGCAAACTGTACAAGGGATCTCTATGTATTGTTTCTTACAACTGCATGTGAATCTACAATTATCTCAGTAAAATATTCCATTATAAAAAAAGAATATGGGCAAGGACTAGAACTGGACATGGGGACCAAATGTCCCCCACCAGACGTTCCCCTCCCTCTGGCCACTGCTAGACCAGCCCACCTGATCTCCAGTTCATTTGGCCCAGAGGACATAGTCTCTGAAACAAGTAGTAGCAGACTTATCTTAGTAATGACCCCAAGCAAACCAGTCATGATGAGAAGAGGATGACGACATTAACTTCCTTCTGAGGATTTACACCCGGGGCACGTGGGCTGAAGCTCACCTTTGTGGCTACTGCAGCTCCCAGGTGTGTGGTCTGGGCTGAGAACCATCCTTGGCTTCCCTGACTCCTCCCATCCCATCTCTCCGCTTCCCACTATGCCCTCTGGACCTGCCCGCCTTGACGCACGTGGCAGATTCAGTGCTGCAGGCGGGAAGCACTTTTTTCCCCTCTCACAGCAGCCCAAGGCGAAACAGACAGAGCTGAGCAAACTTGAGGAGAAACAGTATCCAGGCTAGGTGAAAACACTGTAAATATTTACTCTGATTTCAAGGGGACAGAGAAGAGGGAGAGGGAAGGGGACAGGGAGGGAGCCAGGAGGGAGACTCATCTTTAGCAGCTAGAGGGAGGAATAAGCAGAAGTTATTTCTTTTGGATTTTTTTTATTTTTTTATTTTTTGAGACAGAGTCGTGCTCCGTTGCCTGGGCTAGAGTGCCGTGGCGTCATCCTAGCTCACAGCAACCTCAAACTCCGGGGCTCAAGCGATCCTCCTGCCTCAGCCTCCCAGGTAGCCGGGATTACAGGTATGCACCACCATGCCCGGCTAATTTTTTCTATATATTTTTAGTTGTTCAGCTAATTTCTTTCTATTTTTGGTAGAGACAGGGGTCTCACTCTTGCTCAGGCTGGTCTTGAACTCCTGACCTTGAGCGATCCTCCCGCTTTGGCCTCCCAGAGTGCTAGGATTATGGGAGTGAGCCATCACGCCCGGCCTTCTTCTGGATTTTAATCACACCAGATGAGCTTTATAAAGTCCCAGAGGAGAGCTGGGTGTGGTGGTGCACACCTGTAGTCCCAGCTATGCGGGAGGAGGATTGCTTGAGCCCAGGAGTTCAACTCCAGCCAGGGCCATGTAGTGAGACCATGTCTCTTAAAAAAAAAAAAAAAAAAAAGCTCCTGGGGAAATGTCTACTGTTAGATTCTTTGCAGGGGCAAAAAGCAGATGAGATGCTCTTAGAAGTAGGTGAGGATGTGGGCATGGGGGGAAGGTAAGCGCAGGAGCTATCAGGAGCACAGCTGCAACGGGCTGTCACTGTGCGTGCACACCCACAGGCTAGCATGTGAGCCGAGGATTCCTGCGAACCTCACCCCACTGCTCTGCCAAAACCTGTGTCAGCCCTAGCGCCTGGGGTGGGGGTGGGGTGGAGGTGCTATAGGATCCCCGGCCCTTTGGGGTCTCAGCTCCTGGATTTGGAAAGAAGATCCCCTAAACAGGCAGGGGGATTTAGGATTGCATAATGAATTTAGACATTGTTCAAATTTGTCAGCTGACTTGAACAAGGAAAGAGATAAGATTTCCAATTCTGGGACAGCTGGTAGGGGTTGGGGGTGGGAAACCCTGACCTTGGGTGAAGGGGTAGGAGACAGGTCTGGACGGGACAGAGAAGACGGCACAGAGCCAGAAGATAAATCTTCAGGCTGGAACACTACAGACCAGGTCAAGATGTCAAAATACAGCTCAGCTCAGGCAGAGGGGACAGGAAGGGCAGAGGCAAACGCAGGGCACACAATAGGCCACCTGGCAGGGACCACGTGGCAAGGAAGTAACCCAGCTGAGATGCATGGGGCCTACTGCATCCTAGGCGCCCAATAAATGTCTGGAATAAATGAACGAAAGAAAGAAGAAAATAAGGAGACAAAACCCCAAGCCTCCATAAGCCAATCTTTCAGCAAGGTGCCCTCCTGTCCACTGTCCCTGGAAAGGCTGTGACCACACCCCCTGGGGGCTAGGGAAGGGCCACCACATTGTAGCCCAGATCAGAAGAGAAACGAAAGACTCCCCCTCAGACATCCTTTCCTGGTAGGAACCCTGGTTAAGAGTCACCACCCAAGAACCTCCGCGAGCCAGATGCCTTAAAAATGCGCTGCACGAGAGCTGGCCGAGCCGAGTCGCTCTGCAGAGGAGGCTGAAGGCCAATCGGGCAAGGAGGCTTCTCCCTGAGCACCAAAGCCTTACACATCCTGCCTCGCTCTGTGGGTAGGTGACAGTATTTCACCCTTCCCTGCCGTCTTAAGCAGCATATACTGGACATAATTTAAAGCTTTTCTCAGGACTGATGGTTATTCCGATCATCAGCCAAGTTCTGTGCCCGAACCCTACGATGCCCTGGAGGTTACTAAAGCCCATTGTGCCATTTGTCCCTGAACTCAAGGACCTCAGAATGTTCTCTCACGGTATTCATTTTTCTCTATTAAATTTATTTTTGCCACCAGGTTTTGTATAAAAAGAGATTATGTTTCCCAGCAAGTGCTTGTCTTGAGAGGGAGAAGTCCAGGGGGCTGCGAGGGGTGGTGGCCGAGGGAGTGGAGGTAGAGCCGGGGACCGGGGAGCTGCCGTAGGGTATCCCAAAGGGGACAGTCAGCGTCCAGACACCTGAGGCTCGCTGCATTCTAGAGCTGTCAGGGTGCCGGCGAGCAGGAAGGGACATGAAGCCCCTCACCTTCCAGAGCCAGGGGCTGTGGGTGCGGTGACGCTCCGAGGAGCTCCGGGCCTGGCACGCTGACTGCCGGCTGCACAGAGCCCGGGTCCGGGCCTCCCCGGTGCTGCTCCTGCCCTCGACACCTCCTCCACGCCCCAGCGTCCCAGGCTCACCTTCTGCGCCCTGCGTTTATCTGCTCTCTGATTCTGGTGGTAAATCCGGCTAAAGTTGGAAACAATCACAGGAACTGGCAGGGCAATGACCAGAACGCCACTCAGGGAGCAGATGGAGCCGAAGATCTTCCCTGCAATCGTCTTGGGCACCATGTCTCCGTATCTGAGAGAGACAGAGAGAGAGAGGGTGTAAGGGAGGGGCCGTTTGGGAAACAAGTCCGGCGTCCCTGCCAACCATTCGTCATTTGCTCATTCGACAATTGGTGACAGTGCCTGCCGCATGCCAGGTGCTGTGATGCCACCTGACTCTTTGTGTTCACGGAGCCAATGTCCTACAAGGGAACACCATAAACAAATAAGTGAATGCATAAAAAAAATCGTGGCTGGTGGTTGCTGCTATGAAGAGAATAGAGCTAGGTGCCGTGTCAGGTGGCAGGCGTGTGGCCAGGAGAGGCCCGAGGAGCTAACATGTACACTGAGGTCTGAAAGTAACGGATTCGGCCACGCAGAACAGCTGGGGACGGGTGTGTGCGGCAGAGGTGAGAGAAAGCACAGAGGCCCTGAGGGGGTAGGAAAGAGCTTGGCCTGTTCTGGGAATTGTCAAAGGGCCAGCAGGACTGGACACATGAGCAACGGGGAGAGTTACAGCAGCGCACGTTAGGGAGGCGGGGGCCAGATCCCGCGGTGTCCAGCGGGCCACGGCAAAGAGTGTGCATTTTATCCCGAGTGTGATGAGGGGCCGTGGATGAGCTTCCAGCACGAGAGCAACATGATCTCATTCAAGACACCAATAATAACAAATAATAAACTTACCTCCTGTTCATGTGGAGATTTATAATTTACAAGTCAAATTTTTTTGTGAGAGTCTCACTCTGTTGCCCAGGCTAGAGTGCCATAGCGTCATCATAGCTGACTGCAACCTCAAACTCCTGGCTCAAGCGATCCTCCTACCTCAGCCTCCCCTCCCAAAGTGCCAGGATTACGGGTGCGAGTCCCCACACCTGGCCTGCAAGTCACATTTATACATTTCCCTCACAGGAGCCCCACAAGCATTGTGAACTTTGTATTCTTATTCCCATTGAACAGACGCAGAAACTGAGGCTCAGAGACATTACACGGACTGAGCTCATTTGCTCAGCTGGGATTAAAACCCCCTCCTCTTGCTTTTATGTCTTTTCCACTAACCCCACTGTCTCAGAGGGGAACCATGAGCTCTGAAACTCAGCCTCTTAAGTTGCGAGGCCACTTTGGAACTGTGCTGGCTCCTCTCAGAGCTTGGAGAAACTCTCTTAAGTACTTCACACCCTGGCAGCTGCCCCCTGGGACCAGCTTGGCCTGGATCCTGCTCAGTCCTGGGCAGGCAGGCCAGAGCCTCTCTCCTCCAATCAATAAGACACTCTCCACAGCGGTTAAGTGTTTAGTCTCCTCTTTATTGAGATAATTTAAAGCCCTTATTAAGCAAAACGCTGTGATGACTCCTTTGGCCAAAGCCAGAAACACCATCTCCCCCGCCTCTGTGCACTCTGGGTGTCTGGAGCCGAAACAAGCTTAGGATGACCAGGAGTCACTGCTGCTGAAATAGGCTCCAACTCGCTTGTCCTGCCGGGCCCAGGTGTCTTGGGTCTCCAGAGAGAAGATGGAAGGGGGTGGGGTAGGCTGTTTCAGAAGTATGAGTCCTTACCTCCTAAACACCTAAGGGCTTTGTGGAGGCCATGGCAGAGGCTGACAGGTATTTGAGGAACGAATGAACGATCTCACTTAACCCTCTCAATACCATGTGAAGCAGCCTCCTGTTTCGGAGCTGTCTTCCTTCTCCTTTTCCTGGCTCACGCTGTCTTGGACGTGCACTGCTGTTAAGGCCTATGAAAGCTCCTTCTGGATCTTTGGGGCTGGGGTTGCCTCCTCTGCATGGTGCTCAGGGGAGCCCTCCAGTGAAGTGGTTGAGAATGTGGATTCTGCACTTAGACGACCTGGGTTCAAGGCCCACCCAGCTCCACCATAAAATAACTGCGTGACCTTGGGAGAATGTGACCCTGGGCCTCAGTTTCCTTGTTTATGGAATGAAGATCCTAACAGTAACCTGTATCATAATCCTGCTGTGACATACGCAGCATCTATAAACAATAAATGCTATTACTTTTACCTAGGCATTCTGGAAACCATAGTCTCGGTTAATCGGAAACTCTAAAACCACAGTTGGTTGTCCCAAGTTCAAATAATCCCAGTGATGAAGAAAAGGGGGCTGCCCCCTGTAGCATGTTAGCTGGGACTTTCAGCGGGCGTGACTGGAAGGGGGCCAGTGGGCACATGGCCGCGGATGAAATGGAAGCGAGGCCGGAGCATGGAAGAACAAGCACATTTCAGGATGACTGAGGCTGGTGGAAAACACTAAGGACAACAGAAAGATTGTTGGATCCATTTGAAGAAAGAAGGAGGAGAGAAGCTATGCCTACTGCTGGTGACAGATGACAGAGAGAAAGCAGAACGACTCCACTCCCATGGGCTCCGCTGCCTTCTCCATAGAGAAGAACGCGCTTCGTCCTGGAGAGGCCGGGACAGATGCCAACAAGAAGGACCGGGAGCTTGAAGTAGGAGAGGGGGTCACAGGCAAGTGCCCGGCTGAAGCCAGCGAATTTACATCACAGGCCCACATGAATCCGCCCGGGAGACACAGGGCATGTGCAGACGGGGCTGTGGAGCCACTGCCCACGATCCAGGAGAAATCACGGTGCCCCAGAAAAATACCAAGAGACTAGACATGGAAAACGGTTGTACCAGTATTTGTAAAGAAGGGGAAAGGAGTTCTGAGAAACCACAGACCGGTGGGCTTGGCATCCATCAGTTCGGCCATCAAGTTTCTGGCAGAAGTCGAGAGCAGATTATTAAGTGGACAGTTTGAACACTTGGCAAATACACTGTGTTGTCCACGGTGCACACGTTTGCCACATTAACCTTATTTCTTGTTTTGAGAGTAAGGTTAACCGGCTGTTGGATCGGGAGATTGCTACAGACCCACTGCATTGTGATTTTAGCAAGATGTGTTCCTGTCCCAGTTCTTCGTACCCTTCACAAGCTGGAGGAGTGTGGGGTGGGTAGCAATGTGGTTGGCAGGAGTCGAACGAGCATCTCCAGTCTTCTGGCACTTCCCACAGATTACCCACAGTGGTCCTGCGCCGGCCAAGCAAGTTCATGGTTTTCATGTTAGTGAAAGAGCAAATAAGTAAATGAAAGAAAGAATAGATCTCAAGTTTGGTCTCCAGTGGTATGGTCCAGTATTTTCAACATCTTGTATAAAGCCAGAGGGAGGCAGCATGGCCTAATAATTGAGAGAGGACACTGGCTTCAGACCTGGGTTTGAACCCTAGCCCCACAGTACTTGCCAACTAGTTAAGTGACCACGGGCAATTTATTTAATATGAGCCTTTATCATCTATAAAATGGGTTTTATGTCACCAGTCTTATGGCCATAATTAATAATTCAGAAGAAACACTTTATTCAGTGTTTGTGTTAACTGTAAATTCTCTGGAAATAGCCACTGTGGTGGGTACCTGCTGTTTTGTCTGCTGATACCATGTAGGAGCTACCGTATTCCTACAAACCCTCCCCGACACCCCCACTTCCACTAGTCACAGTTACTAAGTTCAAAATAGGGCATCTGACCCAAGCTGAGTCAATCAATTCCTTTCCTTGATTTATTTTTTTTTAAAACTTTATCGAGATACAATTTACACACCATAAAATACAATCGTTTAAACTGTACATTTCAGTGGTGTTTAGTGTATTCACAGAGCTGTGCTTCCATCACCACAGTCTAATTTTAAAACACTTTCATGACCCCTAAAAGAAACCTTGCACCCATTAGCCGTCAGTGACCATTCCACACCCCACCCCTCCGACCTCCATCCTAGGCAACCGCTAATCTACTTTCTGTCTCTATAGGTTTCCCCATTTTGGACATCTCATACAAATGGAATCACATATGTGGCTTTTTGTGTCTCATTTCTTTCATTTAGCATGATGTTTTCGAGATTTGCCCATGTTCTAGCATGCCTCAGTATTTCATTCCTTTTTATGGCTGTGTAATATTACATTGTATGGACATACCACATTGTGTCAACTCATTCGTTAGTTGATGCCATTTGGGTTGTTTCCACATTTTAGCTATTGTGAACAGTGCTACTGTGAACATTTGTGTACAAGTTTTTGTGTGGACATGTTTTCTTTTCTCTAGGAGTCATATGGTGTCATACTATGTTTAATAGTATGAGGAACTGCCAAACTCTTTTCCAAAGTGTCCGTACCATTTTACATTCCCACCAGCAGTGAATGAGGGGTCCAATTTCTCCTTATGTAAGACAACACTATTTATTGATCATAGCTTTCCTGGTGGGTGTGGAGCGATATCTCACTGTGGTTTTGATTTGGACCTTCCTAATGGCTAATGATGTGGAGTGCCTTTCCCCATTCCCTGGATTTTACGATTGGGACCAGATCAATCTCTTTCAAAGAAGTTGGAGCTGCAACAAGCAACGCTCTGGAGGTGTTGGCAGCCATGCTTTCTGCCATGGGCAAAGCCATGCAGTTAGGAAGGAAGAAGGCCGGTGCATAGAGGCAGATGACAGATGGAGAGGAAAGTGCTACGGTTTGAGTTCCTGTTCTAATGCTTACTGAGGACCAGCTTTAACCTTGACTTTCCTGTGGATTAGTTGCTTCACCCTTCCTTTGACCCTGCCTACTAACAAACTACTATTTTTGCTTAACCTTCTTTCATTTCGATTCGATGATGGTGATGAGGAGGAGGAGGAGGAGAAGGCTGCTACTGCTGATTGTTTTAAAGTAAGTTCTTCAAATTTCTAAATGACAGAGCCACTATGAATTGGGGTCGTTAGGAGTCAAAAGGATTTTAACAAGTTTTATTCATGGGTGAAACCAATCAGATTAACTTTAACAAAGATAAATTACAACACCAGCATTTTGATTCAAATAATCAATGACTTGCATAGCTGATGGGAGAGACCTGGCTGAAAGGAGTCTATGCTAAAAACCACTGGGGAATTTAACTTCAACATGGGCCACCAGTGTAACGAGGCTGCTAAAACCCTACAAGCCATGCGGCTGGATTGACAGGAGTGCTGTGTCTGGAGAAAGGGAGTGAGTGGTCGTACTGCTCCTTGAGGCAGACCCCTTCTAGGCTGCTGTGCTGAGTTCTGGGCACTATATATTCTACAAGACATTAATTAACTGGGTCATGTCCAGAGAAGGAAGGCCAGGGTGGTGAATTGTCTGGAAAGCCTCTCAAGGGAGACAATCAAAGGAACAAGGACATTTGGCCTGAAGAAGAGGAGACGGGGAATGGAGGAATGGCAGGGAGCGATGTGCTGGAGCCCAGGCTAGGGGCTTTATCTTCGCCTGCATCAGTGGGTCTCGCAACAGCCCTCCCTACCAGGTAAGGTTAACCCACTTTAGTGACGAGGAGCCGAAGTCCAGAGAGGACAGTAACTTGTTCAAGGTCACTCAAGCAGTAAGAGGCAGAACTACTAGGGCTGGAGCCCAGGTTGTTCTCCATTGCCCCTGCTCTGTCCTTCACGTCCTGCTCCTCGGGGGTGGGGAGGGAGGGTAGGGGGAGTGGGGGATGCTGGGGAAGGGTTGGTTGTGGAGAAATCCACTGGAACTCACCCGCTTCTCTCCGTCTCCCCTGCCTCAGTGGCAGGAGTATAGCACTGTGATTCAAATGTGGACTCTGAGTGTCAGACTACTCAGGGCAAATTCTGGCTCTGTCACTTGTTAGCTGGGTGACTCTGGGCATGATACTTAACTTCTCTGTCTTCAGTTTCCTGGCATTGATAAAACAATAGTACCTACCTCACAGGGTTGTTGTGAGGGACTAAATGAGATACTATTTGTAAAAGTGCTCAACCTGGCACACAGTAAGAGCTTTGTAATTTATTAAATAAACCCTGCACCCAGATCACCATTATTTCTAGACTGGACTTCTGCAAAATCCTCTTAACTGGACTTTTCACTTTTGTTCCCTTTTAATTCACAAAGAAGCATATTCTTAAAATGCAAATCCGTGCATGTCATTTCGCTGCTCAAAGCACTTCGATAACTGTTTGCCGAATGTATGAGTTAATGAGTAATTAACTCAGTGTTGTTGCAAAGACCACACGCCTGTTACACAGCAAACGCTCACTAACCAGCAGCTGACTGTGAGCATAACCACCCTGGTGCCCCAGCCCTGACCGCACAGCCCTCCTGGGGCCACCTGGGCAGGAACTCGGAGGTGGGGAGCTCATGGTGCGTCTCTCAGTCCTAATGGCGTCTATGGCCTATTTTCTCTGTGGAATTTTGAAGAAAGAGAGGAGAAAAAAGGAAAAAACAGAAACAGTCATGGCCTAGAAAAAAAATTTAAACCCATAGCCTTATTTCCTTTTTGTCTTCCTCCTTCATGCAAATAAGGACTCCCCTCCCCACTCCATCCTAGCTTTGTGTATGGGGATAGAAAGGGACAAGAAAGCCCTTCCTGGAGGTGACATCCCAGGCATGGGTGAGCTGTGGGCCCACCCCAGACTGAGGGCTCACACCCAGGCCCCAGCGGGAGGCAGGCATCTGCCCTGAGCAGGGCAGCTTGGGGACTTCATGCCTCCCTGGCTCCTTCCCTCCCAGCACGCCCTCGGTAATCCACAGTAATGTCTGGGCTGAGGCAGGAGTAGGGAAGCTTACCCTCCTAATATGGAAGGCTAATTAATTTGTATTAGGGCTTAGGGATAATTAAACTTTTTATCTGAACTTAAGCTGCACAAACCACCCGCCTTGTACAATTAATTGCTCCCTTCATCTCCTCCTCCAGGTGCCAAGAGATAAGTGCAAGCCAAGCTCCCTGGTCTGATTCTGCCCGAGGCTGCCCGTCTGGGGGGAGTCTGTTCTTTACTGGAGACCAGGGCACCATTTAGGGCCCAGCTGCTGGTAGCTCAACTGAAGAGACACATCCTCTATGAGTTCCTGCAGGAGGGATGTCTTAGGCTCATTGCCACGCCCACTCCCGCACCTGCCTTCTCCAATGGGATGCCCCAAGCCTGGCTTCCTGGAGTCCCTGGTGCTGGGGACGGGGCCAGGGCATAGAAGCTGTCCTGGTGGGTGAGGTCAGGGTGAGGAGAGTTCTCAGAGCAGGCCGGGCCACCACAGTGAGTTCCAGGGACTCAGAGCTCTGTGGCCCTCCATGTCCAGGGCCAAAGGACAATGGCAGACCACGCTGGAGGACACCAGGCTGGGCTGAAACACCTGTGCAGCCTCTTTTCACGTTCAAATGCTCTCCCGCGAAGCAGCACTGCTGTGACTTTTTTTTTTTTAACTCTCACAGTGTGTCAGGTACTGATTTCATTTGCTCCTCCCAACAACCCTAAGAGTAGATACTATTATTATCCTCATTTTACAGATAAGGAAACTGAGGCACAGAGTGGGTAAGCAATATGCCCAAGGTCACTGGGCTGGCCAGATGCAGAACTGGGACGTGGACCGGGTCTCTTTGATTCTAAAATCCCTACACATAACTACTAGTGACATTGGCCCAGAGCCATGGCCCCTGAGGAACCAACGCGGTAGGCAGCAGTCCTGTCAGAGAGCCAGGGAGGAGGAAACTTCCGAGGTAAATAGATCTAGGGCAGCAGCCTCGCCATAGTTCTGCAAGTAACTAGCTCTGTGCTGTCGGTTCTCAGGGTGAGGGACTTGGGAAACGAGATGGAAGCTCCACACCACCTCTCCTTTCTACCACACGTGCCCCCAGCGCGCACCTCTGCTTGTGTCCCTGCAGCCAGGCGCTCTCCTGGGCTCCCCTGTAAAGTGCGCTCCAGCGTGAGCCAGGAGCCATAAGGATGGCTGGCATTTTGGAGCCTTGAAGTTCCTCTGAAGACCCCAGCTAGAGGTGGACCCAGAGGGGAGAGATGAGGCTCAGAGCAGGGCAATTTAGTAATAATCACAGTGACGGTTCAGTGATAGTTTATTTATTACTCACTCTGTTGCCCTGGGTAGAGGGCAGTGACATCATCTTCACTCATAGCAACCTCAAACTCCTGGGCTCAAGCAATCCTCCTGCCTCAGCCTCCCCAGTAGCCGGGACTACAGGCACGTACCACTGCACCCGGCTAATTTTTCTGTTTTTGTAGAGACAGGGTCTTGCTCTTGCTCAGGCTGGTCTCGAACTCCTGAGCTCAAGCCATCCTCCCACCTTGGCCTCCCAGAGTGCTAGGATTACAGTCATGCGCCACAGCACCCAGCCTATAGTTTATTTTAATTTAGCATTGATATGGGCCATTCGATCTTCGCAACAACCTTTTGAGGTATTATTAACTCCATTTTTGAGAGGAGGAAACTGAAGCTCAGAGAGGTTAAGTAACATGCTCAGGGTCATCAGCTTATCCAAGTCAGGGCTCCTTCTCCCTATGCCCTGCGCAGGAAGAGAGAAATGAGCCAAAGGGCCTGGCTAATCCACATTAGAAAGAACAGCCTCAAGATGATGGAGAAACTATCAAAGTGGTGTGAGCCCAGAGGCCCTGCTGGGAGGCTCTCTGAGAGACCGTTTCTGGGCTCTGCCAGCAGAGTCCTGGGAGAAGGGGTGTGTGACCCCTCCAGGCCATTGCCATGGAGCTCTGCTGCCCTGAAGAGTCACAGCCAGTCATAGCTCCAGGCTCCTGGCCAAGAGCTCTTCACCACTCTTGGTCTGTGGCCATAATCTCCTCGTCTTGCCACCTCAGTTGCGCTGGGTGACAAAGATGTTCTTCTAAACCAGTGGTTCTCAAACTTTAATGCGCCTCAACATTGCCTGGAAGGCTTGTTAAGACATAGATTGCTGGGCCCCAATCTCAGATTTCTGATTCTGTAGCTCTGGAGCGAGACATGAGACTCTGCACTCTAACTAAGTTCCTACGTGACCGTGATGTTGGTGATCTGGATTTGGGGACCACACTTTGAGAACCACTACTCTCAACCATCCTCCCCTCACAGGTCACAGATCTGCAAACTCGTAGAATGTCAAAGGAAAGGGGTGTAGCAACCAGCCTCAGGTCAGCCAGTGCACATAAGAGGAACCTGGGACAAGGTCACGTAGGGAGGGAGAGATGTCCAGATGGATGCCCTGCCCGCTGCATTCACTCCACACACACACACACACACACACACACACAAACTATCACTAACACACATACACGCATGGACGCACACACGGACTGACACGTGCACTGGCCCACACTTTTCCGCCCTATTCCTCTGGATTGATTGATTCATCAAACATCTCCCGGGTGTCTACCTTGTGTCCAGTACTTCGTTAGGTGCTGGGAACACAAAGCTACATAGACAGGCATGTCCTCTGCCCTCAAGGAACTTACGACATCATAGGGAGGACAGAAAAGTGAATCCTGATGACAGTCCACTGTCGCAATGCTACTAGAAGGACGTATGCAGGGCCCTGTATGAGCACAGAGGAGGCGGGACCTCTAAATCGAACTGGAGTGGCCAGAAGACCTGGAGACGGTGGCGCAGGCTGATTTCTGAGCTCGGAAGGAGCCATGAGAAATGACTGGCTGGAGTAAAGGTGGGCGGGAGATGAGGCTGGAGAGGCAGCCATGTGAAGGTCCTTCTGGGTAAATCCAAGGACTTTGAACTTCCTCCTGAAAGCATTATGGAATCAATGAAGGAGTTTTAGTGGAGGAGAAAGATGTCAAATATTCATCTTTGAAAGATCACCCTGAAAGCAGTGTGGTGGCAGGACTGGGTGGGGATGAAGCAAAGACAGGGACCAGTTAGGAGGCTACTGCACCAGTTCAGACAGGAAGGGATGAGGCCTGAATCAAGGGGGGGATGGTGGGGACAGGAAGGAGAGGGCAGCTGTGTACTATTTAGGAAGCAGAACCTGCTGGACTTGGTAACGGACTCACCATCGGGGTGGAGGGGAACCCTCTGGGGTGTGCTCAGGCTTGGGAGGTCTCTGTGCACATCTCCAGCCAAGCCCCTACCCTTCCCTGACACGGATGAGTACAGAGAGGGCGAGCACACAGTAGGATACGGACAGCAAATCCACATTCAAACCAGACAGGGAAGGAACAGTGAGTGCCAGCCAGCCTCCTGCAGATAAAAACCAGAGAGGAGATGTAGCCAAGATCACCACTGGCCCTGTCAGTGGGAAGACACTGAGATGAAGATTGGGGTGTGGCTGTCTACGGCGACACTCCCTAGATATCCAGTCAATTGTTCCTTGCCTGTGGGAGTGCGTGCTCAGAGTGTGGTCTGCAAGGACCTCTGTACCTGGGAGGGAGAAGTAGAAGGAAGGGCTGAGGCCTGAGAGGCTGTGAAGTCACTCGCCCCTGCCTGGGGACAAGCCCCTCAGCTCTGAAGAGGGCACATGCCCCGACCCGGGGCACCCCTGGGGCTGGGGCGGGAACCACCCTGGCAGGTCCAAAGCCCTGGCCCCAATCTTGAAGGCCTTCTGGAAACTGGGTCTTGCTCAGTCCATTCTCCCCAATCTCAGACCCCAGGAAGTTCTCCCCGTTTATCTCCCCACGCTCTTGGGAGTAGGGGTTGACAAGAAAAAGACACGAGGAACAGCATGAGTGTCTGGTCAAGCCCCCTCAGAGCCCTTGTCCCTCAGGCCTGCGCCATCTGCTTCTCTTTCTCCATATGTTCACACAACGGCCTTCCCCCGGGGCAGCTTGTCGGCCTTCTGCCGCCCCAGACCAGCAAGTGTGCCTCAGAAAGGGGTGATCTGCCCCAACTCCACGGCGGAGCGGCGGCCACGGCAAACCGTGGTCAGTGCCAGAGAGGGCGCGCGCTGTAGAAGGGAGGGCCGGGCACTGGGGGAGCGTGGGAAGGGCTCCACGCAGTCTGTGCAGCAGAGGCAGGGCTGGCCAGGGTCTCCAAAGGCAATGAAGCGTCAAGGTCAAAGTCCATGGAGGTGACAAGGAACTAGAAGCAGAAGCTGGGCCGGGAAGCCAGACAAACCCTTGCGGACAGTCTTTGTTGCTGATGCAGACCTCTGCTAGCACACCTCTGATCTGTCCTCAGCGTTCCAGCTGGGGTGGTGGCCGAGGCAGTGACAGGAGGTAGAAGAGGCAGGACGTAGGGATGAGAGGAGTCTTAGCCCCAGCCAGGCCAGACTGAGTGCTAAGTGAGTTGACCCTTCCAGCTTAAACACGGCCACCAGGTGTCCCCACTCTTCGGAGCTCTGCTCTCCATTACCATCCCCCAGAATCCTATCTGGCACCCCTGCCCCTCTGCTGCTCCAGTACTGCCCTTTGCCGCCTCAGATGTCCTCTCTTCCCCTCGCCACCCAGCCCCATCCTCTGATGGCCGGGGGTTCTCCCTCTTCCATTAAGTCTCGGTCTCTTACAGGGTCCCAAAGGGTCTTACAAGGGGCAGGCCCAGCCCACACGTGGTGCGGGATCCACTTCCTGGCATGGCAGCCTTTCGGCCTCAGCACTCACCAGGCACAGGCTTTGGAGTCACAGACCTGTGCTGAACTCCTTGCTCTCCCGCTACCCACTGAGAGACCTCAGGCCATCACAAGCCTCCTGGGCCTCAGTTTAGTCATCTGAACAATGGAACAGCAATAACCTACCTGGCAGGGTTGATACAACAGTCAAGTCTGTAAAAGCACTTCATGAACTGTGAAGTGGCAGACAGAGCTTCGTTACTCTACTGCACGAAACAACGCGGGCCATGGCTGGGCCGCTCAGTTCACCTGGTCACTTCACCTGTGCCACGCACCTGCGAGTCCTGGCTCTGCCCCGGGGAACTGCAGAGTACGTCCCTCACTCTGCCAGCGCGACAGCACGACAGCCCTCCTCCAAGTTCCTACGGCACTACCTGGCTCCTCCTCTCACTGGGCTGCACTTTTGGAGGCTGTTTCACACTTGCCTGAGCCCTGTTCCCTGGCAGGCCCTAAGCTGGGGACAACGCGGCGTCGTACAAAGAATGGAGGCTCTGGAGTCAGAAGGCCCTGGACTGTGAGCCCGCTGCTTTCTCTCCCTGGCTGTGTGACTTCAGCGCAGTGACTTAGATCCCTGCAGCTCCGTCAGCTGTACACTCAGGGCTAGTGTCTCCCCGAGGGAACGGTTACTGGGCACTCGCAGAGCAGCGTGGACGCGACGTTCGATTTGTGTCTCTCTGCTCGCCAGAAGATGGTTAGCTTCCCGAGAGCAGGCCTGGCTCAGTGCTGGGCACTCAGGAGGTACATCGTAAATCCAATGTCACCACCCTGAAGATAGGGTCTTTACCTCTGTATGACGGCAGCACCATGCAATACTGGGCACGTAGCGGGCTGTTAAAGGACACTGTTGGGGGTGGGCTAGATTCGGCCCTGCTGTCTAAGGCAGGCTTCCCTTAGAGCCTGCAGCAGGACTAAGCTCCTGGGCCCCCAACACAACTGCCTCTAACCTCATCTCAGGTACTTAAATCTCTGCTCCAGGGCCTGGGGCCAATTTATTGTTTGCACTGAGCTGTGGGAAACCCACACGAATCCTTGCGTACCTTGAAGCTCCCAGCCCCGGGCTCAGCTCTTCTGGGTTTGGTTGATTCAGCTCAGTAAACTCAACTGAGCCTTGATAATTCCCCCGCAGTATTTCTTTTGCTTCGGAAGGTGGAAATGGAGCTGCGTGCTGCGCTCCGGCTCGCCTGACCCCACCTGAGGCTGTGCCGGGCTGCTGCGGCTGCTCCTGCAGTCCTCAGCGCAGTCCTCGGCAGGGATCTGTCTGGACACCTGCCTGGAGGGAACAAGAGTCCCGGCCTCTTCAGATCTTTAGTCTCTGGTTCTCTGCGTCTTTGCCCCTTTTTCTATTTCTTGTGCTGCAGCTCTGGGTGAGATGCTCTCTGTGCGACACCCTAGCACGGCCCCTCGCACCGCGCTAACCAGCCTGTCTGCTCCCTGGCCTCCCCCAGCCCTACTGTGAGCTGGTGACCCCCAGGGCTTTGTCTGCCTGGGTCACGTCTGCTTCTGCACAGCGCTGCCACGTAACAGGATTTCACTACATATTTTACGAATAAACAGATGCTCATCTGATTCTCTTTCCCTCTCTGCCTCTTTCGGATCCCCATGTCCACGCTGTTGCGCCCAGCTCCGCCTGGGCTGACATCTGCGAGGATCAGTAGGGATAGTTTGGGGGCAATTAGGGCCGCTGTGTGTGTGTGTGTGTGTGTGTGTGTGTGTGTGTGTGTGTGCGTCCTCACACACACCAAGCCCCCGCATGGACACAGCACTTTCTCCTCAGCCCTTCAGAGAAACCCTCTGACATCACAATCACACATCCGCTCGCGCCAGGTCAGAGCGGGAAGAAACCTTAAAAATCACCTGGTTCACGGCTGCTAAAGTATTTATGAGTGAAATGACACATACGTGGAATTTTACTTTAAAATACTCCAGGAAAAAAGATAAAAAGGCAAGTGAGGACAAACAGGATGGGCAACATGTGGAAGCCAGGCAGACAGGTACATGGGGCTTCATTTATCATCTTCTCCATTTTTGTATATGCTTGAAATTTGTCATAATAAAAAGTAAAGCAAACACAAAACAAAAAGCAAGTTAGAGAAGAACCTTCTACTCCACCCCTCTCCTGAGGCCCCTGCTCATTTTGCAAATATGACAAACAGCCCTGCAAAAATCCTTTGCGGCCTCTTTAACACTTTTATTTGGGGACTCATCTTGCCAACTGGACTCCTGCTTCCTGAGGGCAGGGCTGTGTCTTATGCTATTTTATATCCTCTCTGTGGCAGAGCTTAAAACAGGATTATCCTAGCTCTCTGGGAGGCCAAGGCGGGCGGATTGTTTGAGCTCAGGAGTTTGAGACCAGCCTGAGCAAGAGCGAGACCCCGTCTCTACTAAAAATAGAAAGAAATTAATTGGACAACTAAAAACATATAGAAAAAATTAGCCGGGCATGGTGGCACATGCCTGTAGTCCCAGCTACTCGGGAGGCTGAGGCAGGAGGATCGCTTGAGCCCAGGAGTTTGAGGTTGCTGTGAGCTAGCCTGATACCACGGCACTCTAGCCCAGGCAACACAGTGAGACTCCGTCTCAAAAACAACAACAACAAAAAAAAAACAGGGTGGGTGGCAAAGACCACTTGGCAGAAGCTGCCAGGCCCTTCCCTGTGGAACAGGCCTCCTCTCATATTCCCCATGTCCTTGGCATCTCCCCTTGCTATGCCCTCACCTTCCTGCTGCCACCAAAGTGACATGGCAATGCCGTGGCCAAGGACTCCCTTGTTTCCTTGGTAATCAGAGCCTCCCATCAGTCCCGGCAGCATGCACTCCTTGTTGGTCAATATTAATGTAACTTAGATTCTCATGCAGGCAGAAAGGAGGCAGGTGGGCTTGGGGGTCGCTACAGGGCTAGCGGGGGCCATCTGCCAGCCTCCCCCAAAGCCCGATGTGACTGCACACATGTTATGTTGTAGTGCAGCCTCTTCGCTCTGACCCCTCCTTTTGTAATATTTCTGCCCTTCAATTAACCTTGTATGTTCTGGGCCCAGCGTGGCTGCCATGTGTAGGGAAGGGAGCATGCTGGGGTCAATCGCACGCCTCGGCATGGCTTCCTTGGCAGTCCCAGCGGCAGCCTCTGTAGGAAATACAACTGCCCTCCAAGTAAAGGGGGTGGAGCGGGGTGCTCTGCTCCACCGCTGGGAGCGTATAAGTAATCACAGTACATGAATGCCTACTATGTGCCGGGCACTGGTCCAAGTATTTTGTGAGTATTAGCTTATGTAATTCTCCCAACAAGCCCAGGGGATGAGTTCTATGATTATCCCTGTTTTGCAGATTAGGAAACTAAGGCTCAGAGAGGTTAAGGAATGATCACCAAATCAGGCAGCTAATTAACAGTAGAGCTGGGACTGGAGCGCCGGCAGTCTGCCCCAGAGCCCAGGCTCTCAGTGAGGGAGGAAGGCCATCCCTAGAACAGTTGGGCACGGACAGGCCAAGGCTCCTCAAGGCTCCTCAAGGCTCCACAGCCTTTCCCCACCTCCCTGCCCCGTGTACTGTCCCCCCTCCCGCCCTGGGCCCTTCGAGGGCCTTGTGTGCGTGGCCGATGGTGCGGGTGGGGCATGGGGACAGACTCCCAGCCTGCTGCAGGGTGACGGGTGGCTCAAATAAAGGACAGAGGCCTTGGCTACGAAGCGGAGCTGGGTGGCATGCAGGAAAGGGCAGCCTAAGCTGACAGGCAGGGCTAATTTATTTGCTTTCTTGTTGTCAAAAGGCCCCTTTAAAATGACTCAATTGACCATTAATCTCAGTGGAACACCAACCCCAACAAGGAAAAAAAGTAAGACAATCCACGAGAAGAGAATGCACACATCTCAGCCCAGTCCACTGGTCAGGGGCACGTGGGGACACTGTGGGGAGGAACTCTTCCAGGGCCAGCCGAAGCCCCGCCGCCACACCCCAGGTGGGCGAGCGCCTAGTGCCAGCCTTGTCCCCTCGTCCTTGCTCTGGGCCTGAATGTACTGCCAGTCTGCCCCGTCTTGGTCTCCCAGCTGGTGGGGTCCTTACTGAGCCTGTCACAGTCAGGCCAACACATACCCTGTGTGTTTTAATGAGCCTCCTGTGAGGATGGTATGAAAATTAATCTTAGAAATATTACCAAGTCCAAAAACAAAATTCCTAGAGGGGCGTAAATCAACTCCCTTTAAAGAGCTTGGCTCAGCAGAGACCTTAAGCTTTAGGGAAGATGCAGACTTTCCTTGAGAAGAAGATTCGAGCGAGGAGGTAGGGAGCGTGGAGAGCTGGGGGCTGCCGTCTGCCTGGCACGGGGGAAACACCTGCAGAGAACTCTCCCGCCGCAGCCGTGAAAAGGCAGCGACTGGCTTGTGGGGAAAAGGGAATTATAGAAGGTGTTTATGTTTCTCTAAACTCGGAAGTCTGCGACCAAGGTATTCTGGAGAAGCTGTTGGGTCATCTCCTGGTGGCAGGAAGAGGATAAGGGGGGACAGAAGAGGAGAGGCAGGAATATGAGCTTAGCAAGGGCTTTGTAGTTCCCGTCAGGCCAAATCCTAAACCCTCAGTCTGGCCTTCCTCCGAGGTCCTTCCACCAAGCCACCATCTCGTGTCTCCCATGGGACACGCTCTGCTCTGCGGCACACACCTGCTCTGACATGGCTCCCTGCTGCTGGGGTGCTCGACTGCCTCCAGCTCCAGGGAGCACACCTGTCTCCCCAAGAACAGGGTCACTCCAGGAGGGCACATCTCTTTCAACAGGGACCTTCTACACCAGTGGGCAGTGCCTGCTCAGCATGGCCTGCCACTCCCCTCTGAGGACATTCTTTCTGACGCGGAAGCTCTGCTCTGTGGATGCATCTGCTCGTAGCTCCCCCATTTCCCTTTGCACTCTCGCACGTGTCCTCCACGGACACTCTGGAGAGCTCTTCTGCTCCCTCTCTCCATTCCCAAGCACGCTCTAGTGGAAAATTATGGACTTCTGGCTCCAAACAATCTTGATTCAACACTCAAGTCCTCTGAGTAAAATGTGGATAAAATCTCTAACTTTTGTTAGGGAATAGAAACTACAGAGTGACCTAGCAATTTTGAAAAAATCCAAATAGAAATTCTAGAACTAAAAAGCACAATCTCTAACTCTCATTTTCTCACTTGTAAAATGGGAATATTCATATCTACTCACTTTATTTGGTTGTTG